>NC_045562.1:56998826-57598826 GCF_009819795.1 Aythya fuligula
CGCTGGTGCGGCCTCACCTCAAGTACTGTGTGCAGTTCTGGGCACCACAGTATAAAAAGGACATGAAACTGTTGGAGAGTGTCCAGAGGAGGGCTACGAAGATGGTGAAAGGCCTTGAGGGGAAGACGTACGAAGAACGGCTGAGGTCACTGGGCCTGTTCAGCCTGGAGAAGAGGAGGCTGAGGGGAGACCTCATCACAGTCTACAACTTCCTCGTAAGGGGGTGTCGAGAGGCAGGAGACCTTTTCTCCATTAACACTAGTGACAGGACCCGCGGGAACGGGGTTAAGCTGAAGCAGGGGAAATTTAGGCTGGACGTCAGGAGGGGGTTCTTCACAGAGAGGGTGGTTGCACACTGGAACAGGCTCCCCAGGGAAGTGGTCACTGCACCGAGCCTGTCTGAATTTAAGAAGAGATTGGACTGTGCACTTAGGCACATGGTCTGAACTTTTGGGTAGACCTGTGCGGTGTCAAGAGTTGGACTTGATGATCCTTAAGGGTCCCTTCCAACTCAGGATATTCTATGATTCTATGATTCTATGATGGCAATTAGGCATATGGAGGGGTTTGCAGGTAGATGGTGCAAATTTTCTGTGCTGTAGAAAGTATTCAAATTCAAATTCAAATTCAAATTCAAATATAATATATATGTATATATATATTATAGGAGTATGATTCAAAAAGAGCAGAGAAAGTAACCTTGTCTTTTGACATAGTTGTTACCATTAGATTGTCACTTGGGATTTACAGCTCTTGTTTTCTTCAATTAAACACATTCTACACTCTTATCAGGATGAATGAACCGATATCAGCCTGTTATTCTGTGGGCTTTAGACTGCTTAGCTGTGGTCAACAGCCTTTGTCTGCACATGCTGTGTCAGAAGTGACAAGGATTGACAATATCTATTGCAGAAGGAATCTTTCTGAAGGGATTTGCCCTCAACTTCACTTCTAACTGTACTTTTATGCTCATTTAAAGTCCTACTGCAAGGTGCACATTTCAGCAAGGTGAGCAGAAGAGAAAAACTCTACCAGTAAGAATTACATATATAGTTCTTTAACATTTTTATTGAAAACATGCTTTATTAATTTTTCACATATGAATGAAATCAGACTTTCATTTCAAAAATGCACAGCTGACTGTTAAAGACACAATATTATATCCTTACAATTAAAAGTGGTTTGAAACTGTTCAAAAATGTTACAGCAGTCAGCATGAATCATTTTAACACATACATGTTATCTTGTGAAGTCTTAAATAGTCTATGCCTATTTTATTTCTAATCTATTAAACAATTTCATTACATTCAAACTGCATATTTTCTCCCATACATATATAAATCTGTGTTAAAGAGGCAGTCTCCAATACAGAATGATTACAGTTTTACTGGTCACATATCTGAACAAAGTTACTTAATTTTATATATTTTATATTGCTATTTCTGTATTAACAAATGTAAATATGCTTGTCCATGTTTAACTGAATCTTTTTCAACAAGTCACACCATTAGACTTCAGCTTCTTTGAAGACTCCTTAGTATTTGCTATTTATCTCATATAATGTTAGTAAGCAGTATGTTCAGCTCAGGTCTGATGGTGAGATATATGTAATTTTATTTGCATTAAAAAGAAAACTATCAAAGAAAAAATATTAGTATGTTTTCCTGTGCTTTGTAAGTGGTAAACAAAGCAACAAATATAGTTGTTATTCTAAATCTTACACACAACTGAGACAGATAATGCTGTGTCACAAAATCATAGAACCATAGTATAATTTAAGTTGGAAAGGATATTCGGAGGTCATCTAGTCCAAACTCCTGCTCAGAAGAGATCTAGCCAGATCATGTCTATGCACTCCTAGAGATGACTAGTTTCAGTGATACAGAGAATATAAAATACCTCAGCATATGCAAGTAATACAAAGTCTAAATATGTTCTTATGTAAGCCAAAAAAAACCCAACAACATTCCTTCCTATTTAACCTCCAATGAAAAATGAGCGGATAAAATTTATGCCAAATGCATAAGAATATTTATAAGTATAGAATATTTATACAGCCTATAGAAAGCTATAATGTAATTATTTATTGTTTACTTTTCCTGGACAATTAGACTAATTTTACAAATGCTTAGAAAATCTAGTATAAAAGCAAACAACATGCCATGTTGTATCCCTCTAAACCAAGTCAGCAAACAGTGAGAAATGCTCACTTTGGGGAGGGAGAAAGTGAGAGGGAGATAACTAACTTCTTTCCAAGACCTCCATAACTTCTATGTTGACTTTACCACAATTCATTTATTAGATTACTTCTGGAAGCATCATGGACTATACAAAGAATCTGATTTGGTGTTTGGTAAAGCTATGACCACATGAGCAACTCGTGAGTTATGGTAGAAGCAAGTTTCTAGGACAAAACAATTGGTGATGAAGACGTAACACCTACACTGAATTTTATCAAAGGGTTATTTCATACTATCTCTTGTTAGATCTGACCCAAACTCCTACTAGAGATTGTTGACTCACTAGGTGAACTCCTGAGAAGTCCATTTTCTAGCTGAGTTTCATCTGAAGTGAATTGAGTTTTTGTACTGTGAGCCTGCTCTGCAGTTAAAAGCAAAGTGTGATAAATGGGGACGTCTGTCTTTGCTTTAAGAATTCATTTCTCTTCTATCTGAAATACTGACATAGATGTGCCAAAGGAATTAGAATTACAAATATAACTTCTTAAATGGACAATTAAGAACCTAAATTTCTTCCAAGTCCTAGAGGGCAGTCTTAAAAAAACTGTTTTACTCTTTCAACACCTACATTTCTGCTTCTTTTTGTGTCAAAAAATATTACCTGGTTTAGACTACAAACCAATGCTGTGACTGTCTCCTCAGGGTCTTCAACCCCTGTGCTTATCCACCTCCTTAGATCTAAAAGCTGAGTGTGATCTGACTCCATCACCAAGGTAATTTCTGCATCATAAACTGACATGATAGCCACTCATTCAAAATAACTGGAGTGGGTTTTAATAGAATAGTCAAGTTGCTAAGACAGTTAGAGAGTTATATTCAATCAGATCAAGTGTAGTGATTCTTCCTGACAGATTAGATGTAACAGAAGAATATAAACATTTTTTCTGCCTCATGACTGACTACTTTCCAATTAGCTGAGACAGACCATATTAAGACCCGCTTTTCTCCTGTGTTTAAGTATTAAATTAAACTTGCTTTATTAAGAAAACAAGGAAACAGAGCTACCTGTCATAAATAAAGACAGACACCAAAAGAGTAGAAACACACATTTTTTCCCCACTGTTTCTTATTCATTAGCTTATTGTTTCTCTGTTACCTTCCTTGGTGATTGGATCCTGTTCTGAGGTATCTGATTTCCTGTATCCTTGTTTAGGAAAACTGGGTAAGACTTCATTGTACACTCAGAAAAACAAAACAAAACAAAAAAAGGTAATATTGGCTGGCACATCGATGTCCACTATTACAGTATTACAGTAACTAAGTCCTTTTGTTGAGTCAAGTGCATCTTTCATTCCTAACTAAAAATTTTGAAATGCAAACAAACAAAAAGCTGCAGTCCTGATCTCTTTAGACTCTTCTTCTTTCTGTTGCTAAAAAACACTTTCTTTCCTACATTTTTCCCCAGAAATGCCATAGGTAAGGTATGTAAGTAGGTAAGGGAATGTTATACAGCTGAGAGTCAGCAGCAAAGAATAGGGACAAGTAATCCCTTTTGCCTCGTACTGCAAGACTTTCACATTTTAAGTTCATTAGTTCATGAAAAGTACAGTAAAATTAGTCCAGTGAAATCTAGCTTTAGAATTATAACAGCTTTTATTAATTATAATCAGTCTTTATCATAGTAAAAACCAGCCTTCTAAACCCTGCAGGCTTAAACTTCACATCTCTCCCAGACACCTTGTACTAACTGCCATGTCTGGAGAAACAAGGATATTCAACACACTAGCTGGTACACATAGGAACAAAAAAGTATTTACAGCCAACTCTGTTCACGTTCCAGAAACAGAAATGCAGATCTCATGATGTCAACTCTAGGAATTTGTGCATTCCCTCACTGTTATACATGTTCTCAGAATGAGAAATTTTGCAAATCATTCATGGCAAGGATGGCTTTTTTTCCCCCCTCAAGAAACTGCATTTTCTGTCGGTTCACTATAGTTAGTGAAATAGAATTCTCTCTATTTATACATATATTTTTGTGTATATGTATATGTATATACATAAGTATGTATATATATTCTGGAAATATTTGACATTATCCATCATGTGAAAAGCCTGTGAGATTGGTTTGTAGGAAACTGTGGGGGAAAATATGCATACATTCTCACCAGATTGTCAATACAGGTCTTTCGGGTTTTGATAGAAACAGCCCTTGTGTACATAATGAAAGTGTAGGCAAGAAGTAAAATGATGGGATTTTTCTTCTTCACAAATGAGTAGCTAAACTAGTATCATTCTGACTCTTCACTTCAGTTGTACTGTCCTACAAGGGTTGCTGGACTGCACTGCTCACCGTCCATTGTAGATCCAGAGACAAAAAAAGAGCCTCCAAAAGACCTGTATTTTGTATTCCCACAGTGCTGCTGAATGCTGCAAGAGGTTCCTAAATGAAGTTTCCTAAGTAGAGTCTCAAATCCACAATGATTGTACTAGTTTTTATATGCATCATAGAAGGGAATTGCATTAGACTATCAATTTATGTGTGTATGTATGTATGGGGAGGAGAAAAAATCGTTGGAAAAAATAATACAACACCATGCAACTACTAGAACAATGTCTAACCTGATCAGAGGTAAAGGTAAAAAGTGCCAAACATCAGTAGGGGTACGGTAAAAAAGGTACACTTTCGTGTTATACCTTTGTATGTCCTCGGGACAAACACTTCTCTAACTTGTTAGTAATTCACTTCTCTAGCTTGTTAGTAGTAGGTCATTTTACTAGTCTACCTAAACTGAATTTGTTTTGCCCATGATGATAATTGGTGAGTCCTTATCTCAACCCTTGAGCCCTTTTCATTGTATTTTCTCCCCCTTTCCCTTTGAGGTGGGTTAGTGAGAAAGCAGTTGTGGTGGAGCTCGGCTGCTCACCTAAGTAAAACCACCACACCCTAAAACGTTGACTCTGTATTTCATTAACCCTGTTCTTATGTAGTGTGTAATTAAGTGTATATACCAAATTACAATCAAATATACTTTGCCATCACTGAATCTTTGTTAAGTTAGGTAAGCTTTGCCAAATCACTACTTTGTATCAATAAACCATATCATTGCTTCTCTCATCCAGGTGGGGTGCATATCATTTCCATTTGCAACACCAGCAGTGAAATAACCTAAGAATACTTGCTTTTTGGCTGATTAATATTCCTTATTAAAAATAAGGGGGTACTTTACTTTTTTAACAATATAAGAGCTGGTTACAATCAGTGAGCTGTTGGACTGAAAATACTTGATTCCAAGATACTAAGAAGTAGGTTCAATACTTAGTTGGCTCCTTTGCTCTGCTCAGCATTGTCTAACAGCTCCAGTGAACACTGTCCTAAACAGGCAAAATGGTGAATTTACTCTCAAGCAGTAATTATCTTCCCCAAAGCTCAGATGGCTTGGACACACCTCATTAACATGTCATGCATACCAGTTTTACTCTTTCACCCAGTTCTACCTTTTTTTCCTTTCCCTGAAGAGCTTTTCTGTTTAGCATAGCCATGAACAACTCTTGCTAGCTCACTATGGGTCCTTCACACCACATAAATGCTTCAAAGAGCATTTTTGCTGAGTGACTGTATGCATGCAGCTGTACTGGGTCTGGCTGGAATGTTAACTTTCCCTGAAGCAGCCCATATAGTGCTGTGCTCTGCACTTGTAGCTGGAACAGCAGTGTTATCACACCAGTGTTGTGTCTACTGCTGAGCAGTGCTGGCACAGTATCGGGACTCTCTCTAACCCTCCAAGGGGTGAGCAAAAAGTGAGGAGAGAAACATCACCAGGGCAGCTGACCTAAACCAACCAAAGGGATATTCCATACCATATGATGTCACACGCAGCTATAAAAGGTGGAAACAGGAACAAGAGGGGAGGGGTGGGCTCTTGTTGTGAAAATTTTTGTCCTCCTCCTGTACACCAGCTACGTGCGTTGAGGCCCTGCTTCAAGGACGTGGTCAAGCATCACTCCTTTGTGGGAAGTAGAGAGTAATTTCTTTCCTCTGCACTTCCACGTAGCCTTCATTTGTTTTATTTGTTTGTTTCCCTCCCTTTTTTTTCCTTTCCCCTTCCCTTTTCCCCTCTCCCTTTTTTTTTTTTTCCCTTTAGTTACATTGTTTAGTTCATAATAATCTTTTTAAATTATTATTATTATTATTATTTTCCTTTAATTAAATTTTCCTTATCTCAACCCGTGAGTTGTTCTTTGCTTTGCTTCTTCCCCTCTTCATCTAAGGAGGGGAAGTGAGAGAGCAGTTGTGGTGTTTAGCTGCCCAGCACAGTAAAACCACCACAGCAGCTTAGTACATGTGCCTTTTATTTCTGTTCTTATTGTTTAGATACATAAAACCTGAAACTCCATTGCAGCAAATTTGGCATTAAGGTTGATTTAGATCACTGAGTAGCAATGATGGCATATATGCTTTTCAAGAAGACCTCCACAATTTCCTGATCCATTTTGTTTAGTAAAAGGTAGCAACTAACCATAACAAAACTTGTAATTTCTAACATACTATTGTTAATGAGTCTGTAACTTCAGTTAACAATTTCAGAACACCTATTTAAGCCATGAAAAAAAAAAAAAAAGAAAAAAAAAAAGATGAAAAGTGTGTGCATAAAGACTATCACAATTTTTTATTATAAAATTACAAGTATTCAATAAAATACAGTTTGAAGTAAATGGTAGGTAAAATTTTGTAGTCACATTTTTAATGTGTTCACTTTTTAATAATTCTTAGATTTCACTCTTGAAATCAGTTCAGATTTTGACCTTGATCACTCTGTCCACTTACTGTTTTTACACAGTTATTCTTCCTAAAACTGGTAAAATTGTGAACATTTTAAAGGGAACTAACTGTATATATATTTAAGAAAGAATAACATAGGAGACATTGCTTTGGGGTTCATAATTTTCTTATACATATATATTTCCAAACCTACTTTTTAAATTCTTCATCTAGTTTTGCTAGTGGTAAACACTGAATTTCAGATTATGAGCTTCCATACAGAGGAAATATTATAAGGTTGTATGCTTGTTTCAATATCGCAGATGTTTTGAAAATTGAAAAAACAATCTCAGAGAGCATTCTATATGCGAATAATAATAACAACAGAAGAAGTGTATCTATAGTACTATTTTCAGCCTTTTTTCTTATGCAGATACATCTTATGCCTATTGATAGAACATGCAGGGGCCTAAAAATAGAGTTCTGATTTTGAAAGTACATGGTACCAAAGAATATCAGAATTATTTACGATAACTCTTACAACTACAACATCTTCTGCAATATTAGTCTTATGGCTTGCTCTGGGCTACCTGGTCTTGCTGTTCCTTTTCCTAAATTCTTTCACTTGCAGGCCTCCAGATTGCAAATGTCTGCTTGTTTTCTGAGCAGACAATAAAGTCAGGCAAAAATGCTAGGAGGCCTTCATGGATGAACAAGGAACTCCTGGTCAAACTGAAACACAAAATAAAGCCTACAGAGGGAGGAAGCAACGACAGGTAAACCAGAAGGAATACAGAGATATTATCCAAACAGCCAGGGATCAGGTTAGGAAAGCTAAAGACTAGATAGAATTAAATCCGGCCAAGGGCATAAAAAGTGCAACAAAAACAGCTTCTACAAGTGCCTCAATGACAAAAGAAAGACTATTGATAATGTGGGCCTTCTCCTGAAAGAAAGTGGAGACCTGGTTACTGGTTACAGTGAAAAGGCCAAGGTACTGAATGTCTTCTTTGCCTCAGTCTTCACCAGCAAGACTAGCTTTCCAGATCCCAGAGTCCAGGATGAATGGCTGGAATAAGGAAGATGTAAGAGGATCAGGTCTGAGAATATTTGAACAAACCAGACATTTGCAAGTCCATGGGCCCTAGCTAATGGAATGAATATACAAGTGCTGAGGAAGCTGGCAACTGTGATTGTTAGGCCACTCTCTACATGTATAATCTTTGCTTGATCTTGGCAATTGGGAGAAATGCCTGAAGACTGGAGGAAAGCAGATGTCACTCCTATCTTCAAGAAGCACAAGAAGGATGACATGGGGAGCTACAGGTTGGTCAGCCTCACCTTGATCCCTGGGAAAGTGATGGAGCAACTAAGCTTGGAAACCTTTTCCAGGCCCATGAAGGAGAAAAAAATTATCAAGAGTAGTCAGCATTCCTCACCAACCTCATAAGCTTCTATAATGAAATAGTCTGATAGATGAGGGGGGAGGTGTATATATTGTCTTCCTGGACTTCAGTAAGGCCTTTGACACTGTCCCCCATAAGATCCTCATAGAGAAGCTGTTGGCTGGATGAGCAGATGGTGAGGCAGATCAAAAACTGATTAAATGGCCAAGCTCAGACAGTAGTGGTCACTGGTGCAAAGTCTAGCTGGAGGCCAGTAATGAGCAGAGTAACCCAGGGGTCAATATTGGGTCCAGTCCTGTGTAACATCTTCATTAATGATCTAGACAAGAGAGTAGAGTGCACCCTCAGTAAATTTGTGGATGACATGAAACTGGTGGGAGTGGCTGATTCATCAGAGGGCCGTGCAGCCATACAGCAGAATCTTGACAGGCTGGAGAGGTGGGCTGACAAATAGGACCTAGGAGTCTTTGTGGACACCAAGTTGAACATATCAGCAATGTGCCCTTAGAATGCTAATGGTATTCTTGCTTGTATCAGGCAAAGCATCCCTCGCCAGCAGGTCAAGAGATCCTTCCCCTCTACAAAGTATTAGTGAGGCTGCGCTTGGAGAAATGTGTCCAGTTTTAGGCTCCCCAGTAAAAGAGAGACATGGAAAGCATCCAGCAGAGGGATACCAAGATGATCAAGAACCTCTCCTATGAGGAGAGGCTGAGAGAGCTGGACTGTTCAGCCTGGAGAAGAGAGAAGAGGAGGGCCAAAGGGGATCTTACCAATATCTACAAATACCTGAAGGGAGGGTGGAAAGTGGAGAGAGACATGTTATTTTCAGTGGTGCCAAGTGCCAAAACAAAAGGCAATGAGCACAAACTGAAACACAGGAGGTTCTGTCTAAACATCAGGAAGAACTTCTTTACTGTGCAGGTGATGGAGCTTTGGAACAGGTTGCCCAGAGAGTCTGCGGAGTCTCCCTCTTTGAAGATCTTCAAAAGCCATTCGGACATGGTGCCAGACAACCTCCTCTATGTATCTAGTCCTTGAGCAGGGGAGTTGCCCTGCTCAAGACCTCAGATGACTTCCAAAGGTCCCTTCCAACCTAAACATGATTCTGTGATTCTCTGTGTGCGCTTGTTTCTCATACTCTGCTTGCTAGAAGTATAAAAAGAAATTCAACTTCTGAGTTATTGTTGCCCAATAAATTTCTGACATTTTTCGAGTCACTGTTGTTTTGTTGTTGTTGTTGTTTTTAAACCTAGTTTGACATTGACCCTGTTCCCAAAGAAGAGAAAAATCATTGACATTTAGAAATTGTTCCCTATTACGCAGTAATGTTTCTTCTCATCAGAGAAAATAAACAAAACATAGATTGTCAAATAGATCTTTTAAAATGTCACTCAGAATTTTCATCTCAATTTTACTTGTTCTTATCTTGAAACTAAATACTAGCCCCACTGAAGACAGTGTTGAACTCCCTTTCTATAATGTCAGCCACAAAGCATTTTGTGGGTGGCTTATGCTTCTTACTGTTTTTTCTAAATATATCTTACCAAATGCTGTTATCCTGTCACAGAGGCTTTCTAAGACTGACCATGGTTAACTACGTACTATTCAGAGGAAAAGATTTACAATCCTCTGTTGTAATGTTTGGTAGAAGAAGCCTGGCTGAAAGTGCTTCTTAGAGGCACTGTAAGTTAATCTCAGTTCCTTGTCTGAATTGCCCCTTGCTCACGTAAGACACTTTGAATGTCAGTCTTCTGCCGGCATGGATTTTCTATCTAACAACAGAAAGACAATTAACATATTAGCCAAATTCTTTGGAGAAATAAGATTCAGAAATACACAAAAAATCACACACACATGCACATAGGCAAACATGCACACAGAGTTAACATCACTGTTTCCCACTGCATTGGGTCTGTCTGGGATGGAGTCACCTTTCCCTGCAGCAGTCCACACAGTGCTGTGCTTTGCACTCATAGCTGGAACAGCACTGATACCACTCCAGTGTTGTGTCTATTGCTATAGTGCTGGCACAGCATCAGGACTTCATCCAAGCCTCCAAGAGCCAGCAGGTTGGGGGTGGGCAAGTAATGGGGAGGGGGCATCGCCAGGGCAGCTGACCTAAACCAACCAAAGGAATATTCCATAACACCTGATGTCACATTCAGCAATAAAAAGGGGGCTCTCATGGGGGAGAGGGCTGTCCTCCTGAACAACTGCTACTCATTTGGAGTCCCTGCTTCCCAGAACGTGGCCGAATATTGCTCGTTGATGGGAAGTAGAGAATAATTTTTTTTCCTTCTCTCTGTGCTTCCGTACGGCCTTATTGTTTCTTTGGTTCTTTTTCTTTCCATTCCCTTTCCCTTTAATTAAACCATTCTCATCTCAAACCTCAAGTTCCTTGTGTTGTATTTTCTTCCCCTTCCTCTTTGAGGATAGGTGGAGTGAGAGAGTGGTTGTGGTGGAGCTTGGCTGCCCACCCGAGTAAAACCACCACACCCACCAATCTGAAAGGGCCTTTTAGAGATTCATCAAAGATATCAGGCAATAAGTCTTCTGTTAAAGCCCACCAGGAAGCTTCTCACACCTTCAGTCTGAACTTCTGCTTCAGTCATGTAGTCATACAACACAAACATCTCTAGAATGCACAGGCTGGGCTTAAGGCTGTCAGACTGCTCCTATACAGCAACAGAAGCTTCTCCTCAGCACTACAAAGATGGTGAAGGGTCTGGAGGGGAAGACATACAAGAAACAACTGAGGTCTCTTGGACTGTTTAGCCTGGAAAAAGGAGATTGAGGGGAGACATCACTGAGGTCTACAACTTCCCCACAAGGGAGAGCAGTGGGGCAGGCATTGTTGCATTGTTCTCTTCTCTCTGATCACCAGCAATAAGGTCACCAAAAAAAAAAAAAGAAAAGAAAAGGAACCTGTTCCCAAACCTCAGGAAACAGCTTGAAGCTGTGGCAGGGGCAGTTTAGGCTGGATATCAGGAAAAAGTTTTTCACTGAGAGGATGGTTGGGCACTGGTACATACTCCCCAGGGCAGTGGTCACAGAACCAAGACTCCCAGAGTTCAAGAAGCATTTGGACTCCACTCTCAGACAGACAGTCTGATTTTTTTTGGTGGTCCTGTGTAGAGTCAGGTGTTGGACTCAGTGATCTCTGTGGGTCCTTTCCAACTCAGGACATTCTATGATTCTGTAATTCTGTCATTCTAATATCTACCTGAGAATAACCAACCCATAGGAAAAGTGCCCTAAAGAATATAAGCAATCTTTTAAAGTTTTGTTGAAATTGTGAAATTGTGCATTAAACTTAAACCCAGAAAGTGAGATCTGGAATATCTGCAAGCTTTCGTAATTGTTGTTTTTTAAAAAGTAAAATCAATTATCTTCATGGTAACTTTTCAAAGGGATATTATGAAGTGAATACTTTGGAGTCTGTACGGATTGACAAAGAGCACCTCTGTAAGTGGCTAGCTGTTTTATTTAGCTAATGAAAGCAGTAGCTGAAAATGGAAACCAATCAAGTTCAGAAAGGAAATAAGACATTCTTTACATTAGGAGAGCAGTATCATTGTAACAACTTTACTTCAAGTCTCTTCCCTTCTTTGAAGCCTTGATGGAAAAGGCATTAAGTTCAGGCTTGTCTGTTTTCTTGTTTGTTTGTTTGTTTTTCAACTGTATCAGCTGTTTAATAAAAGCTGTTCCCTCTCCCCTCAGGCCCCACTTTCTTTATGTCAATATTCACATGCCTTTTTAACATATACACTACAGTTCATCCAAAAGTGACAGCTTCCTTTCATACATAATTACATAATTACATGTGCTTAGTAAATAAATTTAAAGAAAAAAAAAAAAAAAAAAAAAAGAGAGAGAGAGAGAGATTGGGGGAATCTATTTGAGTAAACAAGCTTCTCACTTTCTTGTTAAAAACAGAATTTTTTTCCTAAACTTGATTTCGTTGTGAGAATACCTGTATGCCATGTACAGCTAATGAACTGTCCCTACAGCCTTTGTGAAACAGGGTGTATAAAACCTAAGAAAGTGAGTCCAGATTTCCACAGAACACACAAAATGCTCCTTGTATCTTTAAAATTTTAACTTTCAGTGATAACCTGAGTATGCAAAAATTGTTTGAAAATAGCAAAAGCAAGGTGTTCTGGTAACCTTCAAATGTTATGCATTTATATAAAATGAAATAGAGATGAAAATTAGCTTAGAATCTACTTGTGTTCTATTGTAGATTTCAGCTGTTTCAATTGTATTTTACAGTTGCAGATAAAAAGTAGCAGGAATCTATGAGATTAGCTCCTAATCTCCCAGAAATTGAGGTACTGAATTGATGGCACTGCCATACTAGTATTCTAGAATTTAGGGTCTAGGATCAGCAGTTCCAAAACTGTTCCTGAAGCAAGAGCTTATAAAAGCTTCTGCAGTAGCATGTCAGCTGCAATTATTTTTAAATTGTTTCATATCTAAATCACAGGGATGACATTATATGATCAACTGCTGAGCTATTGAATCACATTTAAAAACTACATGGGAAAATGTGCTGTAGTATCTGCATTCAGGATCATCAGATGTGTTGATGAGTAGCAAAGGAAAGGTAACTGAGGGACAGACTCCAAAGCTGAAAAATTATTCCCACAGTTTTCAATATTTAGCTAGTGGCTGCAGAGTCAGTAGTAGAAAGGGAGCAGCAAGCACAATTTCCTGAGTTTAAATTAGACACCATGAGCCCTAAGATAGTAATAAACAGGGCTACTATTTTAAGGCCTAATTCAAACACCAGCTCTAATACTAACTTCAGCTACAGCTAACAACTCATGGCCTCCAGAACTGTTGGCATCTTAGCCTTGACAGGAGAAGCCAGGTAATTTGGTTTCTGCCACAGTTTTGACAGACCAGTACAGTCTCTTAGTGGACATGTTAATATTAATATTAGATCAAGTTGAATCACAGAGTAAATACTGAGGCTAGAGTGAGGTTTGCATTTAAAATTATGGTTCAGTCAGCAGATACACTACTAAACTTCAAAAGACAGGACAGGATATTCTGACAGATATATTTAATAACATTTATTGACTGTATTTATCAGTGGCTGGCTATAAAGGATGGAGACAGAACAGAGTTTCAGATCAGATGCACACACAGACAACTGCACAAAAATCTCGGTTCATCATTACACTATAGCCAGTTCACAAAACTGACATGAGAGTAGTGAAAACTAAGCAGTGTTTGAGTATTTGTTCCTGGATGAGACACCAAGGTTATAATTAGTATTGTGTGTAAAATTACCGTTAGTCTTGGGAATAAAATGGTTAGAATAAATTTATTGCAAATACAGCAGTCTAAATTAAGGATGGATGTTTGACATTACAAAGGCTTTATAGTGCACTTTAGGGTGATGGTTCAAGAGCAGGATACTATGAAGAATAAAAAAGGTTGGAAAGGTTGGAAAAAGGCTAAAGGTTGGAAATACATTAGTTTGAGGACAAATAATTCATTTTACTGCTTGATTCTATTACACCCACAAAACTAGTCTGGGTATTCAAGTCCCAAAGAATATTTTAATTTTGAGAGGTGAAGGATAGGGTCACTGTTGGACTGGATTAGGATTGAGTGTGGGAATCCAGTCATCAGGAATAGAAGGTTTTAATATATTTCCAAATTCCGTGAGTCCTACGAAGACAGTGAAATATAATCACTCCAAATCAAATTATGAAACATTTATGAAACACCACATTATAACTGAGAATAGAGATAAAATTAGGCTTAGAACCATTTCTGGTTGAAGAGCTCAGATTAATGCACTCACAAGGCTTAAATTATGTGAGCGAATACATCCCACAATAACACGTGTGGTGGTTTTACTCCACAATTGCTCTCTCATTCCCCCTCCTCAAAGGGAAAAGGGAAGAAAATACAATGGAAAGGGCTCAGGGTTTGAGATAAGGACAGGGAGATCCCTAACCAGTTATCATCACGGGCAAACCAAACTCAGCATAGGGAGATTAATAAAATGTATTGCCTATTCCTAGCAAGTGAGAATCAAAGGAAAGAAACTAAAAACACCTTCCCCCCATTCCGCCTTTTTCCACCTCTTGTGGAAAGCAGCACAGAGAAACAGGGAATGACTGTGGTCAGTCCCTAACACCATCTCCACTGCTCCTTTACTCACTGCCCCTGCTCCAGTGTGGGGTCCCTCCCACGGGATGCCATCCTTCCTGAACTGGTCCTGCAGGGGCTTTCTCAGGTAGCAGCTCTAAAATCACAGAATTTCTAGGTTGGAAGAGACCTCAAGATCATCGAGTCCAACCTCTGACCTAACGCTAGCAGTCCCCACTAAACCATATCCCTAAGCTCTACATCTAAACATCTTTTGAAGACTTCCAGGGATGGTGACTCCACCACTTCCCTGGGCAGTCTGTTCCAATGCCTCACAACCCTTTCAGTAAAGAAGTTCTTCCTAACATCTAACCTAAAACTCCCTTGGCTCAACTTAAGCCCATTCCCCCTCGTCCTGTCACGAGGCACATGGGAGAACAGACCAACCCCCACCTCGCTACAGCCTCCCTTGAGGTACCTATAGAGTGTGAAAAAAACTGCTCCCACATGGTTCCATACCACAGGGTCCATCCATCAGGAACAAACTGCTCCAGCACAGGTCCCCCACAGGTGGCAGCTCCCACAGACCCGCTACAAGGGCTCCTCTTCACAGGCTGCAGCCCCTGGGGCCTGCTCCTGCGGGGCCTCTCCATGGGCCGCAGCCTCCTCCAGGCCATGTCCACCTGCTCCACTGGGGGCTCCTCCACAGGCTGCAGCATGGAAGTCTGCTTCATGTGGGACCCATGGGCTGCAGGGGGAACAGCCAGCTCCAACAGGGGCCTCTCCACAGGCCGCAAGGGACCTTCAGCTCCAGTGCCTGGAGCACCTCTTGCCCTCCTTCTGCACTAACATTGGGGCCTGCAGGGCTGGTTCTCCCATATTTCCTCGCTCCCCTCTCTCCCAGCTCCTGTTGCACAGCAGGTTTTTTCCCCTTTCTCAAATCTGCTCTTGCAGCATCACTCACTGGCTCAGTTCTGGGTAGTGGCAGGTCAGTTTGGAGCCAGCTGCAATTGGTCTTTATCTAAAACTGGACGGCATCTGGATTCTTTTCATACAGGCCACCCCTTCAGCCCCTCACTACCAAAAACCTTCACAAGTAAACCCACTACAAGCTGTCTCATTACTCTTCGATTTTTCTGGCATATATATGATAATACATTTATATTAAAATTAGAAACAATGTAAAAATACAGAAGACCTCACCACTATGCATGTATTTGTATGTCTATAGTAAATCAACTGCACTATTGCTGATCGAAAAATCTTAGAATTAGAAAAGAAAATGCAGAAAAAATGAATTCAACCTATGTTAAAAGTCTCACATTTTGATTAGTGAGTTCATTTAACACATATTTCTGAGCTTAGCATGGCTTTCTTCATAGCTTTGTAATTTGGTTTTACAAATTTTATCTTTGACACTTTATATAAAATAAGAATTACACTCCAAGATAATGGAGTAGAAGCACTACTGGGAACAGAAACACTAAGGGCAGAGTTAATCTGGGTATATACTTGTGCCCCTGAGGACAGAAAATGTCCCACTCTCTTGGAACAGAATTATGAGAAAGACTGAGCTGAGAACAACCTTGTGTACATATAACTGTCTACCCTTCTGGATACGTTATTCCTAAATCTTATATATCCTGTCAGATCTACTAGCCAACTGTTTTCCAGTTATATCACTGGTAATAAAGGACAGTACAGTTACAGATATTTTTTGCTTTATTTTTGGCAATTGTTTGTTTTTTGTTTGTTTAATTCAAATATTTATTTTTTTTGTTTATTTGTTTCCTTTTTTTTTTTTTTTTTTTTTTTTTAGATAGAAAATAGGATATAGAACATTATGCTACCTTGTTGATAGTACTGAATTCTTAAATAGGAGTTATCTGCTTGCCTATCTTCCTCCAAATTTACAAAAACCTCTTAGTATGTGCTTGAGTCTTAGTGTTATTTGTATGTGTTCAGAATTATGATTCTGCAATTAAATTTTCATTAATTTTGCCACTAATGTTTATTCACCTAAAAAGTCATTGAAGATTCTTTATTGTTACTTTCTTGCTTAAAACTACTTGGTCATTTGAACTGATGAGCAAAAGCAATAACTTACATGTCTAGCCACACAACATAAATGATGTCTAGTCAAGGCAAATGGTTGGAACAACCAACAGAAGGTAAGTGTCAAGGTGGTTTAAAAATTCAAATTGCTAGTATATTTCCATGGCTTTGATAGACAGAAGAAGCATAAATACAATAAAGTTATAACTTAACAACAGAAACTATTGAAAATAGTGCTCTGTAGAATGGATTAGAAAGTGTAAACAACCACATACAAGATTAAGTGTGTGACCATCGTTAGTTCCCTGCTTCTGTTCTAGCCTTGTATGGGCACTGATGTGAAGGAATACAGCATTAGCTGCATTTCTGAATGTGCTAGCCAACATTATAGAAAAGTATATGACTATAACATTTTTTCATTGGAACAAGCTTGTTCTTCCTCAGAATACATTGTCATTTATGCCCACATAAGCCACAAATGGGTATATTTCCCATTGGATATTGGATATTATTGGATATAAGGATATATATATATTGGATATATATATATATATGGATATATATATATATATAGATATATATATATATATATCCAATATATATATATGTATATTATATATATATATATATTGGATATAAGGATATATATATGCTTATATCCTTATATTAATATCAATTGTAGTGAGCGAGTCTTAGGAAAGTTTTACTCAATACTTGTACTATGTCCAGTGATATGTTACAGTTATTTCTAAAGCCTAGTATATAAAATTGTTTGCTATTTTTTCGTCATTTACATAGTCTGAAACTTCACAAAGTGGTTGTTAATAGTTTACTCTGCATGCTGAAATTGCAGTGGTTACTCGTAATTGAACATATAACTCAAATTGTACAGTTTCAGTTTCCTGGCTGAATGTCTGTAGGTCACAAATAGAGAGCAGTCTTGAAAACAATCAATGTTGCCTATACTGAATCACTGAAAGTTAGTCTTTGTTATGTAAAGTTAAAAAATAATTAACCCTTTGACTTGTTCATATCTCTCAGATTACTCTTGGGGAAAAAAATATTGAAGGATTTACCATGAAATTCACATATAATTTATTATATGAATCCAAACTTATTCTGCTTGCAATATATTCCTAATTGTTTAGAGTGGAGTCAGGTCATATTTAGACTGAGATTACACATTTAAAAGAATTCAAAATGGGATTTTAGGAACCCCAGCCTCCTACTGCATCAGTTGCATTCCAACTGAGTTACTTTGGCTGAGACAAAGTAATTCCAGGGCAGAAGTGGATCTGCTTTTGAGGATGGATTAAATCTTTCTCTGTGATCCTTAGTTGTCCAGAAAGTATGTGCACTTAATTTCTCTCTGTAATTGTTACAACATGAGTTAGTAGCAAAACCCAATGCAAGGAGGATGCATGCCTGATCCTAATTAAATTATTACTGAAAATAAAATAATTATATTTCATCAAAAAATAAAAAGCAAAAAATACTCTGTACTTTTCCAGGGCACAGATTCCAATAACTTTTATTAGTTTTACTAAAAATTACAAAAAAAAAAAAAAATATATATATATATATATATTCCATAAAGGAGCTCTTGTGATTATAAACCGTATTTTTATATTTGAGAGTAAAGATCCCTTGCTTTAGAAGCAAAGCTGGTAAGGACTATAATAGAAGGTAGATGTTCTGTTTACAGAAACTAAAGATAGCAATGATTCAAATTTTATATTGTTTCATAAGACAAAAGGAATCACCCACTATCTTTCTCCCCCATCATGCTCAACAGATCACAGCCAATTCCACCCTTACTATGAGCTGCCTCCTGATTACCCATTCAGTAGACTAACAAAATTCAGATGATTTTTACATCTGTATCTCTCTCAAAAAAATGGAGTAGCATTCTATTTAGGACATTGGGCCATGTTTTAGACATAGAAGTTTTTAAACAATAGCAACCACATTTTAAAAGGCTTTAAAGGATCTGATCTTCACTGAAGTTAAAGACTTCAGGAAACATCTGAAACTATACGCTATCCCCCAGAGTGAAATTCAAATGTAATTTAGTCACTTTGTTGAAAGAGACAATTTTAAAAAAGCCCATCCTAACCCACAGAGTCAATTTTTCTGTTAAAACTTGTTTTGTAATCTGCACAACTTGTGTTTCTCCAGCAGGGTATCATGGACTGATGTCCACATACCTACCTATGATACAAAACAATTATGGATTACCAAAATCATAAATCAGATTCACTCAATGTCCAGTGTGATTGGTATAATCAACAAACAGCAAGCACTCCTGTCAACTCAACACACACTCTTGGAGAAATGGCTCCCATCTTGTATCAGTAGTCTCACAATTTGCCTAGGATGTGGAAAAAAGAAGTGGAAGCTGTTGTGAATTGAACTACAAACAAGGGTCTGACCCTCCTTTTCCCTGGTGGGAAAAGCATTCCCTGCTTTTAAGTCTGAGGCTTTCTGTCTTGTTTGTTCCTACCTGTGCTACATCATAGCTCTGACAGTTACACATGTTCCTAGTCCTTTATCTCCCTGACCCAGGCCTGGATATGACTTTTTGGTGTGACCTAGACTCATCGTGACGGATTTGCTGGGTGATCACTGGTCTGCAGCTGGCCCTGAACCTTTTTTCTGGACCTGATTCTGACCCTGATTTTCTTGGTTCAACATCCTTGCATGTAAGGCCACTGCCCTGTCTGTCTTTGTGCCACCCTCATTCCCTGCTCCTATTCCTTTGTAGAGGAGCAACCTGCTTTTGCATCTCCCTGACAAGCCCTTCTCTTCAGCTGCAACTTTTACTGGGGTTGTATTTTGATATTTCAGTCTACATGAACCTGTGAATTGTTACACTTGAGAGAAACTACAGAAACATAGTTCAAGGCTACTTCTTAATTAAGACCAGGCATGTTGACTTCCCTTCTTTTGGAGATTCAATGTTTTTGAAGTGACTGGTTCTTAACACAGGTCTGTTTAATTCTGTTTTCTATAACAACAGTCATTGCTGTTCTCTTTCTCCATCACAACATCTAAACTCCTTTTTTGAAATGGTCCCTAGATGTCCGTGAACCTGGACCTCAGTACTATGCAGGGAGCTGTATTGTCTGTTGAATGCAAGTATGTGACAAACACATATTTAAGTATATTCTCTGTCTTTTGATATGAAATACACACTATTTCTTGTAGTATAGCAACTGGTAATGTGTAAAGTTTATCCAAGCTTACACTATATGAACATTTTGCGCAGACATCAGAGAGATGTTACAGGCCATTTTCACTAAAAGGTGTTAGTCTAGATTTGCATCTAATCTCAGATATGTACATAATGCTATTCATGTTAGCCTGAGGACAGCATAGCACAGGAGCAGAGAGAAGTACAATAACACAGTGGGGGATAGAATAGATTAAAACAGCAAATGAGGAGAGAATTTTCAAAAATTATGGAACTAGTAGAACACATTAAAATAAGAATGTGTGAAAGTCAAAGGAGAAATAAACCATGGTTTATGAAGGAAAATAACGTTGACCCAGAAAACCTAAGTAACCAATACGACCAATATCTGGAAGAGATGCAAAGGGACAGTTTAATAATACATTACTACAAAACACAGCTTAGCTGCTTTACCTCTTCTGTGGCTAGTGCTAATGTGTTCCATGAAATTCAAAGATGAAGGATATGACTAATTCCGTATTTAATGTAAAGTCTTCCAGTAAGGTTTCTTTCTAATTACACTGTTTATAAGATAGAGGGAAAAAAAAAAAAAAAAAAAAAAAAAATACTCAGCTTTTTACTATCTGCATACTTAAGAGACAGTAAAGTTAAACCACATGGATAAGAAGGTTAAATATGAAGATCAGTGTTATATCCTTGCTTAAAATAACATTTACATCATAGTTCCTAATAATTGTTATGCAAAATCTGTATTTTCCCACCTTTCATTAATTCTACTTTTTTTAATGTTTCCCAAGATTGTTTTGTCCTATATTTTCCCAAACAACTTCACAGCAGAAAGTGCAAGAACAGTGTTTCCAGCTAAGCTATGTGTACTTAAAGACATGTCTACAAATGCATGAAGACGTCTACTTTGCATGAAGACATCTACTTATTTATGAGTCGTATCCATGCTGCTAATTCAACTTTCACATAAAGTAACTGATGAACAGGTAAGTGATAATTTGCTACCATGATATCTAACCAAAGACTAGGATTCTATGCTACAGACCCTTTTATGGATTCTTAGACACATCTATGAGCACTTCTAAGAGGAATTCTTTTTGTTTTCACAGTTCTATTTCTTCAAATTAAATATATGTTAAAAAGATTTGCTAAAATGCACAAGCAGATCTCTTTTCTGGTAAGCATTCTATTTAGCAGGAAAAAAAAAAAAAAAAAAGAGAGAGAGAGAGAGAGAGAATTTGTTTGAATAAATCCCACTTGAAGCAGTTTCTTATGGAAATTCAGCTTCAAAACTCTCAAAAAAAGGTGAATTATGTATATATATATATTTTATTAATTTAACTGGGTCAGAAAGGTCTTTTTGTGTATTTTTTTATGTTTTTTGTTTTTTTTTGTTTTCATTTTTCATGTTGACATTCTGATTGTCAAATCTCACATTCTCAGAAAGGGAAAAAAATGATTAGGGATGATTTGGGCCAGAGGTCCCCAGAGGATTCTCTTGGCAGAGCAACTTCTCACAAATGTGATGTTTGAACTGCTCAACTTTCTGCAACATATCTGTCACTTCTGATGACTGAAAATCCCAAAATGTCATTATGCCAGTCACATATTTTACTGTATAAACCTGGATACTATATTCATTACCAGGTTTGGTGGGACGACAGGTTGACCATGAGCCAGCACTGTGCCCTTACGGCCAAGAGGGCCAATGGGATCCTGGCCAGCAGGTCAATGGCGGGTGATTCTCCCCCTCTACTCTGCCCTGATCAGGCCTCATCTGGAGTACTGTGTCCAGTTCTGGGCTCCCTGGTACAAAAAAGACAGGGATCTCCTGGAAATTGTCCAGCAGAGGGCCACAAACATGATACTGGGCCTGGAGCATCTTCCTTATGAGGAAAGACCGAAAGACCTGGGTTGGTTCAGCCTGGAGAAAAGATTGAGAGGGGATCTCATCAATGTGTATAAATACCTGAGGTGTGGGAGACAGGCCAACCTCTTTTCAGTGGTTTGTGGGGACAGGACAAGGAGTAATGGTTACAAGATGGAGCACAGGAAGTTCCACACCAACATGCAAAAGAACTTCTTCACGGTGAGGGTGACGGAGCACTGGAACAGGCTGCCCAGGGAGGTTGTGGAGTCTTCTTCTTTGGAGATATTTAAAGCCTGTCTGGACGCCTATCTGGGCAGCCTGCTCTAAGGAACCTGCTTTGGCAGGGGGGTTGGACCCAATGATCTTTCGAGGTCCTTTCCAACCCCTTCAATTCTGTGATTCTGTGATTCTGTGATTCAGGAAACTACCACTGCTTCCCTGACTGCAGGCAGTTAGGCCTCTGCTGCTGACCTGCAAAGAGCCCTAAACATGGGAGACACTCAAAACACCTCAGTATCCACAAATCTTTACAGATTATTACACCATAAATAACCTGGCAATTTCTTATCTACAGAGCAAAGCAAGGAAGATGTTGTTAAATGAGACAAACATTTTAAATTCTCAGAAAACAAACAAAATGTGGTACCATTTAAAATCTGATGATTTGGAATGACAGACTTCTTTTCTGTTCTGTAAGGTGAAGAAAAATTATGAAAAATCAGATGTGTGTAGTCTGAGTATGATGTCCAGGATGTAGGCTTTATATGTGTTTTCCGTATGGTTCTTCAAGCCAAGGCTTAAATATGAAAAAAAAAAAAATCCATAGTACAAATAGCTCTTTGAATATTACCTTTGTATATGCCTCAGAAAAACATAGAATGGAAGATAAATAAAAATAACTCACTGCAACACAGCATAGAATCTGACACTTCAAAACAGCAGGTTCTTTTATCCCCATGGAGATAAACAGAACTGCTGAAAACTACATTAGGGATATTTTATGGTATAGGCTTAACAACTAGGAAGGAAGTTAGGCTGTTTGCCATCAACTGCTGAATTAGGCAAGCAACTTCTTAAAGCAAGAAAATTCATGCTTATTTGGCAACAATTTAGGGATGTTCTTCCTTCAATATTTTTGCTTGTAATGGGAGTGTTCTTCAAGAGGTTAATAAAGTCAGATGTAATTTTGAAACCAGTGAACAGAAAACAAAACTGATGCATGGTTTCTTTCTGTTTAGTCTAGTTTCTTATTGCCTATGTACATCTTTTGATCTGTTAATCAGTTTCCTTGTAGATTTAGAACATGAAAATGAATTCCAAACACATTTCAGTCTGAATTCCTACAAATTTCATGAAAATTGCTACATGTTAACTGGAGGAAAAATGTACAAAATACCACCTTTGAGATAAAGGCTTCAGCATGATTGTACTGTTTAACAGGAAACACAGATATTATAAATTCCGAATAAATGAAAATATGAAAACTGCTGTGGTATAGGTAATTGCAAATGGAAAGCACAGAATCAATTAAACAAATCCTCAGTTTTTATTCCTCATGAAAAGACTTGTATGTATGTAAATTCATTTGGAATTATATTTTTAGGTTTTTTTTCCATATCAGTTTATATGAATAAATGAATTGCATTATGAGATGTGCAAATCATACTGAAGCAAGCAAGTGAAGTTTATGTCTGTCTCTCAGTTACACAATTGGCTGTGTAGAATAGAAAAATTAAGTCAACTTTAAACTAGCTGGCCCAGGCGCCACAAATTAGTTAGACACATGACCACAGAACACATTGGTTAACTTGCTGTGATTCACTCTCTATGCCATCATAAATTAGGACTAATTTTAGACACTGAATCAGTATAAAATTTGTGTGTTAACAGACTGGTCAAACACACTTACCACGATCTCTGAAGCATTTATTTAAAGTCATTACAATTGTTATTCTCCAAATAAAATTTGAAAGCTCAGAAATCCAAACATTTTATCAAGATTCCATAACATAAGGTTTTATCCAGTTATGACAAAGCACAGAAGCACTGTTATTAATTTGCTGTTCCATCCATATGCAAGTGAAATGATGAGATAAGATTGAGTACTTCCACTATTATTAATATTCTTGTACCTGAGAGAGGTTGATTACTTATCTATCAATAATATCTATTAATATCCTGTAATTATTCAGACAGTGGAGATTCCACTATGTAATATGCCTTTCTTTGTAGAAATGCTATATACCGCATTATATGGTACAATAGGTAAGGAGGTCCACTTTTCTTCTGTTCTTTTTCTTCTTGTGTGTGTATGCTGGGTTGCTATCCATTTTATCCATAAACACGTGTTCTTTTAACAGGTTTATTTCTATAGCAAGGACAGAGCTGAGTGGCAGAGTGGGCTGCAGCATAATTGCAGATGGGATGCACACTGTGAAAAAGCAGATGTTTTAAATGTCAAGTCAATTTTAAGAGGAAAATGGCCCAGAAAAAATATAGATCTATGATTTAAGGACACTATTTTTAAACAGCTGATTGCTGGTAACTGAAATAATGTTCAAACTTCAAGCAATTATGAAGCACTCCTATAATTCTGAAATTCAAATTGGTGCCTTGTAAGAAGGAGTCAAATTTATTTTCCTTGTAGTATTGCCAAATGGCTGGTTTGAGAAATTATGAAAAAAAAAAATATTTCAGTAAATAATATTTTTAATTGAATAGTCACCTTTTAAAAAAAGCATGATTTACTTTCTTCATAATTGCATACTAATTTTAATTACTTGATCATACATTATAAGAATATTAAGATTGAAGTCAAACTCTAACAGTTTGAAAAAGAGAAAATTCATAACACAATTTTAATTTTGCCTTTTTGTCTGTCAACACTACATCACTGAATGTAGTTTTGTTTTTCTCCACAGAATCACACCTCATAGAGTAGTATTTCTTTATATCTTTTTCTGTCAGCTTTTCAAAAAATCTTTTTGTTTGTTTGTTTGTTTTAACCAGACCTTATTTACTATGTATTATCTAAACCCATATTCTATACAAAATAAAAAAATTTCAGTGGTGCTTTTTTTTTTTTTTTTTAACCACTATTATTGTAACATCAAAACACTTTCTAGATATTTATTAAATTATTTCCTCAATGATCCCGTGATTAAGTAGCATTATTTTTCCATTTTTTTTGTGTTCAGAATTTGAAATGAATGCAAAAAAAAAAAAAAAAAAAAAAAAAAACTATTCTGCATGTCAAGCATGGAAGTATATGAACTTGACTTTTTAGTGCTCTTGGCATTTTAATACATGTGTATCCATGTGTATCCATGTACAGCATGGGTCCAATTAATTTCAAATGCAGTGAAAGAACATAGAAGTTCTGAAAATATGGACTCAAGTTTCTTATGCATGGCAAAGAAACAGTATTTCAAATATTGTCAGACAGAATTTTGTTAGGAACAGAATCGCAAGACTGGTAATTAATATATTAATCTGTACAGGTCATTACTTACCTTAATCATAAGATTTCTCTTTTCATGCAGTTTTCTCTTTACTTTCAAAATATATACATTTAATTTCTGCAACCATAAGCATAGATTGCAGCAGGGATTGTACGTGTGATCATTTCTTCAATGTTATGCTGCATGTGTACAAGCAGGTAAATTCAGTATACAAAAACTATTTCAATTGCTAACATTCCTATATTTCAGCTCTCTGATTTTGCAGTTTAATTATATCGTAAATATAATTTCATAACCATTGAATTGCATAAGAAGACTGACAGATAAGGACAGCATTCCATCAACAGCTTCTGTGACAGAATGCAAGGAGATAAGGAAGCAGACAGAGGAGGGCTGTGGTGGATATAGAGACTAGCATCCCGTTGCATCCCTGAGGCAGGGACGGGTGGCTCCAGAATGGGCCAAAATGGGCCTTCCAATAAGCTGGAGTGGTAAGGCCAAACAGAAGTATAAGGCAAGCACCACCACACTTCTGCCCCTGAAGGGTGTTCTCGCATAGAAAAATTCCTACTCTTCCTTTTCTTGTTTGAGAGTATTCTCAATGAACCAGAGTCTCTGCATATATTCCGACAGAAATTGGTTTTTTTGCGTGGCTCATGTTCAGGTAAATACAACAGTTTTACAGAGCCTGTCTTTGAAATACAGGGTACAGAGTTTGCCAACTATTATCACCCATAAAAAAATAGTGGCTTTTCAGAGACAGGAAGCATATTTTGTACATATTTTCAAAGCCACATTTGAAGTAATAATAATATGTACAAATAAGTTAGAGGAAATTCAGCTTATATTCATGTATTCTGGAAAATTTAAGGGAATTAAAACTGATACAATTAAAATTAGGAACAATTTAATAACACTTAATAGTTAAGTAGTAATTTCCTTTCCTGGTATCCATCCCACAACATATTATGTGTTTCTGTCTAGTAACGAAATCCTGGCATTTGCGAAATGAAATGTGACATCTGATCTGTCAGTTCTATAAAACAGGTTGTGCAGAAAGAAATGAAGAATTATTTCTTCCTTTGCAAGGTCAAAAGTTTGCCACTGTAGGACATGAATGGGAAATGTAAATTGGGATCTGGTTGGAACTACAGAATCACCATTTCTTTTCTCCTGAAACTTTCCGTAGGATCTCTTTCCTGGCAAACAGTGGTCAGTGCATTAGTCTCAGGGCCCATTTGAATAATGGAATAGATACAAGGAATGTATAAACAATGTGTTGCACTAGGTAAAATATGAACTTATATTTTCTTTTATTTTCAAGTACCAAAAATATTACAAATGTACTTCATTTACTTTGCTTTTATTTTTATTTTCTGCATAATAAGGAGAATTTTCTATAGATACCATGTCTTACTGATTCCTTTTAAACCTATATGTGCCTTTTGCAAAGTATTTCATTTCAGAATGAATGTTTCCTTTGGGAACTGATGTATTTTGAAACACTGTGGTTTGAAACAACTCCAAACTGTGCAAAGAAATTCTGGAAAGATATAACTTTACTGCCATGGCAAGGAATTTCAAGGATTTCTCAGTTTTAAAAGTCCTTTTCTTTATACTCCTTTGCAGATTTAATTTTAAGTACAGTATCTCAGAAGTTTCTTTCAGCAATTTATTCCTTACTAGTTTGAACAGGTAGAACATTTACCAGATTAGTTCAAAACGTAAAGTATCTCAAAATTAATTCCATGAAACAGAGAGTATTCAAAATGTTATTTTCCTATTTCCTTTGTAAAATCTGATTTCGATTATTCATTTTGATTGTTTCTTTTTTTGTTTGTTTTGGACAATACATTGCATAATTGGACACACCTCATTGACACGAAACACTATCAAATTGTGAGGTGAAGTGATGTTTTGTTTTTTGTACAGGAAGCTGTACTACAAGTTTGAGAATCTTTCGTCAGGGCTACTGTCTCAGTCTGTCCTATAGAGACAGATTTAGGGTTTCATTTTTTTCATTCCATCAGGGTGATGATAGCAGCAGTTTAGAGTCATTTTAACATCCTATGTGTGTCACTTTTCACTGAGTCCTTAAAACTGCTTTAGGGATTATTTTTCCTTTGTCCACTTTTGGTTAATTCTCCTTAATCCCAAATCTTCCAACCTTTGAAACACTTCAGCTGCACAGCATTAGCCTCTCCTTCTAAATTATGCTCCTTCATACCTTCATATTCTGTCACTCTGTATATTCCACAGAAATAAGTTCTCCTCCAGAAGCATACATTTCCACATACCAAACCGTTTCTATAAATATGACCTCTTATTCAGTGTAATTTCATTAAGATAGTATTGACATAACCGGTTTGATTCATTGTCCCCTTGTAGATTCTTTGTTGACCAAGAGTCAACACCCATTTGAACTGCCTCAGGATATCACACCTGCTATGAGTGTAGAATGGCACATACATCCTTCAGGCTCTTTGTTAGATATGTCAGCACCACATAAATGCATCTCAGCTAACCCAGGACAGCATTGTGTACATGGCAGAATCAAGCACTCCAGCAAACCGTATTTCTGTGTGACTTACATAAATGCTTATACAGCTCCAGGGTTCTTCTGAATATGGAAACTATCCTTGCACTGATGGAGTCTATACAGTAAAGCCCATTCTCTTAAAACTGATAAAAGGAACAGTAAAATATCCATTTGACACTTTTCATGAAAATAAATAATTAAACAAATAAAACTTTCTCTTAACCCTACCATACAGAAATAAAACACATAAACCACAAAAGAAAATGAACAAAATATATATACATATATATATATATATATAAAAGTAAGAAATGAGATTGTATGATCTAATAATCAGTTTTAAATTATCACTAATGAGTATTATTTTTCTTAGCTCCAAAATGGTAGTATAATATTAGGTAGTATTAGAAGTTTGCTAATTTGTTGAAAAATGCTATAATTGCTTACTGAGGTGTTGATCTGTAATGCTTTTTTTTTTTGATTACATCATTTGCTTTACTGTTCTATTTTTGGAGCACTGTTGTTATGTTAGCAAAAATATATGCTATTTAAATCTTCAATGTATTTCATTTGTACTGCCTTCAAAGAGCTATTTATTCCTTTCCTGATGTTGAGCTCATTTTATAATAGGGAAAATGTCAATAATCTTCAGTAAGAATGGTGGGATGCAGTCTCAGAATTTCTAGCTTTGCTCATGCAGCTTTGTAAAGGTCTACATTTGAACAGCAAGACTAAATATTTGGTATCCTGCTGACCTAAGTGTATTCAGTTTACAGTAGCAGTAATAACTCCTGTTATGCAGAAAAACTTTTGAAGATTACCTTCTGATATTTTAAGTGGCCAGTGATATTTTGGTAAGAAATGGGTAAGAAACACATAGGAGATAAAAAAAAAAAAAAAAAAAAAAAAAAAAGACAAAATCTTTTTTTGTAAACAATTTTCAAAAATGCATGTTTAGACTTGAATGGTTAGCTATTCTGTGATAGTTAGATAACAAAAAGACCTTGCAGAAACAGTTTTTCCTTGTTTATAAAATGATAAGGTATTAGATGGGAACTGTATTTCTGTAGAAATTTAAGTCATGCTATGATATAGATAGGGAAACCTAAAAATAAAATCTTTGTCCAGCAAGCATTGCTAAGTGGATTAGTAGTAAAAGAAACCGTGTTTTGGAAAGCTCTATCTGGCCTTCTCAGTTTCAATACAGTTTTGCTGGTGCTAGGACACACCACATAACAGGTTTTGTTACCTTTTCTTAATGAAGAAATTAGAAGATGTATTTCTGCATTAATATAAGTATCAGATATTGTAATCATCATCTGAGTCAATGGAGGATCCATAAAACAGGTATTTTCCACTCCATTAGATCAGTCTTCACAGATGTGCCCTATGATGCCTCAGAATTTTAGTGAGGTAATTTACCTTTTTTAGTATGTCTAATCAATGTCATAAAGTGGAAGCTACAGGTAAACATTCTGTTCCTTTGCCCTTTTGGCACAATTTTACATTGTTTCTAATGTTTACAGTAAGTTACGTCACAAAACATCAGTGTTTTTCTGACTATAATTGTTGTGACTTTAATTTAATTTTCCCCAAATGACTTAGGAAAACTCTAGCTTGTAAAGAAATGCAGTAGAAGCTTCATAAAATTCATGTTAAAGAAGATATGTGTATAATTATTCTTAGGTCAAATACACCCACTAGTTTAAAATTATTGTATTTTTTTCCTGACAACTCTGATTTGTCTCCTGCCTATTAATTACAGTTATTAATTACACAAATTTGTAAATAGCTTCATTATAATTCTATTTGCTTGTCCCCATTTTGCTGGTCCCTTACTTTCTCTACATCTCTTTTTAACTCTTGTACTGCCATGAGTGCCAGGGGATGTGTGGTGGCAGCACATCTCTTTTCCATCTCTAGCTGCATTACAGGAGGTCATCGTTGTCTCTCCTCAACCCTGGCCCATTTGCTTTCTGAGCTATAAGATAACCGATGAAAACCATGAATCTGAATCCTGGCATAATTCGGTTTAACCTTAATAGTACTGAAATAGTAATTTATCGTCTTGTTAATGGCAAGGCTAGCACTTGTGCAGAGATGGCTGTTGTGTGTTGTAACCCTGAAGATCCCCATCATCCCATCATCTTTCTGTAAATAAGAATTCACTGAATGGTTTTAAAAGCAGTGAAGACTGGTAAATACTGCTCCCCTTTCCACCAAGCCGAATGTGTTCAAAGATTTTATGTATATCCTTTGTAAATAAGGTAATGTTTGCAATCCAGCAAATGATCCTGTGCCACTTGACTAAGAGCTATAAGCAATAAGAGCAATCAGCTATCGAAATTGCATCAGCTATTTAATTGCACCTGCGTGATTCTGTGATCTTTGCTCTGTACTGTTGGGACCCACCTTCTCCCCTGGAATACCTTAAAATGAGAGCAAGTGCCTTGATGAAATATCAGCGCTTAAAATTGGAGGCAAGCCTTAATATCTAATTCAGTCAAGACTGGTTGATAGAATTAAAATCTTTTTTTTTTTTTTTTTTTTCCAAAATCAGAATTAGACAGTATATATGGTTGAATGCCCCATCCCTGGAGGTGTTTAAAACCAGGTTGAAAAGGCCACGGGCAACCTGATACAGGTGGCATCCCTGACCAAGGCAAGGGAGTTGGAAATATATCATCTATGAGGTCCCTTCCAACTCAAGCCATTCTATGATTCTAGCAGGTGAACTTCCCAAACCTGATTTCAACTTTTTAACATGATGTTCCTTGTTTTTATCATCTGTGTACTTTACTTAGCTTTTACTATCCAAAATATCCCGTGGCAAACCTCTCATTTTGATCACATACAATGCGAAGCAATTACTTGTTTTGGATAGGTGAGAATTTATCTTGTCCACATTTTCCATGATTGTCACAATTCTACAGATTTCTTCTGTACCTCTCTCCCTCATCAGTCTTCTTTTTTCTTGCATGGGACCCTTCATAAAGAAGACATATACCATGCATTTGATCAGCTTGAAAACCATCTCTCTTTGCATTTCTAAATTCTTGACACAGAGGACTCATGAAGAATATATCATTCAGGAATGTTCACCACTGGTTTACACAGTTACTTTAATTATATTTTGGCTTTCAACCTTTTTTTTTTTTTTTTTTTTTTTTTGTCTTAATAATTTATAATATTTTTGTGTTACTGAGCACTAAGCTTACATTTTACAATTACAAATCTAGAATCTCATTCATGGATCACAGTGGTGTGTGACCAGTTCAAAAAGTATATCTCTGTGTTTCTCGTTTCCTCATGCCTCACTTTCTAACCAATTTATCTGCCACTTTATCACTCAGTCACTTCACATCTTGAGGTCCTTCTGCAGTTCTTCAGTCAATTATATATTGTCTTTGCTTCCTTCAAGAGAATCCCAGTAGAATGATCTGAAGTATAACTAGCTCAATTTCAAGTAATAAGAAAGTGAATATTAAGGATTTTCTTGGAAGTTTCTGACTGCTATCATTTACTTCAGCAACTCATAGAACCGATCATGTAAGTTGTATTTTCATTATTTATTTTTAATGTAAAAAGAGGAACAAAGATAAACACATGGAACCCCAACGATTTGAACTTTAATAGGCTGTAAACATCACTGTGAACTTTGCCTAAAAATCTTTTGTTATCTAGTGTGACTTAGAGAACAGCTTGTATAATCCAGTATTTGATATCAATATTATGTGATTTGATGTAGCTTTCATCCTTGAAATATGCAACAAATGATAGAACCCCTAAGTGTCAAAGTGCTGTTGCAAAAGGATAAACTGATTTTTTGATTAGTTACTCTGACATAGTCAAAAAGAAAGCACAGATATATATCTTTAGATCTATATTAATCTCCTTAATAGCAACCATGTGATCAGTTTCACATATTGTAAGTATGTTTCTCACAGTAAAAGTTAAAACAACCTTATTAAAAATCAAAAAGGTCAAGGGGAAATGAGAAGTTTATGCTGATGCCATTTTACAGAGCTGGGAAAAGCAAAATTCTCCGTGTTAAGGGAAGTTTCATTTTCTTATCCCTATATCTTTCCCTTTATTCCACAAATCCCACTGAAAGTGAATGTATTTAAAACATTTTTTACCACTTGCATTAGCTTGCTGGTATTAAATTTTCTCAGTAAGTTTTCCCATAATTTTTTTCCCAATTTTCATAGTACTTAATTTCATTAAGACCTCACCTCAAGTGCTGTGTGCAGTTCTGGGCACCACAGCACAAAAAGGACATTAAACTGTTGGAGAGTGTCCAGAGGAGGGCTACGAAGATGGTGAAGGGCCTTGAGGGGAAGACGTACGAAGAACGGCTGAGGTCACTGAGCCTGTTCAGCCTGGAGAAGAGGAGGCTGAGGGGAGACCTCATTGCAGTCTACAGCTTCCTTGTGAGGGGGAGTGGAGGGACAGGCACCAACCTATTCTCCTTAATCACCAGTGATAGGACCCGCAGCAATGGTGTCAAACTGAGACAGGGGAGGTTTAGGCAGGAAGAGGTTCTTCACTGAGAGGGTGGTTGCACACTGGAACAGGCTCCCCAGTGAAGTAGTCACTGCACCAAGCCGGTCTGAATTTAAGTGTTTGGACTGTGCACTTAGGTCTACCCAAAATTTTAGACCATGTGTGGTGCCAGGAGTTGGACTCGATGATCTGTATGGGTCCCTTCCAACTCAGGATATTCTATGATTCTATGATTTATTTTTTTTCTCATAAAGTGGTATTCCTTTTTTTCTTCTCAGTATGTTCTATTTTAAAATTCTCTTTAGGTTTTCCCATAATCCCCTTTTACTTATGTTTTTCTTCTTCCAGTTAGTTGAGAAACACTTTGCATACCGTCTCTCCCTCATTCTTCTCTTTCTTTCACACAAATGAAATGGCAGAGCAGTACGATCAGCTAGGTTGAGTTTTATAACACGAATAGGTGAACCCCCTAGCTTCTCTTGCATTGTCTTTCTAGTTTAACTTCAGTATGCCCCAGCCGTTTTCCAACATGGTTACTAATTTTGCAGAAAACTACATGCTAAAACACTGTATTAGGTGTCAAAACCAACATCTAGGCAGTGGAGGCTACATGGGCAGCCTCTGTCAGGAAAGGCTGGAGCTGCCACGTGCTGGACACAGCCAGCTCCAGCCAGATCTAACAGACACGCCTCAGAGCACAGTTGAGCCCCTCAGGTAACCCCACTGGTAATACTTCTGGGAAAACATATTTAAGAAAAGGTAGAAAATGCCACAGAGAGAAAAGGAGGGAACACAAAGAGTGAGAAACAGCAGGTACACCAAGGTCAGAGAAGAAGATGGAGAAGGCACCCCATGTGCCATAGCAGATTAACCACGCTGTATACTGTGTTGGACCTGCACCAGTGCAGAGGAAAGTTGTGAGGAAGAAGGAGACACAGGAAAAAAAATGCATATGGAGAATACCAAGAAACTATGTATGGATCATAATGCTTTCCCTGTGGCCTTTGTTTCCTCATGGAAGGGACTGTGGTGATAACAAGGTAGAGAGGAGTCAAGTGAAACAGTTGAGACTGGGAAAGGGGGGAAGGAAAGGTGTTGTTTTAATGTTTCTCTTTTTGTCTCCCACTACCCAAATCAATAATTAAACATTTCTTTTAACTACCAGTAAATATAGTTAGCTATCCCACAATCAAGTGTTTTGCCCTCATTGGTAACTGTTAAGTGATCTCCCTGTTTTAATCTCAACCCCTGAGCTTTTTCATTCCTTTTCGTCCTGTTTTATCCCTGTCTCTCATCTCACTGGCGAAGGATGTAGTGAATGAGCAGCTGGGTTCAGTTGCTAGCCAAGGCTAGCCACAATGTCAGCTCAAGATGCACACAAGCTTTTCTCTGCATCCTGCAGAATAAATTATACCAACACTGTCTCAGTTACAGTCTTCAGAATGAAGATTTATCCTGCATTACCTCTGAAGAACATGGATGGAAATAAATCTTCTTCTAAAAATACATGACATTAACATGGGTAAGACCTAATCCAAAGTTGTAAGCTTTATTTCCGATTTATTTTCGTTTCCTTTTCTCATTTTACACACTTACCTTTTGCGGGTGATTTCTTTTAGTTTTTCATGCCTCTTACTTTCTCTTCTCATTTCCAGTGCCTTTAGTATCATGAAGGAAAGATTCAAAGTAAACTGTAGCCACGATTACTATCATGGACAAGATTTCAGTCATGTGTATTAAACTACATCTTTAAACAACATATGTCACTGTAACAGCATTAATGTTATTGGAAGTAAATTATTATATAGAAACTGAGATCTGGTTTAGAACTCCCTCCTCATGGTACTTAATGGAGCTTTTCTTTTCAAATATGATCAAATGATAAGTTAAATCATTGTGTTCAGACTGAGGGCCTCTGAATAACAAAATGCCTGTGTTATCTTCATTGCTTTATAACACATTTTTAGAAAAATGAACATTTTTAGTCTTGTCATGTTTAAGTGAACATATATAGCTAATGTATAATTCTTCAAATATTTTTTAATGCAATAAGAATTTTTAAATTAATTTTTGACTACTAGACATCTTTTTTAACATTCTTCTCTTGTGATATATACTGTGACACATAACACTAGTTATTTTTAGTATTAAAATAGTAAGCACAACATAATGTAACCTATATTTACATAAAACATCAGATGCTCTTGTACAGATTACTGACACAGATGACAGTTTATTGTCAATGGTATTACCTGAATTGGTTGTCAGTGTCATAACCTGAACAGTATGTTTAGAATATGTATTGGCATAATGTACTGGCAATTCTGAGGACAACAATTTTCACAAACCCTAATTATAGAATACTGTGCAAAATAATCAGAAATCTTGATGACAATAGATAGACTATGATCTGTGTTTTAGTAGCTATACGATGAATATATATATACATTTAATATTCACAAGGTTCAATGAAAACAATTCAAAATTTGTTGAAAAACAATAAGTATCTCAGGTGATTTGAAAGAGTCATAGGGACCAACAAAATGAAATTTTACATGGATCCATTAAATGAACATTTTCTATGACTGAAATTGTTCTGGATAGATTTTTGTAATGAAGATATGTTTCAACCATTTTCCTTTGTTCTTTTATGATATGCAGTTTTCATTAATTTGTCTGTAAAACACAAATTAATCCATTCCTAAGATCTCAGTATAGAAAAATGTTAAGCAGAAACCTCTAAGGAATAATAAACTGAAACACAGTTGGCATAAACACATTTGGTGCTGACACCCAAATGAGTGGTGTGTGGGCAGCAAATTAAACACCAGCTTGCAAAGCAAAATGGTAGTATAACAGAGCAGGGAGGTGATCATCTATCTCCATATGGCTCTGCTGAGACCACACATACATCCCTGAATGCAATATTTTTATGTATGTTTCAGTACCAGGGTGATACTCACTAATTGAATCTCTACTGTGAAAAATATTCGTTGACATAATTTAAGGTCTTTTGGAATCTTGCATGAAGTATGCCCTTCTTTATTTCTCTCAGCAATATTCTTAGGTATTACTCTTATGCTTGCATTCCACGGTCTGTTTTTTTTTTGCAGTTTACATTATTTCAGTATTCCAATGAAGAACATTAAAGGATACTTGTTAAAAGAGTTTAAACATTGTTTTGTTTTAAAATATAACTAATAATTTTAGGAACTATAACTTTAATTAAAATAAAAATTAAACCTTTTTAATAGAATTGTTAAAGTTCACAAAAAAACAAGCTCCTCAGTCTTTTGCCCGGTATGAACATATTCAGGTGGTGTTTTCGTCAATCCCTATGGTTGCAGGGAGGAGTTCAGAGAGGACACGGAAAGCCCACCTGTTAAACACGTGGCTCCGGGACTGGTGCCAACGCAGAAATCTTGGGTTTTTTGATCATGGGGCACTTTACTCAGCAACTGGCCTGATGGCCGCAGACGGGTCCCTATCTTTTAGGGGAAAAAGGATCCTGGGCCAGGAACTGGCAGGGCTCATTGAGAGAGCTTTAAACTAGGTAGGAAGGGGGATGGGGCTGAGGCTAGGATTGTTGGGGCTGTGCCAGGGGGAACAATGGCAAGGCCGGAGGATAAGGCAATGGCCCAGCTGAAGTGCATCTACACCAATGCACGCAGCATGGGTAACAAACAGGAGGAGCTGGAAGCCATCGTGCGGCAGGCAGGCTACGACTTGGTTGCCATCACGGAGACGTGGTGGGACCAGTCTCATGACTGGAGTGCTGCAATGCCTGGCTATAAGCTCTATAGAAGGGACAGGCAGCATAGAAGGGGTGGTGGTGTGGCTCTCTATATTAGAGAGTCTTTCGAGGTTGTAGAACTCGAGGTTGGGAATGACAAGGTCGAGTCCCTTTGGGTTAGGATCGGCAGGGACAACAAGGCTAGTGTCCTGGTCGGGGTCTGCTATAGACCGCCGAACCAGGATGAGGAGACGGATGAGGAACTCTACAGGCAGCTGACAGAGGTTGCAAAATCATCAGCTCTTGTACTCGTGGGGGACTTCAACTTCCCTGACATATCCTGGAAGCACAACACAGCCCTGAGAAAGCAGTCTAGGAGGTTTCTGGAGAGCGTGGAAGATAGCTTCCTGACGCAGCTGGTTAGTGAACCTACCAGGGGTGGTGCCCCGCTAGACCTTCTCTTCACAAACAGAGAAGGACTGGTGGAGGACGTGATCGTCGGGAGCTGTCTTGGGCAGAGTGACCACGCAATGGTGGAGTTCACTATTCTTGGCGAGGCCAGGAAGGGGACCAGTAAAACCGCTGTATTGGACTTTCGGAGGGCTGACTTTGAGCTGCTCAGGACACTAGTTGGTGGAGTCCCTTGGGAGGCGGTTCTGAAGGGCAGAGGGGTCCAGGAAGGCTGGGCGCTCTTCAAGAGGGAAGTCTTAATGGCGCAGGAACGGTCTGTCCCCACGTGCCCAAAGACAAGCTGGCGGGGAAGAAGACCGGCCTGGCTCAACAGAGAATTGTGGCTTGATCTTAGGAGGAAAAAGAGGGTTTATAAGCTTTGGAAAAGTGGGCAGGCCACTAAGGAGGACTTTAAAGAAGTAGCGAGGCTGTGCAGGGACAAAATTAGGAAGGCCAAAGCTCATCTGGAGCTCAATCTGGCTACTGCCGTTAAAGATAACAAAAAACGTTTCTATAAATACATCAACACAAAAAGGAGGACTAAGGAGAATCTCCATCCTTTACTGGATGCGGGGGGAAACTTAGTTATAAGAGATGAGGAAAAGGCGGAGGTGCTCAATGCCTTCTTTGCCTCAGTCTTTAGCGGCAATACCGGTTGTTCTCTGGATACTCAGTACCCTGAGCTGGTGGAAGGGGATGGGGAGCAGGATGTGGCCCTCACTATCCATGAAGAACTGGTTGGTGACCTGCTACGGCACTTAGACGTGCACAAGTCGATGGGGCCGGATGGGATCCACCCAAGGGTACTGAGGGAACTGGCAGAGGAGCTGGCCAAGCCACTATCCATCATTTATCAACAGTCCTGGCTATCAGGGGAGGTCCCAATTGACTGGCGGCTAGCAAAAGTGACTTCCATCTACAAGAAGGGCCAGAGGGCAGACCCGGGAAACTACAGGCCTGTCAGTTTGACCTCAGTGCCAGGAAAGCTCATGGAGCAGATCCTCCTGAGAGCCATCATGCAGCACTTGCAGGGCAAGAAGGCGATCAGGCCCAGTCAGCATGGCTTTATGAAAGGCAGGTCATGCCTGACGAACCTGATCTCCTTCTATGACAGAGTGACGCGCTGGGTGGATGAGGGAAAGGCTGTGGATGTGGTCTACCTTGACTTCAGCAAGGCTTTTGACACCGTCTCCCACAGCATTCTCCTCAAGAAACTGGCTGCTCTTGGCTTGGACTGGCGCACACTTGGTTGGGTTAGAAACTGGCTGGATAGCCGGGCCCAAAGAGTCGTGGTGAATGGAGCCAAGTCCAGTTGGAGGCCAGTCACTAGTGGCGTCCCCCAGGGCTCAGTGCTGGGGCCGGTCCTCTTTAATATCTTCATCAATGATCTGGACGAGGGCATCGAGTGCACCCTCAGTAAGTTCGCAGATGACACCAAGTTAGGTGCGTGTGTCGATCTGCTTGAGGGTAGGAAAGCTCTGCAGGAGGATCTGGATAGGCTGCACCGATGGGCTGAGGTCAACTGCACGAAGTTCAACAAGGCCAAGTGCCGGGTCCTGCACCTGGGGCGCAATAACCCCAAGCAGAGCTACAGGCTGGGAGAGGAATGGTTGGAGAGCTGCCAGGCAGAGAAGGACCTGGGAGTGATGGTGGATAGTCGGCTGAATATGAGCCAGCAGTGTGCTCAGGTGGCCAAGAAGGCCAACGGCATCCTGGCTTGTATCAGGAACAGCGTGACCAGCAGGGCTAGGGAGGTGATCGTCCCCCTGTACTCAGCTCTGGTGAGGCCGCACCTCGAGTACTGTGTTCAATTTTGGGCCCCTCGCTACAAGAAGGACATCGAGGTGCTTGAGCGGGTCCAGAGAAGGGCGACGAAGCTGGTGAGGGGCCTGGAGAACAAGTCCTACGAGGAGCAGCTGAGGGAGCTGGGCTTGTTCAGCCTGGAGAAGAGGAGGCTCAGGGGTGACCTTATCGCTCTCTATAGGTACCTCAAGGGAGGCTGTAGCGAGGTGGGGGTTGGCCTGTTCTCCCACGTGCCTGGTGACAGGACGAGGGGGAATGGGCTTAAGTTGCGCCAGGGGAGTTTTAGGTTAGATGTTAGGAAGAACTTCTTCACTGAAAGGGTTGTGAGGCACTGGAACAGGCTGCCCAGGGAAGTGGTGGAGTCACCATCCCTGGAAGTCTTCAAAAGACGTTTAGATGTAGAGCTTAGGGATATGGTTTAGTGGAGGGCTGTTAGCGTTAGGTTGGAGGTTGGACTCGATGACCTTGAGGTCTCTTCCAACCTAGAAATTCTGTGATTCTGTAACATAAACCAATAAACTATTTGTGTTTCTGTATTTTGCTCTAAATACTATACTCTCCCAAATAAGAGAAGATTGAGAAAATTTCACCTGTACTTATCTTCACTTCCAGAACATTTTAGTTCTAGATTTGGGTTTGGGATATATGTGTATACACTTGAGAGTAGTCTAGCTGTTTAGACTTATTCAGATCTGCTATAAGCTTTGTTAATAACTTAAAACTAAAGTGAACTAAAGGCTGTTCTATTCTGTTGTATTCTATGTATATAGAATATACATAGAGAGATATATATAGAATATATATATAGAATATATATAGAATATAAGTATATTCTAGTCCAGATTCTTTAGTATTTATTCTTTTCTCAGGACAACGGGATGTATAGTCATTACTTTATAAGTTCACAACATCATAGAATGAAGAGGGCATGTTTGGGTCAGGATGCTTTGCACTATCAGCAAAACAAACCAGACAAATGATGGACTGTGCTATTTCATTCCATTAAGCACGCTTGTTTGTGTTTTTGTTGTTGTTGTACTGTTTTGCTTTGTTCTTAACAATAAGGTTGTCATTTTTATTATTGCAATGTTTGATTTCTTTCAAAAATAATGTGCCCAGTTTCTTAGCATGAAACCTCAGGCCAGGGAACAGAGTTGTATTTCAGTGACTACATTGGGGTCTCAGCTGCCCATCCACGAAATGCAGAAAACATGTAAGAATACTTTAGTGCTTCACATGTGTATTGTGAAGGGAAATACATTAATGTTTCTTGAAGCATTCTTTCTATAATGGGTACAACATTATAAAAATACCAAGATTATCATTAAATTAAGCAAATGTACTTATGCTCTAAAGACAGATTTATTATTATTATTGTTGTTGTAAATAGTTGAGTATTTTTACTTATTTTGTTCGGGAAAAAATACAATATTTTAGGCACAGATCCTGCAAATATCTACACACCTGAAATCAAAACTGTAAGTAGCATCACTAATATCACAGAATTGCTCTTATATATTACAGTAGGTATCTGCGTGTTTGCAAGATCAAATTTTAAATTGCATTGTTACATGAACAATTTGAATTAGACTAAGCAAATTAATAACAATGAAATTGCATTATGCTAGTATTTTGTTAGGCAATCACTTAAGTTGGAGGCCAATTGGACACTTCTAAGTAAATGGCCAAGCCAAAATAAGTGAAAGCAAACAAGGCTGAATATGTAGTTTCATTCAAGCTGTGAGAAATCTTTTTTTCTTTGTTAATCTTTTTAAACAGACTTCCTCTTTATTTTATATCACATTATTGAAACCAGTGTCAGCATTCCCTCATGGGCATTGATAAACTAAGTTTCTTGACTTTACCACAAAGGAGTAGCTGTACCTGAATGTGTTTAGAAGACAAGTATAAATGCACATTTTGGTAGTTTTCCTTAATATGAAGAAAGCATGATTTTAGTGCAAAACATTATGCTTTACAGAAACAAATTACGGGAAACATTCTCCAGGTTAAGTATTTTAAATCTATTGTTCTTATTTACATAAAATATATAGTGTCATAGTGTCATATACAGTGTCTGAAACAGCAGTCATTAGCAGTCCATTAGCAGTCTCTGATGATGACAGCAATTAAATCTAGTGCTATGTTCAATTTAGCTGTATCCTCCTAAGGGTTTAGATAGTACTGATCTCTGAGGACAATCTTGCTTCAGCAACATGATTTTGATCATACTGGCTTAACACTGTTTTGTGGTCTTTGATGTACGTATGTCACTGTAACCAATGCAGTCAGCGTGCTCAGTTCCGTACAATGTGCTAATCTTTGCACATCTTACAGTGCTAATCTTTGAGTACAGAAGTGAAGGACTCAACATTTTTGGCTTATTTCATCCTAGTGGCACAAAAGGTGACTCAGCCAATTATCCTATAGAAGATTTAACTGGGCAAGGTAGTCATTAACCAAGTAATTTTTTTTCTGGTCAGTGGCTTTCCTACATAAACATTCAAGAATCCTTACAAACTTCTTGTGTTCTTTTTCCCTTAATTTATATCTTAATATATCTTAACACAAACACCAAAAAACTCCACCCTCAAACTACAAGAATAACCATTGAGACTTGTACCTTTTTCGTCATAGCTAAGCATTGACTTAACAAGACAATAGTCACACAGTCCTATTATCTGTCTCTCTGACTCTGTTCCTATGATTATTAAGATAAAAGGGCCAATATCTGTCTGAATCTATCTAGGAGCTACCAACATTGCCAGTGGAAGATACTGTAAAAACTTTCTCATGTGATACCCACTCTTTACTTGGGCTATTAATATCTAATGATAGGCCCGTTATCCATACACTCAGAGGAGGAGGAGGTGATGGGGGATGTGAGGCACTTTTTAGTTTATCAAGACTTTATTTTATCATACACAGGCATTAAAGCATTATGTTGAATACAATTACTTTAATTCACATTCAACTGGTTTTTGAGTTACAAGCCATTGTTATAACTAAATGATACGGTTATAAAGTCTTTTAAAGGAAACAGCAGAAAAAATGAAGAAAAAGTTATCCCTAATTTTACAGAGTGGTTGCAGACTGGTCTGCTTCTCTCTTTTTTTTTTCATCTGATTTGTTGCTTCGCAGTTAAACAGAAGATAGAATTTCAGAGCTTACAAATCACAGAATCATAGAATATCTGAGTTGGAGAGGACCCACAATGATCCAATGATCGTTCAACTCCTGGCTCCACACAGAACCACCCAAAAAATCAGACCATGTGTCTGAGAGCATTGTCCAAATGCTGTTTGAACTCTGTCAGGCTTGGTGCCATGACTACTGCTCTGGGCAGCCTTGTTCCAGTGCCCAGCCTCCCTCTCAGTGAAGAATCTTTTCTGGATACCCAGCCTGAACTGCCTTTGTCGCAGCTTCAAGATGTTCCCTCAGGTTCTATTACTGGTCACCAGAGAGAAGAGATTAGCACCTGCCCCTCTGCTCTCCCTCATAAGGAAGTTGTAGACCATGATGAGGTCTCTCCTCAGTCTCCTCTTCTGCTGGCTGAACAAATTATGACTTCAGCTGTTCCTCATACATCTTCTCCTCTAGACCCTTTACAGTCTTTGTAGCCTTCCTTTGGACACTATCTAACAGTTTTATATCTAATAATTTGGTGCCTAAAACTGCACACAATACTTCAAGGCAAGGCCATATCAGTGTAGAGTAGAGCAGGACTAGAGCAATGGACTGAATTTCCCTTCTGCAGCTTTCACAGACACATTAATGATCAGATGATAGAATGTGTAGTAAGCAAGGTCTGTGAAGTTAAGCAGAGGCTGTACATCTGTACAGGACAGAGACTAACACTTCAGGACAACATAAGGGGCACCCATTGCTAGGCTTCCTCAAATAAAGGTAAAAGCAGTATAAAAACTAATTACATTGACTGTGCTGAGTTTACAGTTTTATCTGAACAAGCAGTAAAATAAGATAGAAATCTCTATTTTTAGCTTTTACTTGAAAGAGGTAATTAAGTCTTTTTAACCAAGTCATATGGATCTGTATTCCTGCTTAAATATATAATTTCCTATTGTGTGTTCTAAAATATTTTATTGGTTTAGCACTTATTTCATCATCCATTTTCACTCTACTTGGTATTTCATATTATTTCCAGTAAAATTTAATATTTCTTCATGTTTGTGTAGTTTGGTTTGGGTTTGGTGATAGTTTCTTTTTCATTGATTTTATTTTATTTTTTTTGCTTTTAGAAATAATAACTAAAAAAATAAATCATTGCACTCAGTTTGAATGTTAGTAGGAAATACAAATTAAAAACATACTGTGTAGCAATGAAACACATTGTTAGTAGCTGTTACAATCATCTAGTGTTGTAGAAATCTAATCTGTTGATGAAGTTAGAACAGCATGCAGTTTGGAGGACATGGAATCAAAATACAAAGTAGAAATATTATGTAAATAAATCCTATACTTGGTCAGTGAATTCCAAGACTCAGAAAACCAATTCTGCAAAGAATTAAGGCAGGCAAATTGGTAGGGTTTTTTGTTGTTGTTGTTGTTGTTTTTGTTTTTAGCTTTATTTAATTTTTGAGAGAGTACAGTTACTAAACATTATGCAATACAAATAACATAATTTGAAAAGAAGGTAAGCAACTGGTAACAAGTTTTCTACATTTAATACCCTTTAAACAGAACTAGATCATCATCTAGTTACTTAATATAATGTTCACAGTCTTTAAAAAGGGAATGAGAGCTTGCCATTTGATGTAGAAACATTTAAATTCTACATAAGTACATTAGTTCAGATTTATCACTAAGATCTTTTCTGGTTATGCCAAAGGTAAAAACCTCTACAGCAGTGGCAGTTGTCTTGACACACAGGCACAAGTTCTCACAAGGTCAAATTTGTAGTACAAAAATCCCTGAAGGATCAATTTCAATGGTATAATGTGGTTATGTAGGGAAAGAAGAGATCTGTATCTTAAATATTTGTATAATTTTATGCTGACACAGTCAGCATGGAAAGAAGAACTCTAAAAATCTGTAAAATCAAAACTGTGCAGTAAGTGGGTTGGAATGATGGGATCATGCATCAACACCATATTACTACAGTGGTCAATAGTACTCTTATGAGTTTTGCTCACCAAAACACAATTATATTTTGATGTGGAGTCATTAAATTTTCTTAGATAACTTTGGTCACTACCAATTCCCAACCCTGCAGTATGCATGCGTGTTCTATTTTGAGTCCTGTGCACAGACAAACGAAATCTGTGACAAGACATACACAGCGTGAGGAAAAAAAAAAAAAAAAAAAAAAAAAAAAAAAAAAAAAAGAGAGAGAGAGATACAAAACTGTTTTATTCTGTTTTCTTAACTGGAAGCAAATATATTGCAAGGCAAATCTTCAGTGGCCATCATATCGAATGATGGCCACTTCTCTTTTGTTTTCAATGGATATTATACACTATCAGTGACTAATTTTGCTATTGCAAATTAAGCAAAAACACTAATGAAAAAGTGATGATTGACAGTACTCTCTTAATCAGATCTTATTAGCAACATCTGACTACAGACACGCTTTCCAGTAAGCAAAAAGTCTTTTGGCACATTCTGATCAAGATTCTGCCTATCTATTATTTTCTTTTTCTACTTTCCAAAATTTGTCAATGTGTCAACTTAAATGTTGTTACACAAAAAAAAAAAAAATAATAAAAAAAAAAAAATGTCATGGGCAAAATAAACATATCTTACATATGAAGACAATGATTTATTTTTAGTTTAGTAAGGATTTTAATTGTCCGAGCAAAATACAACAATCAGTTGTTAGCCTAATTCTTAGTCTAATTGTCACAGTATGAATACAGTTTTAATTAACTGATTATTATTGAAATATTTACATATAAAATTTCTGAGTATCTACCCCTCTCATATTAGGTTCATCTTTTCATGTTTCCTTGGGTCCTGAAGTAAATGTTACCTTTGTTCCTCAAGAAGAATGGGATATGGTGGGATTCATGGTGAATTATCATAGTCCTGAGCTATTTGCCAGGTAGTGAGGTACAATGGTGGTAGTGGGGCAACTTCTTCCTTCTTAATCTTGGGTCCACATAGGGTTATTTTTATATGGTTTCTAACACAGTCTACTTAGCCATGCTGTCATTCTTGGTTCCCATCATACTTGTTTTTCTCTTTGTTATTTCTGAAAGCATTTTTACCTGACTCCCAAGGTTGCACTCCTTCAGTGGCAGTTGTTTACTTTTATACTGATTTAGCCTGTGGCATCTGCTATCATTATGTGCAGGTATTCAGCTATGATACAGTTTTATTTAGTGTAGTTCATAGGTAGTTCATTCTTTATAGAGTATCTGCTTAATTTTACTATCCATTATTTAACTACAGGTGTCCTGTCACACAATTACATAGACCTAAAGCACATTTGAACATTAGTTACTTGACCAATGAACAATTATTACAAATCAGCTTAGGCTAAAACAAACCAAAGTAAGTCCTGAGGCCTGCACTGACAGACTATGATATTTTATTAGCAAATCAAAACCATACTTAATATATTAAATCCAAAACAAAATTTATATAAAGATAGAGAAAAGAAAATAATAATTTTGATAAGAAAATTTTCAATTTAAACCTTCAGTTTATTCAATGTTTTACGTTCCTTAGTGATAAGTAAATTAAAATTTGTATATTTCAGTAATACTGAGTCCACCTAAAACAGATAACTGTTAATAAAAGAAAATGTAATCTGGGATAATTCCTCTCATTTCCTCTTCTACAAAGTAAGTCTGAGAGCCTCTTCCTTTTAAACTTATAATTCTATTCCTCTTACTTCACAGTGTTTATTGGTTTGTAATGGTATTAACCTTTTGATTTTTTTTGAAAGAACACAGGTTTCTATAGTTAACATTTCACATTTGAAAGACTTTAGTTTTTCTTAGTGTCATTTGTCTGTCTTCTGCTCATCCAGAAATAGAATATAATACAGCTAACTACTGTTTTCAAATGATTTTAGAGAACATACAGATAGCAATATGTAGACTGTCTAAATGTCCATATAGATCTATATCTAAACTTATTTGTTAATAATAACACAATATGTTGGTCAACATTTTGGTATATTTTTGAATATGCTGTGGTATCATAGAATGGTATGGGTTGGAAGGGACCTTAAAGATCGTCTAATTCCAATCTTCCTGCCATGGGCAGAGACACCTCCCACTGGATCAGGTTGCCCAAAGCTTCATCCAACCTGACCTTAAACACTTCCAGAGATGGGTCATCCACAACCTATCTGGGCAACCTCTTCCAGTGCCTCACTGTACTGGGTCTGTACCCTCAAAGTACAAAATTTCTTCCTAATGTCTAATTTAAATTCACTGTCATTTAGTTTAAAGCCATTACCCCTTATCTTATCACTATACTCCCTGACAAAGAGTCCCTCTCCAGCTTTCCTATAAGCCCCCTTTTAGGTACTGGAAGGCCATTATAATGTCTCCCTGTAGCCAGGCTGAACAACCCCAATTCCCTCAGTCTGTCTTCATAGGAGAGGTGCTCCAACCCTCCAGTCATCCTTATGGCCCTTCTCTGGATTCACTGCAATAGGTCCATGTCCTTCTTATGCTGGGGTTCCCAACTGAACAGTCTCACAATAGTGGAGTAGAGGGGAAGAATCATTTCCATCAACCTGCTGGTCATGCTTCTTTAAATGCAGCTGAGGATATGATCTGCTTTGTGGGCTGCAGGTACACATTGCCAGCTCATGCTGGGTTTTTCATCAACCAACATCTCCAAGTCTTTCTCTGTAGTGCTGTTCCCAATACATTCTCTGACCAACCTGTAACTATGCTTGAAATAGCCCCAGCCCTTACGCAGGACCTTGCACTTGGCCTTATTGAACTTCATGAGGTTCACACAAGCCCACCTCTCAAGCCTGTCCAGATCCATTGACTGCAGTTCTTTGAGTGCAACCATCCAGCCAATTCCTTATCCATTGAGTGGTCCAGCCATTAAATCCATCTCTGTCCAGTTCAGATACAAGTATGTCATGTGGGATAGTGTCAGATACTTTGCACAAGTCCAGGTAGATAGTGTCAGTTGCTCTTCCCTTACCCATCAATGTTGTAACCTTGTTGTAGAAGGCAACCAAATTTGTCAGACACAGTCTGCCATTAGTGAAGCCTTTGTTTTCCATATGCCTTAGCATATTTTTCAGGAGTACCTGCCCCATGATCTTGGAGGGTACACAAATGAGACTGACTGGACTGTAGCTCCCCAGATCTTCCTCTTTTCCTTTTTAAAAAATTAGGGTTGTTTTTACCCACTTCTAGTTAGTGGGAACTTCACCAGACTGCCCTGACTTCTCAAATATGATGAATAGTGGCTTAACAACTACATCCACCTGTTCTGTCAGGACCTATGCATGTTTTTTATCAGGTCCCATTGACATTGGCAGCTTCAGGTTACTTAGATGGTCTCAGACCTGATCTTCTCCTACAGCACACAGTTCTTCATTCTCTCAGTTTCTGCTTTTGCATTCTGCAACTTGGGCAGTGTGGCTAGAACACTTTCCAGTGAAGATTGAAGCAAAAAAGTTGTCAAGTACTTCGGTCTTCTCCATATCTTGGGTAACCAGGTTTCCTGTTTCCTTCAGGACAGGGACTATACTTTTCTAGTCTTCTTTTTATAACTGACATACCTATAGAAACTTTTCTTGGTGTCTTCTTGATGCCCTTGATCCCTGGCCAGATTCAGTTCTATCACAGCTTTAGCTTTCCTAACCTGATATCTGGCTGCTCAGAAAATGTCTCTATATTCATCCCAGGTTACCTCTCCTTGCTTTCACCATCTGCAGGATTCCTTATTTACTATTCTTCTGTTCAGATTTTAAACTGATTTTTAAACAGATTTTAAAGTATTTCATTAATGTTTTTCATCATGGTGCTGCAGGGTGAACTCACGTCTACATGATCCAACTGCTCTTCAGTTACTGCTGTCTTTAGTACAGCTTACCTTTCTGTGTTATTTATGCTGTTTTCAGTCTTTAATTCTGACAGAAATTCATCTTATTTTCAAGTTCATTTTAGTGAATGGTGTTTATTGTTCCATCAGCCTTTAATGATTGACCTGTTCATATTTTCTACATCAAAAATCTTTGTGACAAGTACCAATTTTAGCAGTATTTATCCAAATCATGATTAAAACGTGAATAAAATTTAGAACAGAACAAATCAATGTAAGGCCAACAGTTTTAATGGTGAACCCTTATTAAGTGCTCTTTTTCACAGTTCTAAGATAACTAAATTTTATTCCATCTAGAATGCATAATGTTGATGCTGCATAGTGCCTAGCAGTATTAATGAAAATAACAGAGAAAAATATAAGCATATTAATATTTTTCTACTTTATTAATATTGATGGTGGGATGACACAGGAGTAATATGAAACCTCTGAATAAATAAACATTATTCTAATGATTAACTCTGACATCCTTTTTATTCTATCATGCTTTGTAAATATTCAGTCTGTCACCCACACAAAGGTTTATACATTTTTAAAGCAAATAATACAACAAACTCAAAAAAATATATAGCATATGTTAGAGTTCACTCTGGGATACATCCATTTCATAAATCCTAATAAGCAGCTTTTATGATAAAACTTTCCTTGCCACGTACTGTGCATTAGAATTTAGTGTAACATGATTATTTAGGACTTTATTAAAATACGTGATCAGGAGAAAAACACAAAATTGAATTTTAGTTACTTTAATATGATTGAATGTAGGTGTTTAAGACAGGTTACTAATACACAAGACAAGTATGTCCTACAAGGGTTTTTGCTTAAAGTACTGGTAACTGATTGCATTTAGTTCCTGCATTCAGAAGAAACTCTCACAGAAAGTTAACAGAGGAAGTACATTCACCTATTGGAATTGTTATGGATCTCAAAAATGTCTGATTTTACTGATAACTAGATAACAATAAAATAAACAATTCATTTATCAAATAGTAAGCTTAGATAAGATGAAAGGACTTCATCTCAGTTCTGAAGGGATTCTTTCTCAGTTCTGAAGATTTGGGTTCAGAAACACACTGACAGCCGATGGAGATGTAATTTCTCAAGAAGTGAAGAATACTAGTCCACTGATATTCTCCATATAATATATGCAGGTATAAATGACATTAAAAGTGGAAGGAAATTAGCCAATTTCTCTATTATAACATCTCGCCCCTTTTTTAATCTTTTGTTTTCATTGCAAACAAACAAATAAACAAACAAACAAAAAGAGAGCCAAGCAGAGTTTCATACACAACCAAACAAAAATATACTTGTGGTGGTGAATGGGCTGCTGCCGGGAAAGTTAACATTCCAGCCAGACCCAGTACAATACTATAATGAAACAAAGTAAAATGACTAGGATTTTTTTTTTTTTTTTTTAAATAAGAAAACTCTTGTTGTATTCACAAGCTTATGCAGAAATTTCTTCCTTATCAAGTATTTATGGACATGTTTTATTTATAAAATGCTGTGGTAGTTATATACCACATACCATGTGAAAGACTGAAAAAAAAGGCAAGGAATTTTTATATTTTGTAAAAAATATAGCCCTTCAGACGAACTCATTAAGTCAATCTAAAATTGTTAAAGAGTGTAATAAAATCCAGCACCCAATCATTTTCTTAAAGAAACATCAATTTATCTTAATATTCTTCTGTTCTAACAAGTAAGAAATATGCATGTGGAGGACATGAGATGATCCTAACTGCAATGAACAGATGCTTCATGCTTTAGTGTTTTAAATTATGTATGATGCATGAATGTTTCTTTTCATTAATGTACAAATTGCAACTGAAATTTTGCACATTTTGTGTGTCTTGTATCCAAAGGAAAATGACTCATTAAAATGTGATTATTTTATTCATATAAATACAAACACAAAAACACAAGTATACATTAGATGGTGTTCTTCAGAATGTCTGCATTTTCATTAGATTGCACTTTCCTGCACAGTGGATAGTTTTAACATGACCATACCTAATTTCTGTCTGAAACATTGTTGCCTACTCTTTCATAACCTGGGGCAATATTGTGTTTTCAACATACAGTTTCTTTCCCCCAGTTAAAAAAAAAAAAAAAAAAGAAAAGAAAAAGAAAAAGAAAAAAGAAAAAAAAAAAAAAGCAGTTTCCTAAAAGCAACAAATACCTTTTATATTTTCTTGTGTTGTTGAAACCATTTAGACACTCACCTTAAAAAAGCAATAGTAATAGTGTCTGTTAGTATCAGATCACTCACATCTGCAGTTGCCAACATGTAAGTAATTAAAAAATGACAAGATGTGTCCAATTATTATGAAGTTTTCATTAACATTTTTAGCTAATGGCATATTTCAGTTTCTAGGTAGGCATTTTTGAAAGAGAATTAAATAACTAGACTAAAGAGAAGGCACCCTTACAAAAAGTCTTTTCTTAGCAACAATATAAGTTTAACTCTAATTTTAAAGAATTTCACAATACCGTAATGTAGCTCCATAAAATTCTGAAACATGTTGAAGACAAGCTGCTTGATGACAGTTCTATTCTCAGTGAAACTGTAGGTATGGCATTAAACTACTTAACAAGTACTGTTTTGCTCAGTAGGTATTTCTCTCTTTTGTGGCTCAGTTTGCTGCATGCTTACACCCAAACATGCATTTGTTTCTAGGAAATAACTTTGATGTAATGGCCATTCTCTGATAGTAAACAAAGTATTTTTTTCTTAAGTTGATAAAATATAATGTCATATGTATTTATATTGACAATAATTTAATGATTTAATTCACCATAATCATAAAGATAATGCTCTTGCAGCAAAATGGTCATTAATAACAGTTCTTCTTAGCACCAGTAGTTTCCACAACAAAATAAATAATGACAATATGTTTCAGGACCAAATTATTTCTATGCAAGTATCATAGTCAATATACATTATTTGGCTTTGACAACTCAAAATTTTGCTGTGAGAGGGAATACATTAATCCTTCCTTCAAAGAATTAAGGGATACTATCTATGTGCTGAAATTAGAAAAGGAATAATTCAGTGAATCATAGAATATCCTGAGTTGGGAGGTACCCACATGGATCATCGAGTCCAACTCCTGGCTCCACAGAGGACCACCCAAATTCAGACCATGTGTCTGAGAGCACTGTCCAAACACCTCTTGAACTCTGGCAGGCTCAGTGCTGTGACCACTTCCCTGTGGAGCCTGTTCTAGTGCCCGACTACCATCTCAAAGAAGAACCTTTTCCTAAAATCCAGGTTGAACCTCCAAATCCAGGTTGAACCTTTCACAGCTCCATGCTCTTTCCTGGGTCCTGTCACTGTCACCAGAGAGAAGACATCAGTGCTTGTCCCTCCGCTCCCCCTCATGAGGAAGCTGCAGGCTGCCATGAAAACTCTTTTCAGTCATCTCTAGGCCGAACAAACCAAATGGCCTTAGCTGCTCCTCATATGCCTTCCCCTCTAGACCCTTTAACATCTTTGTAGCCCTCTTTTGGAATCTCTCCAGTAGTTGTATGTCCTTATACTGTGATACCCAAAACTGCACACACACTGCTCGAGGTAAGGCTGCACCAGCACAGAGCAGAGTGGGAAAATCCCTTCCCTTGACCAGCTAACAATGCAGTGCTTGATCCACCCCAAGGCATGGTTGGCCCTTTTGTCTGCCAGTGTTGTTGTTTTTGTCTGCCACTGTTGACTCATATTCAACTTGCCATTTTCTCCATACAATGGCAAACAACATCTCTGTTGTCCTCTCACATCACCCAAACTCGCTTCCAGTGGCTATACACTTACTTTTTCTAATGCCTAAGCATTAGAAGACCCTTGCTTAGCCCAGATAGCCTTCTGCCCCACCTGCTTGACTTCCAACATTGTGGAATTGCCTGTTCCTGTGTTTTTCAGAGGTGATACTTAAAAAATTGACCAGCATTGATAGACCCCAATGTCTTCAAAAGCAGTTTCTCAGGAGACCTTACTAACTAGTTCCCTGAGCAGATTAAAGTCTGATCTCACCATATCCAAAGTTTGAAGTTTTGGTTCCTCCTTTCATGAAAGATTTTAAGCTTGATTACTTCATGGTTACTATGGCCAAGACAGCCACCAGGCAGCACTTCACCCATGAAACCTTCTCTATTCACAAGCAACAGATCTAGGAAGGCATCTTTCTTAATTGGCTCCCTTAGTACCTGTACCAAGAAGTTATCATCCAGATGTTTTAGGATCTCCTGGAGCTGCTTGTATCAGCTGTGTAACATTACCAGCTCATGTCTAGAAATTTGAAGTCCCCCATAAGGACAAGGGCAGCTGATCTAGATGTATCTCTTAGATGCTTAAAGAATATTTTATCAGTGTCATTATCCTGGCTGGATGGCCTATGGTAGACTACCCTCAATAATATCTGATTTATTTTCTTGTCCCTTAATCCTCACCCAGAGGCTCTCAACCATGTCACTGCTAACTGCAAGCTCCATACAGTCCAGCCCCTCCATTACACATAGTGCCACTCCCTACCTTGCCTGCCCTATCTATCCTTTCTGAAAAGCATATACCCATCCATCTTAACACACCAGTCACAAGACAATTCCCACCAGGTTTTGCTTATACCAATAATGTCATATCTCTGGGACCGAGACAAAGTTTCTAGCTCCTCTTGCTTGTTCCTCATGCTTTGTGTGTTGGCATAGAAACATCTCAAATGTGCTTCAATGTACCCAGCACCTTGCAGAGCAGACTGAAGGATCTTGCTGTCATGCAGTTCCTCAGTTTTTGGTGTGCTATCCCATAGCTTATCACTGGCAGGCCTGGTTTTATCCCTTTCCTCCTTCAAATCTAGTTTAAAGCTCTGCTAACTGTCCTGGCTTTGGCTAGGATAAAGTTAATTTTCCTCTTAGCTGGTATGATGTCGTTTAGGATTTAGGATGAAAATTACTTTGATAACACACTGATGTTTTAATTGTTGCAAAGCAGTGCTTACACTAAGCCAAGGACTTTTCAGCTTTTCACTCTGTCCTGCCAGCGGGCAGGCTGGGGGTGCAGCAGGAGCTGGGAGGGGACAGACCCAGGACAGATGACCCAAACTGGCCAAAGAGGTATTCCATATAATCTGACATCATGCTGAACAATTAATATGGGATGGCTGGCCGGGGGGTGAACTGCTGCTTGGGGATGGGATGGGCATCAATCAGCAGGTGGTGAGCAATTCTATTGTGCATCGCTAGTTTGTACACATTATTATCTGTAGTACTATCACCATTTTTTTCTTTCTTTCTTTCTTTTCTGTCCTAATAAACTGTCTTTATCTCAACCCACAAGCTTTTGCTTTTTCTGATTCTTTGCCCCATGCCACTGGGGATAAAGGGTGAGTGAATGTCTGTATGATGCATAGCTGCCAGTTGGGTTAGTCCACAACACCGACTCATGCACAAAAATCCTTTTATTCCTCTAAAAGAGGAGCAGCCCATCAATCACCAGCAGGGCTGGTGTTGTGTAGACCATCCCATGATTCAGAAACCCAAAATCTTGCTGGTAACACAAGTGTTTCAGTCACATGTTGATCAACTGGGTCTGCCTGTTCCTTTCAATATTGTTCCCTGGTACTGGAAGGATAAAGGAAAACACAACCCATGCACCTGATCCTTTAACCAATTGGCCCAAAGCCCTAAAGTCCTTCTTGATTGCTCTTGGACTTTTCTTAGGTACTTCATCACTGCCAATGCGAAAAACATATAACGGATAATAGAGGGTCATACCAGGCTAGTGACTTTTCTAGTAATGTCTTTTACCCAGGTCCCAGGGAGGCAGTAGAATTTTCCATGTGTTGAGTTTGGATAGCATATTGTGCCCTCTGTTTCCCTCGGAAATAAGTCACTTATGACAATAACCTTTTTCTCTTGATGGAGGTTATTGTGATACGGAGAGTCAGCTGATTTGCCTCTAGCCTGGACGGACCTTCATCAACGTTGTTTTTTATCTGTCCATGAAGGTCCAGAGCCTCATACCTGTTGTGCAAGTGTATCTGGGAAGGTAAGGTAGTCAGGGAGGGTGGTTGCCTGCTGCCCCAAGCAGAAACCTGCTTCCATTCCCCCATGTCTCTTAGGTCTCCTCCTACTGCCTGGTTGCAAGAGGGTACGGGATCCTTCATTTCTTGTGTTGTGACTGGCTGATGTATCTGTCTCAGGTATGGTAGAGTATAATGCCACTAGTCTATCTCATTCTCTGACTCCCTGATGCTCCTCAGCCTGCCCACATCCTCCCAAAGCTCTGTCACCAGGCTGAGCAGGTGTGCTTGGTGCACCTCTCACAGGTGTGTTCACTGCTGCCATCAGTCACTGACAGAAAAGGCCTGGATGGCTATGTGTTCCCTTGGGAGTCCTGTCTGGGTAGCTGTGTCAGTTCCCGTGGCTGAAGAGGCCATAGGGGACACAGAGGACATGGCTTACCCCTGCATGGATACCATGACAGGAGCTCCATACGAGCAGGTTACAACTGCCACTAGAAGTGGCAGTGACAGCACCCTCCCATGTGAACTGCCACGCCACACCTTGGCTGATGCACCATGCCCACATAATTCAATGTGTGGTAGATCATGCCTCCAGCATTTTTAATCCTAGGACTTTTTTGGCATCCAGAAACACAAAATATACAGAGAAGTTAGACATCTAGAGCAGAGGTTCCCAAAGTGCATTATACAAGTAATTTAAATTAAAGGCAACTTGGTGAATGGGAGGAAGGAAAGGAAAAAGCTTTGGCAGTGTTAGCCTGGTGAATGGCTGAGATATGCTGAATGTTGTTGAGTATGTTGATAAGTGGGAAACAGAGACCAGTAAGAAAGGAAATGAGTTTATTGTTTAGTAAGAGACATGCATTTCCATGATATCCTTCATCCAGCATTTACAGCTCTAAATTCCTTCCTTGACTACTTGCACACACTGGATTAGTATTTTTTTATCATAAATTATATGCACTCTGTTGCACAGTTGTTAGAAAACAATTATTTAAGCTACTCAGTATAAAGCTACTACCATGTCCACTGCTCAAAGACAGAATGTTAAAATAACTTTGTAGTTTGTCAGTTCCCAATTTACCCAAACAGTATGTGGTAAGAGTTCATAATTACTGTTTAAGGATTGTATGCAAAACAGTGATTTTACCTCTGAATAAACAATAAACCAGTGCTTAAGTGAAGAAAAAGAGCAAAAGGTATATTTGATACACAGCCTGAAAAGATGGGTTTTTTCAGCAGGTATGATGCATTTAAACCTATGTCTCCCACAGGGTTAATTGGTGTAGAAGACACAAACAGTCATTTCAATATTGGGGAGACACAGTTGTGCTAAAAGGATGGTCCCTGGTCCTATTTAATAATGTTATAGCAATACCTAACAATTATAAGTTCTGTGCCTAATATTTCAATGTCCAATGATTACATATGAGAATAATTCATAATTTAGGACATATTTGTGTGCACAGCCCAGTGCACTCATAGGCACTAAAAAGTTTGGTAACAAGTAGGAAGAAATATTTTTTGAGTCAATAATGTTTAAGTATTTGTTTAAACATAATATATATGTACATTCTTAAAAATATGTGTTTAAATGCAGAGGGCACTTAGGAGTCTATCATCTCCAACAATGCTACTTCTCTAACATAGCTGTCCTTGATGTGATTTTGCTTGGCTTTTATACAAATATGGGAGATTATAAATAAAAGTCTGTTAACTCTTAAAATCAAGTAGCTGCTACTTTCTTCCTGGGTGCAAGATGCCTATACATGGAGCAGCTAAGAAGGATGAGATGGTTCCACGCAAACTATGCTATGAAGCTAAGCATTTTGACACAGAATATAAGCCAATAAACATAAGCATTTGCAGGCAAATTTCCCCTATGGCTTCTAGAGTAACAGTTTCATACAAACTATTTTTATAAACTATATCTACCAGGAAAAAATATGTTATAGGGAAGTATTTTTTAAAGAGCAGTCATTTTTTATAGGAAAACCATTCTCTATAGTAAAATTCAGCAGATCATCTCAGTTTACAACACAATGTTTCATTTTTGGAATGCATTCAAGCCAAGCATTCACGCATGGTAAAAGTGAAGATGACGGGTAAGACAGCAGTTGGGTGTACCATGCCGTATACATTATCTAAGAAAGTATACAGAACTTGCACTTACCTCATGTAATCAGTGTTCTAGGATGCCCTGAAAAGGTCATGTAAATGTGTACAGATAAAACAAAGTACTTAACAGTTCAAAAGAAAAAATGGAATTAGAAAGAATTCAGTGGATTGATACACTAATTTGTCAGATGCAATGGAAATCTTGTGAAAAAAATATTATTTTTCCCTGCTATTTGTAATAAAACTGACACTGAAAAAAAAATGCATTTTTTCTTCAATTAATTGATAGAAGTTCCAAAATATATAAAATTATAAGTTTATCCAATAATAACACATATTTTGGATGCAAGACTTTATCACTAATAAGTTTGGTAGTATGACTTGCAAAACTGAATTATTTTATAATCAATCAAACTCCAGTAAAAAATGGACTAGCAGAGAAGTTAGAAAGTAAATTTGATAGACATATTTAACATTGTCATTAACATTGTTGTTTAACATTTAATAGACACATTTAACATTGATTTAAAAGTTTGTGGAGGAAGCCAGAGAGACAAAATGTTGTTCCGTCTATTTAAATTTGTGATACTTTGAACCGTATTGAAAATCTTCCAAAAATACAAATCCAATGTCAAGGTGTTCATTCTTGATTAAATCAAAGGAAAGGAGTGAATTAAAATGCAATAAGCTAATATTTTATACAATACACTCTCAGATTTACAAAAATATCTTACTAGACCTCAGAAATGTTGACTATCTTGCCTGACTTCAAAATTTAGCTCAATCCTGAAAAGTATGGATTAAAGGTTTTTTGTTTGTTTGTTTTTAATGAAATTATTTATACAAAATAACACATCTGCGACAGCAATTTCCTTGCCTCAAATGTCACTGTCTCATACATTCAACTCAGATGCAGAATAATGTAGTTTGAAGCATGGTTTTTCACATCCCAGGAAAATATCAGCATCTTAAGAAGACGTATATGTTTCCAATTGTTTATAAAAATTCAAGTTGTTTTTTTTTTTCAGCATAGTTCCACAGAAAGCATATGGTTTTGATAATAATATATCCTTTAATTCATTCATTTATTTACATTGATACCAGGAGGTTGTAGGTTTTGTAAAATATAAAAAGTGTTTGGAAAATGTTTGGAGAGGAGCTTCAAACACACAGATTCTATAGGTACTGAGACAAGCTACAGTGGAAAGGTGAAATAAGAGAGATGTGTTGAAAATATCCGGTCTAGCTGCAAGGAAGAACTCTGAAAAATTCCCCAAATGACTATTTGGTCCAGATACTGCAAGTGAAAACAATGATTGTGATGAAATCCCTAATAAAAATAAATGAAATAAATAAATAAAACTATCTGCAGATATTATAGAATTGTAGATAAAATAGGTAAATTATTAATCTTCTGTTTGTTTTTAATGAATAATGAAAGAAAAAAAAAAATATTCCTTGGGTCCAGTACATACATTCCATATCTCTCAAGATGCTAGCCAAGATGTATAAATTTGGCAAAGAAGTTAAATTAATGTATGCCATGAATACGCAGCAAATTCTTTGCAAGGGAGTTTTTGCAGAAGTTCATGGTAAGCTGACCTCTAAAGCTGACTAGGAACTTCATTTCAGTCTGAGGTCATTTTAGTTCAAGGTGATAAAGCTCAGATAATTTGCTTTGCCTCCTTGTAACATATAGTTTTTCTCCAGAATATGCTAACAGTGCTATCATTTTAATTCTGCAAGTGTAGAAATTTACCTCTATGTAAAATGCACAGCAAAAGAATAATATACTCAATTTAAGTTTTATGTGTCATTTAAAAGGTTTTCATGCTGTTTCTCTGCACAGTAAGGAGCTGGTTAGGCATGTAAATTACTTAGCTGGTATCTACGCCAGTTCTGAAAGGCTGCTTATTCAAATGTACAGGATTCTGTATCCATTTATGAACTACAGAAAAATAAAATATTGAAAGTATACTCCAACCTGGGACCTACTATTTACAGTATTACATTGAACTAAAGCAAAATGTCATACTGATCAAAACAAAACCCAATCATTTAGTCAAGCGGGTTATACCGTATTATATTTTTATTGTATCATCAAAGTGTTATTTTGAATAATCAGTGTCTATATATGTGCCAAAAAGTGAGCAATTGCATAAAGAGCAGGCGATAAAGCTACAATGGATCCATAGCTTGAGATACAGGAATAAAGGTATATGAACAAAGAAAGCAAATAATTAGACCATAACATATATTTTCTTTAAAAATAGATCATCTTTAAGAATCTCATATTAGCTAAGGAAAAGGCTCATGTTAGGTGGCAGGGAAAATACATTGAATTCTTTGCCAATCACCATATGCCAAAGTAATGACTATTTCCTACACTCTGTGCAACCAGGAATAAAGGAAATTATTTACTTTAAGTTCATCATTAAGTCTGAAATGGTGGGGTAAAATGATCGAGCTCTGTAGGAATAAATCTGTGAAAATTAGAAAGACAAATGAAACAATCTTAGTGTTCTTTCATTCTCTACTTGGAAGTATTAAATATCAGTAAAATGAAAAACATGCATGGTACAGCCTTATTTTTTGAGTGGTTGTTTTTGCAGCACCATCTTTCTACTTATTTTCGATTACCTTACACAGATGACAATTGCAAAAAACACCTGACAGAAGTTAAAGAATAAACCAAACCCAAAATAAGTCTAACATAGAGGCATGTTTACATAGTTCATAAGAAGGAATGATAATCTATTAAACATCTTGTGAAAAAATGGAAAATTATATATGGGTAGAACTTAAAACACTGGACCTAATAACTGGTTCACCAAGATAATAGTTCACTGGGGGAACTTGGGTCAAGAGAAGTGAGGGAAAGTATTGGTGGGAATTTTTCCGTGACTCAGGAAGTCCAGAATCAGGCCAGGCTGGAGAGTGGACAGGAGTCTGACAATGTGAAGAGAAAACTATCCTTATAGAAAAGACTTCAAGAGTCATAATTAAGTAAGAACAGCAAGAAAGGTTGTATTCACAGTGACTACCAGCACAGTATATTGTCAAAAGATGGAAGAAATTCAATGGATTGTACAATTTTATAAGAATTTGCAAATCCTCAAAGAGCTTGTGAAGCAGTGATTAACAAAAGAGGTTATTCTTTGAGTGCACTCAGCAAGTGTAAGCCAAAGGGACTGTGATTGTGCTTATAAATAGTTAGGGATTTCCACAGGAATCCTTAAAGAAGGTTAGTGATACAGAGTGCTTAACATCAATCTTGTGGGGTTTTTTTGTTTGTTTTGTTGGTTTTTTTTTACAGTGTAAGTGTGTAATATTTCCTTTAGTAATTTTAATGTGACTTTTAAGAAGGTTCTATCCAATTAAAAAACATCTATTTAATGGCCTGTCTTTATCTCTATCTTTCTTTTACATTATGCAAAAGATATTAAATTTGGAATGTTCTTCATAACCTTAAGAAATCAATAAAATGAAGCAAAATAATGATAAAACCAAAAATATTAGCACATTTCAGGAGAAAAATCATATGCATGAATAGAAAAGAGGAAATATTTTGCTTGGCAACGGTACTGAAAAAGGTTCTACATACTGTGGAAAATTACTATTAGCATGTGAGTCACCTGTATGGGTGACTCAGGGCAAAAGTCATTTTAGTAGGATTTTACAGAGGGTAAAATGTAAGACACAGATGGTAATTATTCTGCTCTACTTGGCACTGGTGAGGTTTCACTTGGAATTCTGTTCTTTTGGCCACTGAACTATAAGAAAGTTGTAGACAACAGAAATCCAGAGTATGGTAACAAAAAATATTTAGAAGCTTTGAAAATTTCCCACAAAGGAAAAACAGGGAAAAAAAATAGCCTTGAAAAGACAGAGAAAAAGCAGATAGCAAACCTGAGATATTTTAGAGAGTATGTTCTATGCCCACAGAGACAACATAGAGAACAGAATGTCTAAATGTCAACAAGCTATATTTCATATATAGAGACAAAAAAAAAGGCTTCATTTGGGTTAAAAAAGTTCAGGCCTATTGACTAAATATGTGATAGGGCAATAAAAGGTCTAATTCTGCATGTCTACAGTTATATCTATCAGTTCTAATGAGAGGGTTGAAATTCAAAGTGAGTGATGGTTCAAAAGGATCAATGTCCATTTCTAACAGGATCCCTCCAGGCTACATCAATATTTCATTTCCATTAGTAGCAAGGCTGAAACAGTGAACTCCTATGACTATACAGTGATAATGGCATGAAGGCTACACTTGTCTTATCAGCTCACATCCCAAGATTGCCTTTCTTTATTTTTATCATAATAAAACAAAGTCCTGAATAAATTCCAGTTTTATTAGCTATCACAACACCCTTGAACATTTTTCTTGGCTGCCAAATCATAACCAAAATTCCAATATTTTTGTAAATTGGTTTCACTTCCAGTCATTGTTTCATTTATTAGGCTGAAAGTGAAATCATATTTCACTTGAAAGTGAAATAATTTGTTTAGCTTTTTTCTGACACTATTGAGTGACAACACAGGAGTTGGACTTGATAATCCTTGTGGGTTACTTCCAACTCAGGTATTCTATGAACATTTTTCAGACACAATGTGTCATAGGTTTTAAATGTGTCAGAACAGTTTTTCTTTTATTTTGCAAACCTGGAAATTAAGCATCTGGAAAAAGTACAATTTTTTAGGAGCTATAAGACTTTATATTTTTGTCATGCTCCACTAAATCAAGATCATTAAGTCACAAGAAAACACCAGAGTTTTAAACAAACCTGTTAAGCAGTGTTTCATTTCACAGAATCACAGAGATCATCTAGTCCAACCCCCCTGCTCAAGCAGGGTCAAAACCAAACCAATTTCCATGGTTATTTAGTTCAAATGAATGTTCAGAAAAAAACAAACAAACAAACAAACAAACAAACAAACAAATGAACAAACAAACAAACCTGCATTTCTGAAAACAATGAAAAAAAAAAAAAACAAAGAAAAAAAAAAACGTATTTTTGATAACTACTTTATATCAAAATTAGAAGCAAACCATACTTTTCACAATCCATATCATTTCAGAAATCTGAAAATACATCTAACTTTATAGCTTTATAGATCTAGTTTTGATAAAGTAACTGTGGTGGTTTTACCGTGCTGGGCAGTTAAACCCCACAACCGCTCTCTCACTCCCCCTCCTTTAGATAAGGAGGGGGAGAAGTAAAGCAAAGAACAACTCACGGGTTGAGATAAGGATAATTTAATTAAAGGGAAATAATTATAATAATTAAATAAAGACTACCATGAACTAAACAATTTAACTAAGGGGAAATAAAAGGGAAAGGGGAAAAAGGGAGGAAAACAAACAAACAAAATAAATGAAAGCTATATGGAAGTGCAGAGGAAAGAAATTACTCTCTACTTCCCACAAATGAGCGATGATTGACCACGTCCTTGAAGCAAGGCCTCAACGCACGCAGCCGGTGTTCGAGAGGAGGACCGACGTCTTCTCAACGAGAGCCCACCCCTCCCCTCTTCTTCCTGTTTCCACCTTTTATTGCTGAGTGTGACACCACATGGTATGGAATATCCCTTTGATTGGTTTAGGTCAGCTGCCCTAGTGATGTTTCTCTCCTCACTTTTTTGCCCACCCCCTTGGAGGGTTAGAGAAAGGCCCAATGCTGTGCCACTGCTGCTCAGCAGTAGACACAACACTGGTGTGATAACACTGCTGTTCCAGCTACAAGTACAGAGTACGGCACTGAATGGGCTGCTGCCGGGAAAGTTAACATTCCAGCCAGACCCAGTACAGTAACCCTTTTTCATTGCAGCTTTCAAGAGACTTTTAATGTAGCCTGGCATTTTCTCATTGCCGTTTTTTCTTAGTGAACTTAGGAAGCTCTTAGGAATATTAGTGACCATCTTTTTAATTCAGCAAGACCAGCACTAAACATGCACTTTTTGACGCTAATTCTGATGCATTGGCCCCAGTCCATATCACTTTCTTTATAAAACTATTATCCACATCATATACATATATCTTTGCCCAAGTTCAAGTAGGAAAAGGGCAACAAATTAAAAAAAAAAAAAAAAAAAAAAAAAAGGAAAATTATTGACAGTAAAACCTACTTAGTCTCCTTCAATTGCAAAGTAAAACAGGGACTATTTTAAGACAAACTGAAAACTGTACGGTTTTGGCCATATCTTGAAAATATTGTGTAATAGTATTACCTCCTAAAGCTATTAAATCAGCATTCTTGAATGTAACTTTTCTTCCTCCATAGGTATTTCTTCTTTTCTGCTGCAAGGTAGTTAATAGTCTCTGGTGACTTTCTGATCTTTTCTAATATTCATAATTTGGTGGTTCATACATAGAGATTATTTTAACACTTCTATATTCATAGGTGCAGCTGAACAATTTTCTTTCTTGTTGTCATTTTTTTCCAGTTCACTCAATTCACGCTTGAAGGAATTCTCCCTATTGTCTTTGAAATGAAGGTGCCTTCTTCCAAGGTGGTGTCCAAGATCAAATAGTTTCATTTTTCCATGAGCAAATACTTTGTAATACAGCTTTGAAATTATTGTTCATCACAGTTTGAGAAAAGACCATTGAACATAATTTGGTCTATATTAGCTAGTTTGCTTTTAGGGTTCTCATACTATTCATCCTTTTACTTTTAATGATAATAAAAGTTGAGAGATTATTTCAGCTTTTTGCTGAACAGTACTTACAGCTCATTGCTAAAAGACACTGAAACTATTTTTTTTCTTCACTGTTCCTTCCTTTAGTCACTGACCCACTGTCAGTCATAAGATGCACAAGCACAGCTTCTAGTAGTTTAATCACTGATCATGACTCAAAGTTGACAGCACTGCTATAATAATAGGGAATATATAATCATCAGTATCGGAATACAAGGAATTATGTCTACTGCCATGATGTCATTGGTGCCAGCTACTTAGAAGAATAAATAACTGAAGGTGCAGAAAACCGTTATGCTTTGATTCTATCCAATTCTGCAATTGTATTCCAAAAATAATGGCCTCAACTGAAAGACATGACAAAGCTGTAGTGATGAAACAAGAAGGAACTGCTTTTCTTATCACTATTGGAATTGACCTGTTCCACTGTTCCAATTGTCCTTTCCCCTCATTTGTCCGCGCGGTCTTCTATTTTTGAAAACCAAAAATAATTAAGCAACTTTTGGGACACCATTTATTTTGAACACTGGAGGCAACTAGAGTCTTTTTTTTTTTTTTTAATTGCAGGATATAGTTGTACCAGTTTGAGATGTGACTGAATATCAGAACAGTACAACGTCTTGTACAATTGCAGCAAAATTTCGGATTGCTAATTTTTTTATTCACTTTCTATAGGTTCCTAAGAAAAAAGTGGCAGCAAAAAAAGGTGCTGCCTGCAAGTCAAAATTGTTTTTGCAGGACATGACGAACTTGATATAGTAAAGTGTGAGAATAAGTGTAGGTTACTCAACATGACTTCAAATAGTACTCCAAGATGTCTGAGGTTAGACATATAGCCTGCATCGTATATGGGCTAGTAGAAATAAGTGTCAAAATAATAAACAGATAATGAAAGGCTGCAGGGTGAAATAGTAAGCTATTTAGTGTCATTATCTTGCAGGAAGAGCACTAAAGAATCACTGATTGACAGCTGCTAATATTCTATTTAACAGACATTTGAGATCAAGAATATCTGTAATGTGATAAATTGTGTTAGCTGAAATGGAAATGTACAAATATTTTAAAAAACAGCTGAAGACAAACAAAGGTGTCAGTAAAATGTGGGGTGCCAGAAGTTGCCACACATGATTTGTGTTCAGTTTGAGGAACAATATTAGTATTACTATACGAAATTGTCCAACTACCTTATGAAATGGTCACCTAAAAAAATCCATAATAAGGAGAAATAGAAGAAATATGCTTCCACTTCCAAAAGAAAGAAAAATAAAGTCTGTTTAATGCCTGAAATCTCAAGAATCTCTACAGAGTAAGATAGACAAGCCACCAGATCTGGTACTGTCATCTCTTCCTCCTGACAATTGTGCAACAATATCTCAGAAGAGATGTTCAAGTCCCAGTAGCAGTAAAAGACACCTAATTGTACACTTAATTTGTTGTTATGGTTTAACCTGGCAGGCAGCTAAGCACCAAACAGCCATTTGCTCACCCTCCCCCTCCCTCTCTGGGGTGGGGGGGAGAGAATTAGAAAGAAATGAAAACCTTTGGGTTGAGATAAAGACAGTTCATTAGGACAGACAATAAAGGAAAATAATAATGATAATGGTACTACTAATAATAGTGTGTACAAAAAAGTGATGCACAATGCAATTGCTCACCACCCGCTGACCAATGCCCAGACTATCCCTGAGCAGCCGGACCCCCTACCCCGCCAGCCACCCCTATATATTGTTTAGCATGACATCAGATAGTATGGAATACCCCTTTGGCCAATTTGGGTCAGCTGCCCTGGGTCTGTCCCCTCCCAGCTCCTGCTGCACCTCTAGCCTGCCTGCTGGCAGGAAAGAACGAGAAGCTGAAAAGTCCTTGGCTTAGTGTAAGCACTGCTCTGCAACAATTAAAACATCAGTATGTTATCAACATTCTTCTCATCCTAAATCCCAAACACAGCACCACACCAGCTACCAGGCGGAAAATTAACTCTATCCTATCTGAAACCAGGACAATTTCTTACTCCTAAACTAGGTTTCTCCAGCTCCAAGTCTCCTTTTCTTTAATTGACAGTTAAGTCAGTGGTTTATAGCCATGGGATCCACCAGCCTATGCAACATCCCTTATCTTCCTACATCTGTGCTCCTCTATTCTTCATCTTGTGTCTCTGCTTCTCAAGGCCTCCACTAGCATACTAGGTCTGATATGATCTATCCTACATCATTACATTAGTCATAAATACATCATTCTACAAAGAATAATGTCTCTCTCTATATCTATATATAATATAGATATATAGATATCTCTTTATATATATTATATATATTATATTATATTACTATATTATATATAGTAATATATATGTTATATATATTTATATATTATCTATATATTATATATATAGATATAGAGAGAGTCATTATATATATATAATATTTATATTTATATTTATAACTCTCTCTATATTTATATCTATATAAAACTATGATTGTACCATACAAAGAGAAACAAAAGTAAAACAGATTAGATGCAGACACCTTGTCAATTAGAAATCAAATTTTAAAAAAGTTACAGGCAGGTCAAGAAAAGTTCATACAGAGCAAACCTGACAAGCCTCAGTCCTGATGACTTCAAAACACACTGAAAAGTTTATTGCCTATTTCTAGCAATGGCATTCAGGTCCTGTATTCTGTAATACAGAATTATATTCTACTCTCTGCTTGATTAGTTCTTTTTCTACCCATTTACCAAGTCTATACTATCTGATCCTTTCTCATTTCTCATGAATGATACATTGAGTAGGGGTACCAATTTGCAGAAAGAATGTCATACTGTATAAGTATTTGTTTTTATCAACAAAGCCTACGGGTGTAACAATGTCAATCCAACATTTCTTATGTTTTGTAGCATACTTTTAAAGCTCAGTGCCATATGTTCTCTTCTGTTAAAGAGACAGTGAAAATCCACTAATCCAATGCAAATAAGGGCAGGGTATAATCATAGTAAGCATGCAAAAATAAACAAGTGACACCAGGTCAGAAGCGATTGCCTTGAATATGTTGTATCCTTATCGGTATTCATTCCCCAGTAACAGCACCTGCTATCTTGTCTAAAGAGTAAAATGCAAAAGAGGAAACAGCTGAAGGAAAAAGGTATAAAATGCTACACTGGAGGCCAGAGTGTATTATGCCAGCTTTACTGGCAGCACTGGAAAGAAAGGAAGTCAGAGCTTTGTCATAGGGTTAACCAAAAAAACACTGAAATTACTGTGTTTATGTCCAGAAGCTCTTTCTTTGAGTATTGTTGCAGCTATGGGATCCCTCAGCTGTAGTTTTTAGTTTTGCTTTGATTTTTGTAGTATTTTGTACTACTACAAAACTTACAAAACTTCACTTTTAGTTGGAAGAAGTACAGAAACCTGTATGGGCTTTCAATTAAACTTTCTTGAAACTGTCCAATAAAATACATTTCCTGTAACTAACTACTTAAAATACTTTACAACTGCAATATTGCAATATAGTTGTTTTTTTTGTTGTTGTTGTTTTTCTTGAAATATTGTACTTTTTAGTACTTTTATTACATTTTATCTTAATTTTAGACCATTTGTTGTGGTCATTGTGCATTTTAATCCTTGGTGTATGAGGAGACTTGACTCCTAGAGTCACCCACAGATTTTATGTAGACCTTCCAAAGTACCATCTCTGAAATTGCTAATTGATTTAATAGGAAATGTTGACAAAGAGAAAATTTTCAGTCAAATGTACACCCTCCTAAAATCAGTTTTACCTCTAGTTATTTCCCTAGTTTTGGGCCATTAACAGATAATTTTCTATTTAGTTTCTGTATTTGCACCCATTCAGTTTTACACAGAACTGTTTTATCTAATACATGAATTTGCTTCACTGTTGTGTTTGAAAACAGTATTTAAAACAATTTTCAATGCAATAACCGACTGATCAGAAAGTGCATATATTATTTGGGCCCTGACTGTATCAGTGTATCAATTAGGATAGCCTTTTTCACTGGCAGAAAAATCTCATTACTGAATTCACTAATATTTTTCCATAAATCACTGAGTGCAGTAGCTGCCTATAGGAAAGTAGAGATTGAGTCTCATTAAAGCTCTTGCTAAGAAATATGGGCAGAACTTAATTATTTTCCTTCAGGTTTTCTGAATAAAAAAATCTGTCTAGATCATATTTCTCTTTAAAATTTCAAACTCAACTTGCTCAACTTGCCATAATTTCAGTCCTAATTAATAGTTTGGAGATATTAAAGAGTTCCTGATTTAAATGAATATTTCTTTTTAAGTTACAAAATGAAACTAGTATTTTATTTATTTTTTTATTTATATGAACATGGCAAACTATAAATTAATGGAGTAAATATAAAAGGATAAATTAGCATCAGTACTATGTTATCATTCAGATTATCATTTATTATTCTAATGTGCTATTTGTGCAAGAAGAATGCAACTGAGCAATAAATTGAAGCTAATACCTAAATTATGAACTAAAGGGTAACTCTTCATAATACTTTACAAAGTAAGACTTTTCAAACATACATAAACAATAATAAGAATTTATAATAAATTAACTTGTTAATGGTCAATGCAGTAAAAAACATAGATGAAGGCATAGACAATCCACTCAGGCAGGAAAAAACAATAGAGCAATATACAGGCAGCAGTTTCCTGAATCAAACTAATTGCTAATTTATGTAGTCACATACTCACATCAAGAGGTGGAATTTCACGTGCTTCAGTGGAAGATGCACACAATCACTATGCACATAATTATTTACCCTTAAAATGCATAAGGCTAGTTTTACAAAAAATACTACGTATAATTTAACTAATATTTAAGTGCATCTATATTTATAGTCTCATGGTATAAGTGTATAAAATCTATAGATTTTATAGTTGTATCTTTGTGCTGTTTTTATTCCTAAAGGTCGGTTTCAGTATTGGGTTGAAATAACAAAGAAAAAAAGTAAATTAAGTGTAAGAACTTGTATAAGAACAAATGGTAAATAAGAGTTTATTATATCCAATGAATTAGACTAGATGAGTAGTAAATTATTCTAATACAATTTCCCACTTGTTCCATTTCTTATGTGAGATTAGAAACAGTATGATGATAACAAAACTTATTTTTTTTTTAACTTAACTTACTTATTATGATCTTTTATGTTCCACTGCTTTTAACCATTTAATTCCCAAGAAATGTAAATATGAATGATAATTATATCCTTTGTTTTTACCTGCACTGTAAGTTATAGGCAACATGTAATTCACTGCAAGATTAGCTACTTGAACTAAAACTGAAGACTTCAAGAAGAGCCAGGAAGATAGGCACTGACTGAATTCAAGAGATCTCAACCTCACAGTTACTTCACGTTTCCTCCAGTGTAAATTTATTAAATATAGTATGTTTGCCATCAAATTATCTAGTCTAATATTAATTTCCTTAAAGTGACAAGAATAAAAATTTCCACTCAAAGGAAACACATCTGTGAAAAAGGTTAGATAATGAGGAGGTCTGGGTGAGAGCAAGGAGCCTACCTCCTCTATCCAATTATTTTAATTGTATTACTTCCTTCTAGCCATTAATTCTTCTAATATTTCCTATCAGATTGTAAAAAAAAAAAAAAAAAAAAAAAAAAAAAAAAAAAAAAAAGGATTTACAGCTATTTTCCAGTCAATTAATTTCATTTTTGATAAAAAAGCCAAAATTCTACTTTTGTCTTCAATTAATCCTGCCCTCAAAATTCAAGAAGATAACCTTTATCTTCTTCTGTTACTCCTTGCATGAGAACAATGAGATTATTTGGAAATTGTTGTTTTATACTTTATACAGCGGTGCAAATGATATCTCAAATATAGCGTAGCGTATAGTATAGTGTAAAGGTACAGAAACATAAATTTGGGCATCGTGTTTAAGACATTTAGCAATAAAATTAGCCTCTCTTGTTTAGTAGATACAGTTGAAGCATTCAAAAATAAGATAAACGGTACAGTACTTCCACATTTAATATTGGAACTGTGTTAATATTGGATAATATTAAGATACTTGTTTTCAAACTACCTGTTATTCTATTGTAAATGAGGACTACAAACTTCTGCCTTTTCAGTAGTACAGAAATCTTCCTAGACTTGGTGAGTTGAGAATTTGAGAATTGAGTATGCTGTTGGCCTTGGTGTAAATATGATTTCCTATTTGGAAAGGAAAAGGAAACCATTCTTTGTTGGCATAAGTCTTTTGAAATTTATTAGAACTTTGATTAATATTGTAACCTTTATTTTATTAAGATTAGATGCAGATTTACTTGTCCACATTAAACTAATAATTATTGTTCTTTTTGAACGTGTTATTGTTCAGTAATAAGTATTGTCCTTTTTAAGATCATTTTGTTATTTCAGAGAAAGTGGGATAAACTCCTCAAAATTTCTCCCTAATCTCTCTTAATTTGGATTGCATATGCCAAATAGATATTTATATCATGCAAAATAAAACCATCTCTCCTGACACCCCCCAAAAAATCAAAAGACTGGAGAAGAAGCAAGGAGTAGTGACAGTTCTTTTGTTTCAATAAAGAAAAATGTGCATCATTTTATGTATTTTATCATGTTGAAATACATACTAAATCATTAATTGTACATTCTTGGTTTTTATGGCACATTACACAATGGTGTAACAGAGTGCAAATTACACTATGTATTTGCAACACATACCACATGTTACTAAGCTGAAGCTTAGACTGAGAATACACAGAGATGTAAATCAATGCAAGTAGATACTCTGAGATCAAATTAAACTTTACATTTCCCATCTACTCCCATTTATATACTAATGTTTTTTATAAATTGCCTGAATATATTTACCTGAAACAATATTTCTAATATGTGTGGGAAGGAGGGTAGGGGGAAGATTAACATTGCTAATGATAAATTTTGAAAATTAGCCTTTAAGTTTGATGTCAAGCATACTTTGACCTGACCTTTCAGAGACCCTTCCATTCTTTTTGAATGCCTGGGTTTCACATGCAGTTTGGTACTTCTTTGAAGGCAGCTGTTACCTGTAAGATTTCTAGTCTGACTTTCGTTCATAACCTGTTTCACTGGGGAATCATATCTTGGTTCACTGCAGTAGCCTTAGTAAAGTATAGCATAATTGCTAATCAAATACTGTCAGTGGCTAACATATTTTTTTTGTTGTTGTTGTTTAATCTCATGTAATAATAGAGTAATTAACATCTGAACACATTAGCCATTTACTAGTAAACAAGTTTAAGAGGATCTGTGTTGCACTGATAATTCTCAGATGAATAAATGTAAAGATAACAACCAGAGATTTCGTAAATAGCTTTTATATTAGATATTTTAGATTGAGCTGAATGCTAATTGTCTCACCATTGCATTTTGTTAGGACTTGCGTAATGTACTGTCGATTCTAAATGGCTCCTGGTGTTAAGGGCACAGCTGTCATATGATTTATAAAATTTCTTTCATAAGATTTTGTTTTGCTTAGTAAGTGTTAGATAGTTACAGAGAAAATGGGAAAATTTTATATGTAAACATGATGAGAAATAATTGGGAAACTCTCTGTTATCTCTGTGTTCCAAGAATAATTTACACAACAACGTGCAGCTTCAGAAGGATTTTCTAGTCAAGGTACCTCTTTGTTGCCTTCTTTCACTGATACACCTGAAAATTCAGTGGTCCTGAAAAGTTTGAATTATTGTTTAATCCTTTCCTGTTCCTCAACTCTCTCCAGCTTTCCAACTACTGTGAAGTGTATAACCTGGCATGCAGTGTCCTTGTTACCACCATATATGCTAAACCCTAAGATTCAAATAGATGTTCATAGGTACCCACTGAGGTTTTTTTTCTCGTATTCATCACGTGTAGATAGACATCAAACTATCTACCCACACATCCCATAATTGGTTGCATATTTCCTTTTTATGTACAGTGTCTATGAATAAAAGTTCTGAAGACTGATGACTCAGAGATTTCATGTTGAATTTTATAAGATTTGCAAATTAAATTTGGGCAATCTGGATACACTCATGAGCAAAAAGTATTAAGGGGTCTTTAGGTTCTCAATTAGTCTCTCATTTTCTTGCTGTAGTGCTTGAACTACACAAAGAATGGAATTGAAAGTGGATCTGCAATGCAGTTGAACAGCCATTCTGCCTCTCTTTCAACAACTCTCCATTTTAGCAGTCTCTTTTTGCTATGCCATGCCAAAGAGTAATCCCTACATTAAGAAGGCTCCCATTTTCTAAATCACACTTGCCTCTGGTTTGAATACTTACTGTATATTTTTCTTAGCATAGGCGTTTCCATTTTAATCTTAAAAGTTGTGATATTGAAACCGTTAAAATTGTACAGATTAGCAATTTGCTTGAAAGAACAAGACATATAAACATTCCCAGACTAAGTACATGGAATAATCTTAAAAGACATCTCCAAGAAGAGCAGAAGCAAATCCATGACCGATATCCACTGTCACCGAATGACAGAAGAAAGGAAATGTTTCAGTCTGGAAGTTCCTAGATCACTTAGTGCTGCCTATGTTGGAACCAATTATTCGAACATCGAGTAGTAACTCAACTAGTACAAATGTTTTTGTAACAATGTAATGTATTAATGCACCAAGTGAAAAGTTTGCTTATAAAGCATGATGATGCAGCAAGTATAACTGCAGTCACCTGATGGGTGTCAAGCATGCCCTGACCAACTTATGCTTTCTATTCCAATTTGCAGAGGTCTCTTTTTTGCTTTAATTAAAAGTCCTTCATTTCTTTCTCCTTCCCTGTCTCTTTATAGCAGCCTCCACTGACAAAAGTCAGCATAAGAAATATATTTCAGGCTGGATAGTAGGAAGAACTTCTTTACCAAGAGGGTTGTTAGGCATTGGAATGGGCTACCCAGGGAAGTGGTTTAGTCACCATCTCTGGAGGTCTTTAAAAGACGTTTAGATGTTGAACTTAGTGATATGGTTTAGTGGAGGACTTGTTAGTGCTTGGTCAGAGGTTGGACTCGATGATCTTGAGGTCTCTTCCAACCTAGACAATTCTGTGTTTCTGTGAATGTTCTAAAAGAATTAATTTGAATCACCAACTGAACTCATGCAAACAACTGAGGAAATCAAATTATTGTTCTTCACTTACCTGTATTCCAGTAGCAATGTTGTTTTGCTTCTATTTTTTCCTGATGCCTTTAGGTCCATTTCAATTAATCAGTTAAATATCACCTGAAATAATTTGAAAAGCTTCCAGCTAAGCTGAATGAAATCCTGTTTAATCAAGAAGGCTGGAAATGTCTTGTACTTTGTTCCCCAGTGGGGACTTATCAAGTACATACTCTGTTGAATCAATATCAAATGAAGTTATTAATACATAGATTGCTAATATTTTTATTTTATTTTATTATTTTTTTACCCTTTTAGTTATTTTTGATATCGCCTAGATGTTTCTAACACCCAAATTATTGTCCCAAACTCCAAGGAATCAAAATTGCTTCCTGTACATATTCTAAGACAATATACATGATACAAAACATGTGTAGTTCAATCTTGAATTATTGTCATTAAACAAAAACATAGAATTGGATTTGTGACAGAGATATATGAGCAGCTCCTGTTTTGCAGGAAGACTATTGCCATGCCTAGTCCTAAGGCAAGATGGAAGAGATGTGCAAGGAGATAGAAATAGATGTGCAGCAAAATATGAACAGAGACGGCCAGCCTTGAACTGAATGCACATAAAATCGTATCAGCATCACTCAAAATCACAAAGAGAGTAGGTGATAGAGCTGGAGTTGTTTTCTGCCAGTTTTCTCTGTGAGTGAGACAACCTCCACTGAAAGCCCATTTAGGAAACAGGGATGATAGAGAAGCAAGCGTCAAGAGTAAGAAGCTGCACTGAAGGAGGGCTGATAGGGGCAGAAAAACAGATTATCTCTGTTCCGAAACTGACAGCAGAAAATGGGTTGTCTATGAGGCCTCCACATGCTGCAAATATAGATAACTACAGATCTGTGACACACTGTAAAAAGTTGATTTAGAGAAATTAATTGTAATAATGAGGCATATAATGGTAGTCTGAAGATTTAATGGGCGTGGGGGTGAGCAGGAGGGATTTTATTTTATTTTATTTTATTTTATTTTATTTTATTTTATTTTATTTTATTTCATTTCATTTCATTTTATTTTATTTAACAATTGATATAGTTGGAAAAAAAATAAAAACAACACAACTGCATACAAAATTAGAATACCACCTCTCTCTAAACAATTTTTTCATTCATAAAGTATGTGGAGGTTTTGTTCATTACTTGCTCTTTTGATATGAAAACAGATGATACAGAGTATCTCAATCTTATTTGTAAATTGTTCCATAATGCTTTGACTGTACACACTGGAACAGACAGTTATAAACCTATTTGAAATACTCTTGTGACATACATGGATAAATTGCAATTGAAGCAGCTCTCTTGATCAATACATCCCTCTTAAGCAGCATCCCTCATGCTGCTAAAAAGTCTGGTTAAAAAACAGTGTGATGAAGTAAAAAAAAGTAGAAATAGATAACTGAATCCTAAATATTTCATCTTTGATTAAGAATATATACTAGGACTGTCTCTGATCAACATATATTACAGGAGTCTCTGGTGGAAGTGGTTGCAGTCTCAGTTCTGCCTGCTGCTAACATAGTATAGGTGATAAAACCTTACGACATCATTAGGAAATTCTTATGAGGAAAAAGTCTTGAATAGATCATATTATCTTCTTTTATGATTTTCCAATACCGTGTAAAGGAACTGATGACTATCATCACTAAAGTGGTACTATAAGTTATAAGTTATGAAACATTTCTTTCAAAAGAATTAAATCTGAGAGCCTGTTTATAGAAACAAATCAGATCACAGTGAAATCACATTTTCTTGGTCTTTCTGAATTATATGGCATAATTTTTTTTTTCTGCCTATGCTCAACTATAACCTTTGGAATTAGTGATTCCAAACAAACTTTATAATTAAAGTAATAAACTGGCTTCACAGAAGACTTTGCATGTTGTTTGTAAAACAGAAATTTCCAGAATAGCAGCATTCTACAGATGGACATGACTGTGGTGGTTTTATTTTGCTGGGCACCTGAAGTCCACCAAAACCACTCTCTCACTTTCCCTATTCAAAAGGAGAGGGGGAAAGGAAAGTATGATGCAAAGAAAAACAAAAACAAACAAACAAACAAACAAAAACAGGTTGAGAAAAGGATAAGTTAATTAAAGAGGAAAACAAAACAAAACAAACAAAAAAAACAAAGGCTGCACAGAAGCACAGAGAGAGAGCAAAAAAAAATTCTCTACTTCCCATCAATGAGCAACGTTCAGCCATGCCCCACAAAGCAGGGCCTCAATCAGTACACATAATTTGTTTGGGAGGACAGACATCTTCATAAAGAAATTCACCCCATCTCCTTCTGCTTTCCCACCTGTTATTGCTGAGTGTGACACCATATGATATGGTATATCCCTTTGGTTGGTTTAGGTCAGCTGCCTTGGTGATGTCCCCTCCCCACCCCTTGCCCATCCCCCGCCTGCTGGCTCTGGGGGAGTTGAAGAGTCTTGGTGCTGTGCCAGCACTGCTCAGAAATAGACACAACACTGGTGTGATACCAGTGCTATTCTAGCTACAAGTGCAGAGCACAGCACATGTATGGACTTCTGCAGGGAAATTAACTCCATCGCTACCAGACCTAGTACAATGACATAAAAAGAAGACTATTTTGCAGTGAAACAAACAAATAACAATAACAATAACAATAACAATAATAATAATAATAATAAAAGTTGTATTCTGCTATCTCATACTGAGTGGAATTATTCTTTGAAGGATGGTGTAGTTGAAAGTAGATAAAATATGAGTTGTACTTTAATATCTACTCACATAAAAACATATTGATTTATAATTTTAGTTAAGGGTAAAAAACATAATGACAAAGAATTACGTTTTCTGTTTGATTGATCTTAGCTTCTTAAGACTCAGTATGTTTTAATAGCATAGGAGTTGTGGTTTTATAGGACGGGAATTTTATCTATTAGATCTAAACACAAAATAAGGTGGTTTATTTTAATTGTATTTAGATAATATAAATTCTGTCTTGTATTTAAGTGGTCCAGCTGAAAATATCTTCTTTTTATGTAGCGTAGAGAAAAAATAAAATATAATGATCACATTTGCTATTATTACGGATGAATCTGAATAACTACAGGTTTAAATCTGTCAGTCCTGCACTAAAGAGACAAAGACTGTTTGCAACGAAGATGCTGTTAAAAGCAAAACGAGTGCTACAATGCTCTTTTAACTCTAATTGTATTGTGCTGACATTTGGTGTAATTATTTGCAGTTCAGTATAATTTTATCTTTCATGCCACTCAAAGAAATTCCAGAGTAAATTGAGGTAGCTATCTGTTTTCAGATGAATTTGATCACTTTATTTTACCCCGGTCTCAGAATTTAGTTAGAGAGGTCTGAAACCCAGTATTTATCATAATCTGCTTCGTTTGTTCAGTCCCCATGCAGCAATACCAATTAGAATTTTATCAAAGTCATCCTTAGAGCAATAATGATAATCCTTTAGCATCTATCTGGATTAGGTCTCTGTTTTATTCTACTAATGAATACTCTGGAGGGGTCTGGGCAATTTTACAGAACAAATTAACCTTAGAGCATAACCATTTAAAGTGTTCATTATACTGGACACCTGCAAACCATACTGGGTTTAAATGCAATTTAATAGACCCTTCTAGGCCCATTTTAAAGTATACAGAAGAGAGTATGAATATGATGATATTTAAATTATAATGGTAATAATGTTTTTATATAGCACTTTAAATAAATATAAATTGTTCTATACAAGAAATATCAGTTCTGGAGTGCAACAAAGAGCATTATGCAACTGCGGTTTTTGAAATTTAAAATTTAAAGTTTCAAAATACTGAAATATGAAATCTGTTATCTCAGAAATGATTTTCTCTTTTTCATTTCCACCTTTCTGTATAGCATGCTGAAGATGAATGATCTGGAGATGATATGCAATTTTTCTTATTCAAAGACTCTTACTGTGACAAAAATGTATTAACTGCAATTCTGAAATAGGCCTATAATGGAAAGGGATTGTGAGAGAGAGGGCAGAAGAGCAGAAAGAAATGGAGAAGCTAATTGGTATTCTCTGTTTTCAACTATTTGTGTCCCCAAGCCACTATAAATTAAAATAATAATAGTAATATATATATTAGAATAATAATAAAAGTCAGTCTCTTCATTATCTTATTATCCTACAATTATTGCATACTCCAGTGCCAAGACCCAGAGTGATTCATTTGCATTGTTCATCAGTCCAAACTTTTGCCTCTAGAACTGAATGCAAGCCCAGTTTGAACACATCAGATATTGCTTGCATGGCTGTTAGTCCTACATTAATACAGCAGGCAAATAATTTGATCTTTATTAATAGTCATAACAGTTAAATAAATAAACTTTCAATTTGAGTAACTTCAATCAGTTTCTAAAATCATTAATATCTCTTTTATGTTCTTACAGTTTTTCATGTGTTTTTATGCTCTGAAATAAATTAAGAAGAAATGCAGAGTGCCTTCAGCTTGCTTTCAGGTTATGGTTGTATTTTCTGTCTCATTTTAGTCAAGGACATCGCAAATCTGCCTGTAAGGTAGTATTGCCAGCAAACTTTATAACATGGATGGACCATGGTTTTGGCTAGATTATACTTATCTCTAGGATATTTTTGTGACAAGCATGACATACACATAAAGTCCTAACACAGATAAATCTGAGTTAGGTAAGATACTGTGACACGCAAATTACTCTAGAATGGGTGGGATGAGGCAGCTGAAAAATGAGTGTGAGTGCTCCGTTGATTTGTCATGGTTGAACTTGTGATGGGATGACAGAACGGGTTTAGTGGGAAAACAGCAATGTCTATTATAAAGATTCTAGTGTAAGATTCCTGTTCTATGACACTCACAAAATTCACATTCACACACAATTTACCAAACTTCATTTCTCTCCAGTCCAATTGAGGTAGGTACTGTAGTCCCATGGAAACAATGTCTTACATTTGAGTGATTTATTGAGTGCTACATTGCTACATTTGAGTGCTGGCTTCTACTGGGTTAGGATGTCTATGAGCAGAGCCCCATTCCCCCCAACCCTCCCCAGAAAATGAGGGGCTATTTCTAAAATATATATTTATTTTATTGTCAACAAATTGTATATTTATTTTATTTATTTATTATAATAAATATATATTTATTTTATTGTCAACATAACCCACCAATGGTCTTCCTACTCATGTAGCTCCCAGCTAAGTTCTTTGGCTATTTCTAAAACCAACTAGTGGTTGTTTTCCAAGTTACTATCATCTTCTGTTTTCCCATCCCAAATGTGCTGCAAAGATGTAAGTTGTGTGTTTCTGTGCTTTCTAGCATTTAAAAACAAATGTAGACAAAAAGACAGAAAAATTACAGAAAACATGCCTTTCCAGCATCTTGGAAACAAATTTCATTCATGTTTCTTCCCTTACACATTGAGTTTGCTTAAACATTCTGCAGGTACAGTTTTAAGATCCTCTTTTACTCTATTCATCAGTCACTCCTTAAATAATCCCATCTGCCTGAAGCAGTATACACTACAGGAATAAAGTGATTATCCATTGTTGCATGATTCACACTTCTTTCAAATCTAATGAATTTAAATACACTGTACTTCGTGTAAAATATCACCATACTATTAAGTAGGTGTCATTTAAATATGTTCATATAGTATCTACAATTCAAATATGTTCTGTAATATAAAATCTGGTCACTTAATGTAGCATGAAAAGACAATTTGAAATAAAATGAGAAAAAAATATTAAAACATTGATTTTAAACTGACTTGACGGTACAGAGGATTGGCAGTGAATGAGAACGTACTTGCTACAGGTCTAAAAGCTATTTCACATTGTGCATACATAGTGGTAATGAGCCTAAACTGCAGGCAAAACTACCATTAAAATCATATAGGGGAAAAAAAAAGAAGAAAAAAGCAAAAGAAAGAAAGAAAGAAAGAAAGAAAGAAAGAAAGAAAGAAAGAAAGAAAGAAAGAAAGAAAGAAAGAAAGAAAGAAAGAAAGAAAGAAAGAAAGAAAGAAAGAAAGAAAAAGAAAGGAAGAAAGGAAGGAAGGAAGGAAGGAAGGAAGGAAGGAAGGAAGGAAGGAAGGAAGGAAGGAAGGAAGGAAGGAAGGAAGGAAGGAAGGAAGGAAGGAAGAAAGAAATCACAGAATCACAGAATTTCTAGGTTGGAAGAGACCTCAAGGTCATCGAGTCCAACCTCCAACCTAACGCTAACAGTCCCCACTAAACCATATCCCTAAGCTCTACATCTAAACGTCTTTTGAAGACTTCCAGGGATGGTGACTCCACCACTTCCCTGGGCAGCCTGTTCCAATGTCTAACAACCCTTTCAGTAAAGAAGTTCTTCCTAACATCTAACCTAAAACTCCCCTGGCGCAACTTAAGCCCATTCCCCCTCGTCCTGTCACCAGGCACGTGGGAGAACAGACCAACCCCCACCTCGCTACAGCCTCCCTTGAGGTACTTATAAAGAGCGATAAGGTTGCCCCTGAGCCTCCTCTTCTCCAGGCTGAACAAGCCCAGCTCCCTCAGCCGCTCCTCGTAGGACTTGTTCTCCAGGCCCCTCACCAGCTTTGTCGCCCTTCTCTGGACCCGCTCAAGCACCTCCATGGCCTTCTTGGCCACCTGAGCACACTGCTGGCTCATTTTCAGCCGACTATCCATCATCACTCCCAGGTCCTTCTCTGCCTGGCAGCTCTCCAACCATTCCTCTCCCAGCCTGTAGCTCTGCTTGGGGTTATTGCGCCCCAGGTGCAGGACCCGGCACTTGGCCTTGTTGAACTTCATGCAGTTGACCTCAGCCCATCGGTGCAGCCTATCCAGATCCTCCTGCAGAGCTTTCCTACCCTCAAGCAGATCGACACACGCACCTAACTTGGTGTCATCTGCGAACTTACTGAGGGTGCACTCGATGCCCTCGTCCAGATCATCGATGAAGATATTCAAGAGGACCGGCCCCAGCACCGAGCCCTGGGGGACGCCACTAGTGACTGGCCTCCAACTGGACTTGGCTCCATTCACCACGACTCTTTGGGCCCGGCTATCCAGCCAGTTTCTAACCCAACGAAGCGTGCGCCAGTCCAAGCCAAGAGCAGCCAGTTTCTTGAGGAGAATGCTGTGGGAGACGGTGTCAAAAGCCTTGCTGAAGTCAAGGTAGACCACATCCACAGCCTTTCCCTTGTCCACCCAGCGCGTCACTTTGTCATAGAAGGAGATCAGGTTCGTCAAGCAGGACCTGCCTTTCATAAACCCATGCTGACTGGGCCTGATCGCCTGCTGGCCCTGCAAGTGCTGCGTGATGACTCTCAGGAGGATCTGCTCCATGAGCTTCCCTGGCACTGAGGTCAAACTGACAGGCCTGTAGTTTCCCGGGTCTGCCCTCTGGCCCTTCTTGTAGATTGGAGTCACTTTTGCTAGCTGCCAGTCAACTGGGACCTCCCCCGATAGCCAGGACTGCTGATAAATGATGGATAGTGGCTTGGCCAGCTCCTCTGCCAGTTCTCTCAGTACCCTTGGGTGGATCCCATCCGGCCCCATCGACTTGTGCACGTCTAAGTGCCGTAGCAGGTCACCAACCAGTTCTTCATGGATAGTGAGGGCCACATCCTGCTCCCCATCCCCTTCCACCAGCTCAGGGTACTGAGTATCCAGAGAACAACCGGTATTGCCGCTAAAGACTGAGGCAAAGAAGGCATTGAGCACCTCCGCCTTTTCCTCATCTCTTATAACTAAGTTTCCCCCCGCATCCAGTAAAGGATGGAGATTCTCCTTAGTCCTCCTTTTTGTGTTGATGTATTTATAGAAACGTTTTTTGTTATCTTTAACGGCAGTAGCCAGATTGAGCTCCAGATGAGCTTTGGCCTTCCTAATTTTGTCCCTGCACAGCCTCGCTACATCCTTAAAGTCCTCCCTAGTGGCCTGCCCACTTTTCCAAAGCTTATAAACACTCTTTTTTCTCCTAAGATCAAGCCAGAATTCTCTGTTGAGCCAGGCTGGTCTTCTTCCCCGCCAGCTCGTCTTTGGGCACGTGGGGACAGACCGTTCCTGCGCCATTAAGATTTCCCTCTTGAAGAGCGCCCAGCCTTCCTGGACCCCTCTGCCCTTCAGAACCGCCTCCCAAGGGACTCCACCAACTAGTGTCCTGAGCAGCTCAAAGTCAGCCCTCCGAAAGTCCAATACAGCGGTTTTACTGGTCCCCTTCCTGGCCTCGCCAAGAATAGTGAACTCCACCATTTCGTGGTCACTTTGCCCAAGACAGCTCCCGACAATCACATCCTCCACCAATCCTTCTCTGTTTGTGAAGAGAAGGTCTAGCGGGGCACCACCCCTGGTAGGCTCACTAACCAGCTGCGTCAGGAAGCTATCTTCCACGCTCTCCAGAAACCTCCTAGACTGCTTTCTCAGGGCTGTGTTGTGCTTCCAGGATATGTCAGGGAAGCTGAAGTCCCCCATGAGTACAAGAGGTCACGATTTTGCAACTTCTGTCAGCTGCCTGTAGAGTTCCTCATCCGTCTCCTCATCCTGGTTCGGCGGTCTATAGCAGACCCCGACCAGGACACTAGCCTTGTTGTCCCTGCCGATCCTAACCCAAAGGGACTCGACCTTGTCATTCCCAAGAAAGAAAGAAAGAGAGAGAGAGAGAGAGAGAGAGAGAGAGAGAGAGAGAGAGAGAGAGAGAGAGAGAGAGAGAGAAAGAAAGAAAGAAAGAAAGAAAGAAAGAAAGAAAGAAAGAAAGAAAGAAAGAAAGAAAGAAAGAAAGAAAGAAAGAAAGAAAGAAAGAAAGAAAGAAAATTATATTTTAACTTTAAGCCTACAATACAGAGAAGTTTCGATTCTCTGAAACAGCAGTAAATAAAATTTGGCTCAGCCACCTAACTTGTCTTTGTGTGAGTAATTGTTTCAGGCACTATACTGCATGTCCATTCCAGAGACCAGTTTGAAAATCCATGTTCCTTTTACTTATATGATATTTTTGTTGTTGTTGTTTTTCTTTTGACATGTTACTTTCCAGTAAAGAGAATATAATTCATAAAAAAAATAAACAGAATGTAAAGTGTTTGGTTATGCTGTCTCAAGAAGCTCTGAGTCTTCAGAACTAGAACTTAATCAGATGGGGCAAGGCCCAGCCATTAAACTTCTCCCTCCTATACACGCACTTTTTAATCCAGCAAACTGGATCTACAAAGACCATTTTTAGGAGCAGCAATGAAAGTAGTTGTCCAGATCTCTATGCTGGGGGTTGATGGTCCCAGAGATGTACTAGTGTAATCCCACTGCAACAGTGCAAATCAAGTGCAGTAGCAGTGGAAATGCACTGCAATGTCCAAGTCTGGGGCATGAGGGACATACATCCCACCTTTGTGGGGCAAGAGTGAGGTATAGCAGAAGTCTAAAACTAATCATTATTTTGTAATACTATTAATGTTATTCCAGTTGAACAAGTGCTTCAACAAATTTTTAACTTAATGTACAATATAGTAAATTGTGATTTAGTAATAAAGAGATACACAGCTGACCATCGCCTGTATTCAATACAACAGCAGCTAAAGTTGGGATAAACTGTTTAGATAAACCCCAGTAAATATACACCAAATATGTACTAAGCATAGATGTAAAAGACATATCAGAGACTTGTTCAGCACCTGTCAGAATACCACAGGGGAATTGAAGAAGAAAAGATTAAGTTATCGGTTGTAATAGTTACAGCTATCAGGTAGTCCTTCTGACCTCTTCTTAAAAGTTGTGTTTTCCCATAAGGGAATACAGAAGATCACTTACCCGTGACACAAGAAGTAGGTGCCTTTGAATTACTAAAATGTTAAATAAGATTATTTTGAGAGGTGATAAAGTACCATGAATCTCAGTGAGTCACTGAAAAACGCAGTAAAAGGCCTGAACTTAAAGGTCAAATCCAAGTTCTAAAAAGTTCAAATCCAAGCACTACATAGCTGTACACAGAAGTATTCCACAACAAGATAAAGAAAAAAAAAATCTTCACATCAAATTATAAAACATTACATTGCTTTTCTGCACCCACCTATGAAACTTTTACTAAATAATCTCTCCAATATTATTTCAGTAGCTTTATAATTACTTTTAGTTAATGCTTTAAATAGTGCATAAAACCAGTCGTTTACATTTTGTTATCACTGGCTTTGGGTTTTGTTTTTAGCTAATTTGCATATAGCAGTTGATGTGCTGTTGGAGTCAGAAATGAATTTCTGACCAAACGTGAATGCTTCAAAGTGATATTTAATATACAAAATAATTTTGTCAGTCCTAGAGAGACACAATAGAACCATGCCTTTGTGAAGAACTTAACAATTTAAGGAAAACAGTCTATCATCCAGCACACTCTTATGTAATATTTGTTTGCTACATACTCAATTTTCAGCAAGCAAATGGTATTCAAAAGATATAGTAGATAAACACCTTGTTTATATGATAACATTTTGGCTTTCAGCACCTGCCTTCTTCATATTGTACTCTGAAGATGGTGGAAACTGTAATGTTACAGCATAAATAAAATGTTTCTTAAACCTGAAGAGAACTTTCAATAGCATTTTTTCTGCTAAAGAATGGTATATAGGTGATAGTATTACTTGCAGAAAATGAACTTGCTACAGTTGAATTTCAGACACCAATCTTCTCCACAAAAAGGAGTAAAGGGAAAAAAATTTAATACGTATTTTCATTGTATGCACAGAGAAACAGACAAAATGGAGCCAAGACAAGGCTATTAGAATTACACATTGAAAAATATGCATTACTTTCACAATCTTATTTTTCTGAATGCTCTAGGTTCAACACTGCTAGAAGCTAGTGTTTAGTGCTAGTGTCAGTGGCTGTCTCAGACCAACACAGCAACTTTTCTTTCCATTTCTTTGAAGTTTCTTATGCATTGGTGTGAATTGCTTTACAGTACTTCCTTTCTGCTTTCCTCATATTATCATCACTTTGGTCAGTAGACTGCACACATCTGTGGCTCAGATTGACATGGTCAATTGCAGTTGACATTTCCAGTTGTCCAGGGTTAGCCCAGTATTAATTAAAACTTTGCACTAGACTATTATCATTTTTCTTCTTCATTGTAATGGATCTTACTCTGTTTTTAAAATTCTGCTTCTTTCAGGTAGAAATGAATCCTAATCTTACATTTCTCAGCAAAAATAGCAGGTTAAATTAGGAACCTTAGTGCCACTTAATGAAGTCTTTGCATTAATCTTCCTTCCCCAGTCCTTAATATTGGATTACCCTTTCTCTAAGTATCTCAATATCTGGAAAAAAAGATAATAACACAAGAATAATTGTTTGTAATACACACAGCACATCGGTTTTCAAAACACCTAAGGCCATGGAGAAATAACTTTAGCAAATCCAAAGCTGATTAAAACCCTATTTGATCATTCAACTCACTCAGAAGACACCTGGAATAGCTCATGAGTCTCATTATACACCAATGGATTCTTCTACTAGAATTCACATGATAAAGAGTAGATTTACTATGAAAAGTCACTACTTAATGATTGTACATTCTGATATATCCCACTAACTCCCTAGCCATACAAGATCAATGTCATGCTAGCTTATTTTCATGACAATAATTAGAATTAATTGCTTATTGCCTCAACTACAGAGCCAAACCAACTGAGAGCCAGTCTGTCTGCTACCTCTGTCCCTTTACTGTGCATATGTGGAAACAGGAGAGATTCTTATGTGTCACTAGTGCTGTGATTTGAAAAGACTGGATCAAATCACTTTAACTTTATGTCAGTATAATCTGAATTTCATCTGTATTAGTGAAAATCCATTATCCTATAAAAATGTTAACAGCAAGAAAGATGTCTGACAAGTCTACACAGGTCAAGACGAGGTAGACTATTGAACAGTATGTCTAGTTTGTGAGAGATAAGTATGTATTACTTCTTGTATTCTGCACCACTGGAAATTTCTCACAGAAAAAAAAAAAAAAAAAAAGAAAAAAAAAAGGAACACCTATGACAGTATAATACCATTCTTTACCATTCTTGGAGCAAAAACAAACTTTAAACGGTGGAATTTCATGTTTCCTGGTGTAGAAGGCAAAAAGAGATCAGACCACTGAGCCTTTAAAGCCTGCATTGTTCTGCCCTCAGAAAACGTATGCTTTTATTCAAACACATTTTTGTGTGTGGATGTTCTTGTACCCAGGTGCTTACATTGTATTAACTAGCAACAGGTATGTAGTAGCAATATAGGATTTACTGTCTTGCAAGTAATCAAATAATCAAAAGGGAAAAAAAAAAAAAAAAAAAACTATTAATGATCCTTACTTTGAGGAATTAATCACTGAAATGCTGTAATTCACCACAATATCACTTTAGCAGATTTCAGCATCTTTCTTTCAGACATCTCAATAAGGCTCAGTTTGTGACTTCTTCACTGACTCTGTCTTCAGCCTAAACTTTCAAGGGCTGTTTGTGAATTCACTGTAGAATAACGCTGTGTACCTTGCCTAGACAAATTTTTGTCTACCGTGCCTACACAAATTTTTTTGAGAATTATCCAATTCATTTTAAACCAATTTCATCAGCAGCAATTTGTATAGCATGTATGGAAGAAAATATGTCTGAATGCAAAGTAGTTTTTCTGCAAGAAAAATATTGTGAGTTTATTTTCTTTTCACAAAATATTATGATTTTTTTCCTGGGAAAGTGTCACTGAAATAGAACTCTGTTTAGCATTTCCCTGCCATGCAGATCAGCTGCCAGAAGTTACTATTTAGAACTGCAAGTATTACTTTAGAAATCATTTATTCTGATAGTCATCTTCATAGATTTTTCACCTTCTGTTGTTGCTCACCTTCTTCTGTTGTTTCACCTTCTATAGTTGCTTATATTTTTTTTCCACTAGTTCTAATAAATTTCATAAATAAATAAATAAATAAATAAATCCCACAAATTTATTATCTTAATGCCAGTTTCCTGCAGTACACGTTCAAGTTTTGAGCTTCTGCTCTTACTATCATAGTTTTCCTACCTAGCAAAAATAGTTGCTCAAAATACTTTTTCTAAAGAAAATTAAGTTGCTTACAATTTAAATTCTTGTTGTGAATACACAGAACTCCTATTTACCTGATTCTAAATTTTTGTGCAAATCTAATAATTAGTAGTTATGTTTGGAAAATTCCAAGTTTTAAAGAGAATGAATAAATAAAAATAATTGGTTTTACTAACTGAGAGTAATGTTTTCAATTTCTGGCATAAAAATAAGTTTGCATTCATTCTGGTTGCCAGGACAACAATGTGGATTAGTTGTCATCCCACAGAATATTCTGGGAGCCTTTAATTATTTCACAGTTTGAGTTTACTTGATAGAAAAGGTCACTATTTTGAATTACATATTTCTTTAATTTGTTTTTAAATATACTATTTTTAAATACTCTTGGTAAAATGTAGTTTGATGGGAAGTCTGAAGTGAAAAATGAAGACAAATTGTGGCACACTCCGTAAACAACAATATTTTGTTCTTAAACAGTTGAGTTTTAGCAATCTGTTGTAATTATCTCTGTATCTTTTAAACCAGTGGCAAAAGAGAAACATTCAGTCTCATAGTCATTTTAATCAGATTTTCTAGAGAAGTTAGACTTTAAAAACAGTAACTATAGTCTCCTTAATTGCAGCAGACAGAAACAATCTGATATAAGCAACAAGAGAAGTGATTATTAATATCTGACCAAAACAAACCAACTAAACAAAAAAAAAAAACAAAAACAAACAAACAAAAAAAGCCGAATACTGGCATGAGTCTCTATAACTTAAAGATTTGATATGATAAATAATTTAAGATAAATAATTTAAGAGTCTCTACTGAATCAATTCAGAAAATAGAAAAACAGTACTGCTATAAAGCAATTTTAGATTCCAGGGGCAGATCCACAAAAGTGTTGACATGATGGTGTCAGAAACTGTGTAAAGCATCCTACACATATATGCTGAAGGGCCCAACATATTACATGGAAGTTTTAAGCAGCACAGTAGAGATATACAACAGATTCCATCTTGAACTGGTCAATAGAAAATGAGAAAGGAGAGTGGACCTTGAACGCTATACCTTTCAGGGTCTATCAGCCCAATTCTAAGCTGTAAGAAGAGGTCATTGTCAATCTTGGATTACATCCTCTTCTCGAGTTGGATACATAACCTCTCCCTTTTGTAAAAGAAGAAGGGTGTCTCCTTTTCTTTTCATACTGTTGGTGGTTGTTCCATTGTCTTTTTAAGTATTGGATCAGAGATCAGACCACTGAACCAAGAAGTAAGAAACCTGGATTCTGTGCCATCATCAGCTTTAAGGAATTTTTACCCCAGTTCTCAAATACTTGAAGAGGATTTAGTCTATTCATGATGCCTTCTCCCCTGGACTGCTGAACTGTGCCATTTGGGATACATTTCAAGACTTAAGGGATCAGGAGGAGAAAAACAGGGGGATGAAAGAGCCTAGAGATCTGAGACACAGGCCTGGCAGAATGCAGCCTCTGGCTCTAGCTCTGTGTCAAGGCTGTTTTATGTATTTCCTTTAATAACTGCTTAATGTCAATTGCATTATCTGAAACTTCTGTTCTCATGGATAGTTTCCAAAATTAACAGGGTTTTCACAGTGCTCAGAAGTCAGATAAAAAAATATCAGCATTATGTTTTAGTAGGAAAAATAAGTAACATAAGTAGTGAATATAAACACAAAATGGAAAAAAAAAAAAAAAAAAAAAAAAGAGAGAGACTTTCATTTCAGGTGAGGGGAAGGGAAGGGAAGGGAAGGGAAGGGAAGGGAAGGGAAGGGAAGGGAAGGGAAGGGAAGGGAAGGGAAGGGAAGGGAAGGGAAGGGAAGGGAAGGGAAGGGAAGGGAAGGGAAGGGAAGGGAAGGGAAGGGAAGGGAAGGGAAGGGAAGGGAAGGGAAGGGAAGGGAAGGGAAGGGAAGGGAAGGGAAGGGAAGGGAAGGGAAGGGAAGGGAAGGGAAGGGAAGGGAAGGGAAAAATAGAAAGAAAGTAGTAGAAAGTTGTAGAAAGTAGAAAGAGAGATGGGTAGAGGGTTGGAGGAAGGGGGAAGGAAGACATATTGCTTGTCAGCATGACGAAGAGTTGCTGTGGTACCCAGTTTACCTGCCTGGAAATTTTCCCCAAAGAAATCACAGAGTTCCTTATTTCAACTGATAAACTCCATTTAAATTTATAAATGTATTCCACATTGATCATACCATTTATATCCTATTTGCACAGTTCATATGACACATTTTACAACTGAGTTAGTCTGAATGCAAGAAAATCCCAAAAATCTATTTAAGTTTTTTTTATTTTCCACCAAGATCACCCTCTCCTCCACACTACAGTTATGCCTAATACCACTGATGCAACACTTGATCCTTATCTACTAAACTATCTAGTAGTAAACAATCCATACATATATATATACAAGATGTCTAAGGTGTCTGGACCTGTGTGCAGTACCTGTTGGTAGTGAATATCTCATTTCCAGCACATGCCTATTCAAAGATAGAATTTTAGAGAAGTTGTTGCTGTGGTACAATATTGACGTATGAGCATGGTTTAGCTAAATGACTCCCTCACTGTACTGGAACTGTGGCCATTAGCTAACTTGTGCTACAAATGTGGCACTTCACATATTAGCTAAAAGAATTACAACAAAATAATGTTTTAGGCAATTAATTTTTTACTTACACTCTAAATCACTAAGATTTCCACAATTTAAAAACCATTTGTTGGCATGGAAACATCAGCATAATTAAAAATGGATTAAACTAATTAACCTAAAACATATCGTACTATAGTGTTTGATTTAGAATATATTAGAAGAAACAGAACATTTTTCATTATCATTTTTTGTCTTTTATCTATTGAAAATGCTTTGCTTCTGTGAAAATTTACATGCTTGATGTGCGTAAGCTATCTCCCAAAGGGAAGGATAATGTTGACAAGTAATGTTAAATGTTCCTGCTTCAGAAAGGTGGGCTCCGTTTGTATATATATTTTTTATCCCTCACCATAGTTTAATTTTCTAATTGTCCATCTATGGACATCACTATGTGGTGTATCATCTTTTACAGCTGAAAATTTTCTTTCGGATTTGATGTTCTGCAACACAGGGAATTGATTGCGTTAAATGGAAAACAAAGATATACAATATCAAAATGATTCATATTCTTCTGTCAATTTGTTAAATTATGATATGACAGAGAAAAAAGAAAAAAAAAAAAAGTATTTAGCCAAATGCTATCCCTGAAAAAGAAGCCTTAAAGATTTGAAGCTTCTTTTCCGCAGCTGCCTTTCTCTCTGTCATTCCACCCCATATATATACCACTACATATATCATCTTCCAGTTTCAGTAGGGTCAACAAGCAGTTGTTTCTCACTTGTAATTTGCTTTTCATTTGAATGACCTTAGATAGTAGCAAGTTTTCAAAGGAAGTATTACAAATTACACTCAATGTCTGACATTACGACAATGTTTACAACAGCATTACATCATTGGTCTACATATATTACTGTGGTGTTAAAGGTTAAAGTAATTGGGAGTGATACCCAATTTGTCGGTATAAGTCCAGTTGTGTTGAGGGTACTGAACTATCATGATTACAGATGCACAAATAACTTAATACACCCTCAATCTAAATGCACTCCATGAACAACCACAGCCACACTTTAAAGAGTTTGGTCGCATTCAGTGAAACTACCATGGCTAGATTTAATGTGTAGTGCAATTTACTAAAGCAACAGGTACACAGCACAGGTTCTTTGGATTGCCAGTGATAAATTCACCGTCTACAAAGTACGTACAAATACCAAAAGCATGAGTAACACAGACTGGCTATAAATACACTAAAGGGTATAAAGTCACTCTACAGAGATTCCCAACTTTCCTAGGGAGGCACTAGGTAAAACCAAGGGTTCAAATCTTACCCAAAGTCATCCCAATGGGGTGGAAGAGAGGCTCAGCCCATTAACTTATCCCAGAAGTCAGAAGGTATCCTTCTCAATGGTATCTTCCATGACAACCTTTCCTTCTTAAGCCAATTTATATTATTTTCTGTCTTTTAGGTGGAGCTTGGGTGACTCTAATCATGAATATCTTGGTTACAATTGGTGCAAAATTTTCTTGCTTTTGTTTAAATGTATAGGCTCAGAGAAATTCAGAGCACATGCTCTGTGAGGCGTGGCCACACATGGAGGTGGGTTGCCTTTGGGATGGAGGTGTGTTTTGGTATTTTAATGATATTGCAATGAGCAAAGTTCACCAAAGTACAGCATTTTGTCCAAAAAATGTCAGGTCATTGGCTCAGAGTAGCAATACGCATCTTATCAGTTTCAGTGTGCACAAGAACAATCAAGTTCCCATCTTATCACAGAGCCTGGCAATGGTGTCTCCACCTTGCTGCACACTCCATGCTGTTCCTCTTAGGGTCCATGCATGAAGTTCCCCTTGTGTGATTAACATCTAAGGTGGGGTCGTAGGGAACGTCTATGTAGTGCAGCCACATTCCACCCTGGAAACTTCTTCAATGCTGTGCCTTTTATTTAAAATGTGAATATAAGTTTAATTTCCAAGTCACCTCAGGCAATTATTCCACAATTACTTAGTGCAAGTCTGGCTAGATTCTGAATTACTCACTATTAACTTCCATAGGAAAGACAACTCTTAATGCAGTCTGCAGCTTGAGCTTCATGAAAACAGACTTTTGCTGTGCTGCTATTCTAACGCTCTTTGCAAGGGCAAAAGAATAATGACCTGATGGTTAGGATGAGCAGTCTGAGTACAAGATGAGATTTCCTTCCTTCCTTCCTTCCTTCCTTCCTTCCTTCCTTCCTTCCTTCCTTCCTTCCTTCCTTCCTTCCTTCCTTCCTTCCTTCCTTCCTTCCTTCCTTCCTTCCTTCCTTCCTTCCTTCCCTCCTTTCCTCCTTCCTTCCTTTCTCTTTTGCTCAGTCTTTTTTCCAATTTAAAATAAATTAAAATCAAACAGGGCTTGCAGACTGTTTCTAATATGAAGCAACTGTTCTTTGTAATAGAAATCTTGTAATGCAACAAGCAGCTACTTCTTCATTCAAATGCAGAGCTTAGGTAATGTCAAAATGTTGTATCTATAGCATGTAACGTGACTATAAATATGGAGTAAAACAAACAAATATCTCAATACTGTTTGAACTCTTGGATTTCATTCCTCAGTGCTCCTTACTATTATTGACAGCTAGAGGCTGAAGGAGATAGAAGACTGAAATCCCATTTTAAAAATATAAATATTGCAGTGCTCTCTTGGATGGTTATAGATGCCTGTCCTGAAATACTAGGGTTTCATTTCTTGCAGGATGTGAAAGATCTATTTTATTGAGCAACTCAGTGTCAACCTTGCCATTCAGCCCTTAATGTGGCACATAGTGAATGCTGCTATGCCTAGCAGGTGGCCTGAGGGTTCCCTGTCAGCATTTTTGTCATGCACAGCAGGAAGACTAAAACCACTCATACAGCTCTGAGAGTTCGAACACTTTAATATTGCTCCAAGTTTCCACTTAAAATATAAATGTCAGTGACCTCTGAGAAAACTTCTATTTAAAAAAGATCTCAATTGTATGTCTCTGGTTGATGAAAAGACACCCATATTCAAAACAGTTTAAACATACTGGTGTTGCTGCTAGCATGAGGCATCACAACAGCACCATTTTTTGACTGCAACACTATAATAATACATTAAGGTCAAAGATAATACTCAGGTTCAGTGGAGTAGTGTAAGCATCTGACAAAAAAAAAAAAAAAAAAAAAAAAAAAGGTAGGAAAATCCAATGTGCTCAAACTTTTTAGTGTTTCAGATGGGGCTTCCAAAAAGCAGTGAGGACATCTCATACTCAGTACTAAAAAGCAAAGAGTTGAAAAAAGTTCCAAACTTTTACCAGGGGTTCTATCATGCACTCTCAGTTGAAATCCTGATGGTGTAAACTGGCCTGCTGAGGAAAGGATGACAGCTTCTGAGCTTCTGCTTTGAAAGGGAACCCTAAACCCTGAAAAAGATTAAGTGAGACTCCGTTAAAATTATTGAGAGTTAGGGCAAAACCTCCATATCTATGCGACCTAAAACTATGTCTTTGATTTTAACATGACAAGTACATAGGACCAGAACAATAACAACAACAAGATTTAACCACGCACATATGGATACTAACAGTAACTCAGTGTGCTTTCACAAGCATTTTGATCACTCATATACCTACTTCCCACATGGGGGTGCTGCATTTTATATCACATAAACACTATAGTATGACCTAAGCTTTTATATCTCTAAGACACTTTTGATAGTTTATTCTAATCACCTTGCCAAAGTATCTGAGTAAAGAAAAAGATTTTTTATATCCTAAACCCATTCCCTAACTACAGTAGGAACTCCGTGTAAAAGATAAGGAGACATTGGGAGATCAGAGCCAGCAGATATGAGCCAGCAGTGTGCTCAGGTGGCTAAGAAGGCCAACAGCATCCTGGCTTGTATAAGAAACAGTGTGGCCAGCAGGGCTAGGGAAGTGATTGTCCCCCTGTACTCAGCTCTGGTGAGGCCACACCTCGAGTTATGTGTTCAGTTTTGGACCCCTCGCTACAAGAAGGACATCGAGGTGCTTGAAAGAGTCCAGAGAAGGGCAACAAAGCTGGTGAGGGGCCTGGAGAACAAGTCCTACGAGGAGCGGCTGAGGGAGCTGGGCTTGTTCAGCCTGGAGAAAAGGAGGCTCAGGGGCGACCTTATCGCTCTCTTTAAGTTCATTAAAGGAGTCTGTAGCGAGGTGGGGGTTGGTCTGTTCTCCCATGTGCCTGGTGACAGGACAAGGGGAAACAGGCTAAAGTTGTGCCAGGGGTGTTTTAGGTTGGATATTAGGAAAAACTTTTTTACTGGGAGGGTTGTGAGGCATTGGAACAGGCTGCCCAGGGAAGTATTGGAGTCACCATCTCTGGAGGTCTTTAAAAGACGTTTAGATGTTGAACTTAGCGATACGGTTTAGTGGAGGATTTGTTAGTGTTAGGTCAGAAGTTGGACTCGATGATCTTGAGGTCTCTTCCAACCTAGAAAATTCTGTGATTCTGTGATAATTAATACTAATTATGGAATAGAAGCCTCAGGGGTTTGATAATGCTTTCCTCAGCACCTGTGTATACTTAACAAGACACTACATATTTTTAAAAAGTCACTGCACACGTTTATGTCACTTTGTATATTTTTAAAACGTTGTGCCTTGGGGAAAAAATAAAAAATAAATAAATAAATAAATGTTTGTTATGTTCACTACAATCATTAGACTTAATACTAAAATGAATACTACTCTGGTGTCAAGTAATGAGGACCAAAATTTCACAACCAAAATGTATGGCTTCCTCTGGCGTTGTTTTGATTCTAACTTAAAACTTAAAACAAACAAATAAACATTCAAAAATACACTATGGTAATATGCATTCTGTACAAGATGTGGACGCACATCTTGTTTTGATATGGATAGACAGATGGATACATACATAAAATGTTCTGGCAGCAGAACATTCAAACACCTGTGACAGAATTTGGTGTTATAACAATATATATATAAGCAAGGTGCACCTTTCCTTTACGTTCTTGCATTTTTTGAGGTCTTCATAACTTCATATGAAAATATTATTTGTTCCAGTGGCACTTAGAATCATGGAATCATTAAGGTTGGAAGAGAACTTCAAGATCATCTGGTCCAACCATTACCCTACTACAAATGTCACCGACTAAACATCCTTAAGCATCAGGTCCAGCCTTTCCTTGAACACCCCCAGGGACGGTGACACCACCACCTCCCTGGGCAACCCATTCCAATGCATGACTTCTAGAACTCAATCTTATATTATTGTTCAATCCATTAAAAATATGTATATATATATATATATATATTCCAGAACTGCAGGTCTCATTTAGATCACAGTGATTGGTTAAGATATTTTCCTCAGAAGAAACCTACCAACACTCTTTTGGTAGGGAAAAAAAGACACAGTTACTGCAAGTGCACAATAAAAAAGTTGGCTATACAGGAGTATTCTATACTTTTCAAGGGTGAGGGTGAAGCGCATTATGCTCACATACACGCTCAGCACAAATAGGAAAACCTGGGAAGTATCATGTCTTCTCCAGATTTTTTTCTTTCCTCTTTTCTTTCAGTACTAAGCTTTTGGGTATGACATCTTATCCGAGACAGATGGGCATTGCAGTTAGTAATAATTTTCATTCATACTTTGACAAATCATTTGTCCTAGATCCACATTTGATAGTTATAAATGCAGATATAAGGTAGAGTTATTTTTCCAGTTCTTTCAAAAATGTATTAATTGTCTCAGAATATTAATCCAAAGATTAAATAATACCACTTGCATATGTAGGGACAAACTCTGGTCCCCATGAAGAATAAAATTTCCAATGTGATCCATGGCAGTACAATTTAATTTTCAGTCACTTAGCTACAGACAGGAAACAGAACACAACACAAATAAAATTGTTTTATTAATCCATAAAATCTGGTCAGAATCTAGATATACTGCACATTGCTCTTTTTGAGGTGAATGATTTGCAAAGACAGCCTCAAGGAGAAGATACAATTTTGCCAGAAGCTCATTATCTGATGTCAAAGCAAATTTTATGTTTTGTATCTTTGGCTGACAATGTTCAGCCTTTTCTGAAAAGGCTGCATTTTCTACTGCAGAATGCCTGTAATAAAATGTCACCATGCAGAAGGAAAAGAAACATGCTTATACTCTCTCTTAAGGGCTCAAACTCCTTTTAAAACCAGATTAAAACACAAAGATGGACAATCATGTTTCTGTATCAGTGTGTCTGCATGTGTGTATTTACTTGTTTGCTTTCATATTTTTTTCTTTAATATTCATTTGGCTATCTCTTATGTGCCCATACCTGTGGTTGTTATACATATTCATATTTTGAATGAAGACAATGGGATGATCAAAAATATCCTGAGGCAAGTGTAAAAGTTCACACAACTCTCATATTGGCTTTGTTCTTTGCAGATATATCTGACCATTATACTTTGATTCTGACCTCAGCATAATTTTACCTTGTTTGACTTCAGTAGCATTATGCAAAATTCACAAAGATCTGAGAGAAAAATAATAATAATTATTATTATTATCTTGTCTGCTCAAAGTATGCTGAAAGAAACATTTACTTTCAAAATGCAGGAATGGTTTGCTTCAAAAATTGAAATAATACATGCATTGCACAAGTGGAACAAAATTTTAATATGTTTTTAAAGTGACTGAGGTTTTATGATACAAAGAAAGACAGGTAGATATTTCTGTTTCTCCAATGATATAATACATAAGTGGCTGTAATTAATAAGCAATAACTTTTAGAAGGATAAAATTATCTTTTCAATTTGTTAAAAAGCTTTAAGATTCAGTGGGTAAGTATGATATCTATACATTGATTTGGCAATACACACTGTGTAGGCTGGAGTTCAAAGACACATCTGTTTTTCGTGGCTCCTTGAGGATTTTCATTCTGCTACTGATTTCTGCTAAGTAGTTCAGTAACTGGAAAATGGCACTACAGTCACATACTCCTGTCTCCTCTCCATTTGTGCTTTCAAGGGGAAAATGAATCATACAGAGAAATAGGAATTTAGGAAACTGAGACTATATCTACATTATCAAGTAGTGTTCCGCTTAAAGAAGCAGGCCGGCAAGCTGAAACAGCAAAATTTCCTCACTTTTTGGAGTATTTATACTTTCTAGTTGAACAAGGAAGACAGTCTTCCTCTGACTACTTAGAACTTTTCTTCTGCCAATCTTGTTCTTTAGACAATCACTATACAGGAGAGTGTTAAAGAAAAAAACAGTGCTATAAAATTGTAACTCAATGAACAAATGAATTATAAATAAAATCAATGAGACTATTTCCAAGAACACTTTTGGGAGCCAGAGCAAAATTTCATACATATCACAGTATGCCCCCTAACAGGGCAGAGAAAAAGATATATACTGATTTTCTCCTTATGGGTTGTAGACAATTCGCCATATCCGAAACTGGCTTTATATATAAGCCTCTTGTTCAGTGTGTTCTATATCACCCCATGTCCACTCTGATGTTTTCCATTTATATATATATCACATGATGCAGAAAGGGGGACAATTCACACACAATGCTGAATAGAGAGCATGAATAGACTTAGAATTATAGAATGATTTGGGCTGAACAGTGTTGTCTTATGCTGCTGGGCAGTTAACTCCATCACTACTGCTCTCCCACTTGCCCTCCTCAAAGGGAAAGGGGGAGAAAATACAGTGAAAAGGGTTCAAAGGTTGAGATAAGGGCAGTTAGGTGACTCACCAATTCTCATGACACGCACAACAGACTCAGCATAGGGAGATTATAATAATTTATTGCCTATTACTAACAGGCTAGAACAGGGAGAAACTAAAAGCAAACTAAAAACGTCTCCACCCCCTCAAACTTCTCCCTCAAGTAGCGCAGAAGAACAGGGAATAGGGGCTGTGATCGGTCCCTAATGCTTTGGCTCTGGGCTCCTTCACAGTCACTCTCTTCCCTTGGTCCACGTGGGGTCCCTCCCATGGGATGCCGTCCTTCCTGAACTGATCCTGTGTGGGTTTCCCACAGGCAGCAGCTCTTCAAGAATTACTCCAACTTGTGTCCGTACCACAGGTTCCATCTGTCAGGAACAAACTGCTCCAACATGGGTCCCCCACAGGAGACAGCTCTCCCCAGACCCCCTTCTTCTGTGTGAGCTCCTCTCCATGGCCTGCAGCTCAAGCCTGAGGCCTGCTCCTATGGGGCCTGTCCAGGGGCCCTCCTTCTGCACTGACTTCCTTCTCCTCCTGCCCTCCTTCTGCACTGATCTTGGGGTCTGCAGGGCTGTTTCTTACTCCTTGCTCTCCCAGCTGCTGTTGTACAGCAGTTATTTTTTCCCTTTCTTAAATATGCTCTCACAGAAGTGCAACCAATGTCACTTATTGGTTCAGCTCTGGCCACCAGCAGGTCCCTTTTGCAGCCATCTGGAACTGGCTCTTACCTAGCATGGGGCAGATTCAGGGATCTTCTCACAGAGCCACCCCTGCAGTCCCCTTGCTACCAAACCATTGCCACATACATCCGTAAAAATCTAGTCCAACCCCCCCTGCCAAGGACAGGGATGCCAGCCACTAGATCAGTTTGCAAAAAGTCCAATCCAACCTGGCCTTGAACACATACAGGGATGGGGCATCCATATTCTCTGGGCAACCTGTTCTAGTGCTTTACCACCCTCATAGATAAGAATTTCTTCCTTATATTTAATCTAAATCTACTAACTTACAGTTTAAAACCTTTTGTCCTATCACTACACCCCTGTCAATGAGTTCCCCTCCATCTTTCCTGTAGGCCTTCTATAAGTACTAGAAGGCTGCAATACAGTCTCCCTAGAAACTTCTCTTCTTTTGACTAATGAAACACAATTCTTTCAGCCTGTCTTCATAGGTGTCCCAGTTCCCTGATCATGTTTGTGGCCCTTCTCTGGACCCACTCTAACGTGTCTGTGTATTTTTTATTTTGGAGTCCCAAGACCTGAAGTCAGTACTTCAGTTGGGGTCTCACAGGAGCAGAGTAGAGTAGAGGGGGAGAATCTCCTTCAACCTGCTGGATAAGCTTCTTTTGTTGCAGTCAGTATGATTGGCTTTCTGGACTTCAAGTGCACATTACCAGCTCATGTTCATTTTTATATCCACCAGTACCCCAAGTCCTTAACAGTCTGTACTTTTCATCCACTCTGTATTGATTGGAATTGCTCTCAAGGTCCTGGGTGCAGGACCTTGCACTTGGACTTGTTGAACTTCACAGTTGTCTTAATAGTTGCCTAGTAGTGGGATGTACTAAATCTAGATAAATTTTCTATGAGTTCCCCCATTGAAAGTACATTCAACACACTGGCTCTCATATTGACCCATGTGGATACACTATGCGTTCTCCAGGTATCAAAATTTTGGAAATATTATATTCTACGTAAGCTACTACTGTACATTTAAAATCACAAGTAGATGAGATAATTAACTTGAATGCCATGTCTACAAGTTTTTTAAATCCAGTTTATCCAAGATAGCTTCTTTTTAATTAGTTCTTGGCAGGCACTGCTTCTTTGATAGTAATTCTAAGCCATATTGCACTGAAGTGTTTCAGCAAGTTTCCGTATCTTAAAGCTGTAATACAGAATTTGCAGCAAAATCCATTGTGCTGGTTCTTTAAAACTATCTCTGGTGTCTAATCTGCTGAAGATGAGGAACATGCATACGTGCAGAGCTTTGTAAGATTGTACACATAATTGTAGCTACTAATTGTAGATATTGAGATGTTTGCTACATTAGTTCAGTTTCAGCTACAACCCAGACCTGTAATTGGTGGAAAGTATACAGAAGTGGATTGCTCAGTATGCATGTTTATTGTTTGTTTGTTTGTTTTGTTTTGTTTTGTTTTCTTTCTGTTTTCAGGAAGCAAGTACACTACTAGCAATTTATCGTGGAAATTATTCTGCCTTTTATCATGAGGGTAGATAAAATCAGATTTAGCATCAATGCTGAATCTGGTCTATCAGAAGCACAGATTTCTATTTTTAACAGAACTTTTTTGTACATATATACCATACTAAAGCTGGAACCAATTACTGATGGTTATGGAGAGGAAGCCTAGGAGATTTCTTTAGCCCACCCAAGCTCAGAAATACAGACTGTATAGACAGAAGTTTACAAGACCTGAAGTAGAATTGGAAGCTGCCCATAGCAAAAAAAAAAAAAAAAAAAAAAAAAAAATAATAATAATAATTTTGTATAAATTATTGTGTTTTTCTTTAGGTAGTTATCATACTCCATTTTCACAGCTGGGATTTGATTCTGATTTGGCTTAAACCAGTTTCTAAATAGATTTAGGGGACTTTAAATTGTCTCTTTCACTGTGCAGAGAATCTCTACGTTATTGGGCATATACACAAGTGAATGAGATACTGAGAAGAGTCATTCTGCTCATGTTTCAGCCTCTATTAGCTGTATCTCCTACCTCTTCACTCAGAAAAAGACATCCTCAGCAATTCATGATTTCATTGATTCTATTTCAATTCAGTAGGCAGTCAAGAAATTTAGTAAATATGGAATTTCACCCATATAGTCATATCTAATGTGAGAAAAGCCTAAGGAACATACTTGAGTAACACCTGGATAAAAATCCTGATGCCTGTTAGGAGTATGCACACATACAGTTTTTGTACTTTTCTAGAATTAAATTCTGTCCTGTACTGTTCAAATCATCTGCTAGTGAAAATACACTAATTTTCTATTAAATATTTATCAAAAATTTTGCCAACCATTTTTCACTTTCACTGTGGTCAGAATCGATTGCCATCATTCATATGACTGCTCATAGAGTATGATTGTCTTTTCACAATAGAAATCCAACAATACAGAGTTATTGTCAAATTTAGCATAGATCTTAGCAGAAAATGTCTGTATTGATGAAACTTGCCAGATTTCATCAGTTTGCTTCAGTGTTTTCATTCTGTTTGTATGACCCAATTTTAGCTCATTGATGATAACATAATTTGATTTAAACTCACTTAGATGTCAAGACAGTTTGGTTCAAAAATCCTGTTGAATTTAACTCATTTCAGTGTTTCTTGATGTGATGTTCTTCTACATCAGCAAGTATAAGAAGTTTTGTCTTTACTGTTTTCCTGAACTGGGAACAAATGGTTACCCATAAAATTGCCAGTCATAAAATTTTGATCTTGCCATTTTCTGCTCACTGATGAATAATCAACTCTGAGTGTCCTGTGCGACTTCCAATCAGTTTTAATCTCATTTTTAACTTAACAAACATATTCTTTAGTTCTCACTTTCATTTTAACTCACTCCAACTTTATCTGCTGACAAGATGCCATATTATTTAGACACCAATTTCTTAACAAACAGAAGGAGAATATGCAAACATGATGTGCCAAGAATATATGTCAGTGCCCTGAAAGCTGCCAAGTTTCATAGATGATGATTTTCCTTGTTAATTGTTTTGACATGACTACCCATTGCAACAGCCTTAACACAATTTTTTCGGTTTCTAGATATCCTTAAAACTCACACATAAAATTTCCACATAAATATCAAGCTCTCTTCTGTCTCCTACTGGCAGAAATATATGAAGTCTGGGGCTCCATGACTGGCAGTGGATAAGATGCAGAGAATTTTAGGGGTGCAAGTTTTAGCTGTAACTGTTGCAGTTTTAAGTTTGAAAATGCTTAAACAATCTCAGGAAGATACTGTTTCACATTAAAAATCCCGTTAGTCACAGATATTGTTTAACAGCTAAAGCGTGTAGATAACATACTTGATAAAATCATTTTCATCATGTATTCCTTGCTTCACATTCATTCACCTTTTTGACAGGGTTTTCTTCACATCTAAATGACATTAAAGCACAGGCTTGCACTGTTTTCATGTTTAAACCTTGTACTACAGTATCTTATTTCATTAAATACAATTTCAACCTTGATCCTAGGTAAATATGTTGCCTGTTCTCCATTTAAACTGAACTGTTTTTATTGGTCAAGATGTAACCCTAGTTCTAAGACAAAATCTTTAATACAAACCCAGTATCCATTAAGCTATTTGCTTCGAAACTTCTTTGTGTCATGATTTAGTTGTGACAGAAGTGTATTAAAGGTTTCAATAGATATTTTAATATGCAGTGGATTCAGATTGTATGATGGCTACTTAAATTAGCCTGTAAGTAAAAATTTTCAGGAAAAAAATCAATGTGGTAGCTCTCCATTTAATATTTTGGATATCAAATTAGAGTTAAACTCATCTTCATGAACATTACTATATGTTAAAAAAGAGTTCCAGATTACACCGACTTATGCATTACATATAATGTACTTACAATATACTTCATGGAAATGTCTTAAGTTTATGTTTATTATATGAATAAAAAATCCTTTTGCTTACTAGGCATTGCTACAAAAATACTTTTTAAAAGATTCAAACTTAGAAGGCACACAGCCTTAGAAAAATCCTATAACATCCTTTAAAAGACTGTGACTTCTCACTGAAAACAATAGTTAAATTCACCTTCCACTTCAGGTCATGATGAAATAGTAATGCATCAGATCACAAATAAATTATTTGTCTACAGAAGGATATTGGTATAGATATCAATCCAGAATAATAGTGTGTTCTGGATTCTACTATCTTTAGCATAACTCCAGTAGCATTAGTAGATTTCCAGCAGTGAAGCTGTGTTCTACGGTAAGTCCATGCAACTGAGGAATTAGTTACAGTTATTGATCACTAATTTGCTTGTGATTCTGTTTCAGCTGCTGATCATTATTTGTATGAGTGATCAGAAAAATGCTTTGTTCTCTTATCTCTGACTTTCTTATTTGATATATTGTCTTTGATCAGCAGAATTTAAGAAATGTCTGCGTATTGTCCAATTATCATCCTTATAAAAACCTGTTGTAGCGTTATTTGATATGTCTGTTAAGTGAATTGATTTGCTTTACTGCTTTCCTACATAAATTGACAGCTTCACTATGAGTCAGTTCTTACAGTTCTTTTAATTTTAATTTTTTTTTTTTGACAACTTGATCTTTCTTTTTCCAAACTTTTCCATCATAAAGTGTTCAGTTTAGTAGGTTATTAAAGTAGGAAGATCTGAGTTTCCCTAAGCCTCAGTTCACCAGAAGATGCAGAAGATGACCAAGAAACTTAGAGTAACAGAGTCCAAAGACTACACATTACAGTTGAGACTACAAGGAAATAAAACCAGGATTATTTACTGGGATTTTGACCTTGGGAAAGAAAAAAATAAAATAAATAAATAAATAAAAACCTTTAAAATGTTTATACATAGGATATATGACATCCAGATAAAAACAATAAATGATGAAAACATAGCTTTATACTGCAGCCAAATTCTCTGAATTCTCTAAAATGAAATGTTAATGATGAAACCTTAACATATAAAAGCATTACAAAATCATTTATCTATGGGTGAAAATTAGAACATGCACTTTTGCCCCTATCAGTGCAGGACTGTTCTTAATAGTATTTCATAATAATTTTGCTGTAACCAGGAAACTTAACAGTTGTCAGTTTGACAGAAAGCATTGCCACTTAGGTTTAAGACATAAAAATCTATGGCAGACATTTCAGACACGTGAGATTGCTTACTGTTAAGGAGAACCCTCCCTTCTTAATATTAGCAGTAAAAGTCATTAAAGTCTTACAATTAAATCAGACTCTTTCAGTAAGGGCAACAGTTCACATGCCTATTAGAAGTTAATCATGTTATTCGTGAGAACTTTTTTGACCTAAAATCTTTAACCAGAATGACTGGAATTATTTAGGTAACACATGTCTCACTATCAACAAGTTATGGTCCTGAAATGAAACAAAGGAAACAAGATCACTCATTCGAAACACATTTTTAAAATGTATGGCAAAAGAAAACCTAAACCATTGCAGTGAAACTGCAGAGCAGTCCCAATTCTGCATCTTTAATCTTGAATCTTATTTTACACCTATTTCTTGTCACAAACCCATCATCCAGCATGCATCACTGCTGCTTCTATGTCAAATTCAACTGACTGTTGCCGCTTGGATGCAGAACAGAGTCTAATTTTGCTGGCAAATAGCAATATATATTCTCTCCAGTTTCTGACAGAAACAGACAGACAAACACAAACAGCAGAAATGAGTGAGGCAAGTAAGCCATTAACCTAATGGATGAAGAATGAGGAGCTAGTATTGCAGTTTAGATCTCTGGGGTACAGCTCTTTGCAGCTCTAATTTACCAATTTGTTTAATTTCAAATACAGCTAAGAAACATTATAGCCAATTAGTTCCAGTAGGGCTATAAGGCTGTATATTTAAATACCCCACTTGTATTGCTTTCCTGATAAACTGAAATATGTCTCATTTCATTCCAGGCTGTTCCACAATAGCAGCTGTTTTTTAAATTCTCATCTGGGACAGCAGTTAAAAGTCCTTGAAAATTAAATGAAATTCACTCAATTAGCCTAAAGAAACATCTAAACCAACTATTACTTAGAGGAATTTTATTTAGTTTATTCCCATCAAAGCACAGAGTTATAGAATGATTGGAATCATAAAATGGCTTGAGTTGAAGGGGACCTGAAAGATCATCTAGTTCCAACCTAGCTGCCTTGAGCAGGTACACTTTCCACTAGACCAGGTTGTCCAAATCACCATCCAGCTTTACCTTGAACACTTGCAGGGATGGGACATCAACAATTTCTCTGGGCTACCTGTTTCAGTGTCTCACTACCCTCATAGTAAAGAATTTCTTCCTTATATCTAATCTAAACTTGTACATATGTTGTGAGCTGTCTTTATTTGCAGTATAAACAAATTATACTGCAGTCGTTTCCAAAAACCTATCCTAATGATTGCATCCTCCTGTAGTAGTTTCTTCACTTTAGACCATAGAATTTAACAGAATCCTATATTATCCCTTTTCGTGAAATGAAAAGACAAAAAAAAAAATAGCTAGCGGGTATAGAGGGTAGTAATTTATATGCTTTCTATCACCAGAGATTCCTCAGTCAACCCATAGTCTCATGTCCAAATTAATACAAAGAGGGAGACAATATACAATAAAGAATTGTTAGGACAAAGAAGCAGCCTGCTGCCATGCAATGTCATTGGAGTCCTTGAAGAAAGAAAAGAACGGACATCCAAGAGCAGATCTCAAATTTATATCTCTGACAAGCACATTACGTATTACCACATTTCCTAACTAACACACCAGAAAATAGATTAGTTTAGCTTTACGTATGGTGCTCTTGGTCAGTTATACCGCTCTCTGTATCTGTTATTCTCATGAGAACTGTGGTAATGAATACCTTCTCTACACGTCTTGGTGCAGTGTGCATTGGGGGCTCCCTTGGTCTGGGAGTTGTGAGCTATGGTGGCTGCCCCAGGGCTGCAGGGCAGGGTCTGGCAGCAAAGGCCCATTCCACCATCCCAAGTTCAGGCTCTAGGCACATCCCTGGCGACAGTGATGGGCCAAGTTGGACTGGGATGTTGGTCCATGAGTGGGAGTCTGGATCAGGCCCAGTGAGGGTCAGTCACAGCCCCAGGATGGCTAGGCAGGGCTGTGGGCCCAGATGGTGTGCTGTGGCTGAGCACAGGCCAGGCTGCATCATGAAAGAGCTGTTGCCCTAGCAGGGGCCAAGCATGTGTCCCTTAGCCAAAATCACTCTCCATGAGGAGGAAATTGCCATGCTACTGCCAAGCTGGCCCCAAGGCCAGCCCCTTGACCTTTCAAGGACATCAGAAATCTTTCTCAGCAATCTTGGATGAAGCTCATCTGGTGCCACCATATATATGGGTCAAGTTCTGTCAAGATCCCTGAGTCAATCATCACCCATTTCTGTTTTCTATCACCTCTTTGAATCCTGTCTCTCATCACAGAGATCATAGAGACTTCCTCAGTGAAAAGTATGGAAAAGAAGACATTGGATATTTTAGTCTTATCTGTGTCCACTGTCAAAGTGGACACAACAGCTTTGACCTAACTATAGTGTTACAGTGGGAAAAACGCAAGGCTTCTTCAACAGCTATTCCCTTAAATTAAGACTTGGGGAAGAAACTTCTCAAACTGACAGGTATGGCCAAAAGCCCATATGTGTGAGGAAAGTTATATTGAGATTTGATAAATTTTTCAAAATTTATTCAATAATTCTGTGAGTTAAGATTGAGTTCATGAGTTTAGAAATTGGTGATATACAGGTTGTTATCCAGGGTGACTAAATCTTTTTTTGACCTGGAAAACTTAATTACCTTAAAAGCTAAATAGGTCATAATCATGTCCATGTCATCATAAACAAAACCACCATGATTAAAGTAACTAACTGATGGCTGGCTGAATATTTAATGAATGAAGGTTTGTTGCCATTAGAGAGGGAAGGGTTGTGATGAAGAGAGAAGTTAAAGCAATATTATATTGTAACAGCTTTTATTTTCTATACAATCTTAATGAAATCAAATGTTGTCAAAAATAAATAAATAAATAAATAATAAAAAATCAATAAATATTACATAACTTAGCTGGAAAAAAAAAAAACTCAAGAATCATTCTAAAGAAACAGAGGTAATAAATTTTTCTGGAACATTTCAAAGTTCCTTTTTTATTAAAAAGGACAGGGATTATTTCAGTTATAACTAGTAAAAGATTGGGTGATAGAGAATGAATGATAACATGTTTGAAATAAATCATGAGATGCACTGAACACCAGTCTCTAAAATATGGCATATCATAAATGGCACAAATAGTTTGATTTTTTATATAATGCAAATCAGTTCAAATACCATTCAGAAGTTTTTGTTATTTTTATTGGTGAACAGCACAGTAATAAACAGATATACTTAGGAAGCCTCTGCTAATATCCTCAGATTTGTTTCATTTTTTTCTATATTTTAGTCTTCTTCCCTAGATGCCATTGACACAATAAATGGTGAGATTAACAAAATGAGCATGAGTGAGCAACTGACTAAATGTTACAGTAATTAGATGCTTGGTAATATGTATGGAATTTTTCATTTGAATTTTATTGGTCTTTATTATGGACATTAAATTTGTGCTCAGAGAGGAAATAAATGCAACGAGTTTATGCACAGACATAATGTAAAGTAACCATTACAAAAATCCATAACTACAAACAAGAAATTATAGGAGGCCATTAACAAAAAACAGTATTCTGTAATGGAGTTATAGTTCACACATAAATTGAGCTTAGTGTTGTCACATTGTCCTGGTGTTTCCTTATCCACATGACAGACATATTTGAAATTCTTTCTTTCAGTCTTCTTTCTTCTACGCCAAGAAAACCTTGTTCTTACAATTTGCATGGCTAGGTCACTTTTATAAAAGTTTTATCATTCCTATTACTGTGTTTTGTCTTCTGTCTAGTTTGTCTTAATGCTTCTTTTAGTGTTCTGGTGGAAACTAAGTACCCTATTCCCACTGTGATTACCGTATCACATGGTAGGACTGAGTAATAAATTTCTGTGTGCTACATGGCAGTGTTGTTAAAAGTAACCCAGAATTACATTTCACTTTCTACAAAAGCATCGCCAACTTGTGATTCTTTTTAAAAAATCTTTCAACTTTAGTGTTAATGACTGACAGATACTTCTCATTTTATATGTTTAATGTTTCCAAGCTGAGTGTGATTATGTACTTTGTCTTTATAGTATGCAATAGTCTCTGTTTCAGACTGTTTCTCTGATTTATGAAAATCATTCTGTCTTCTGAAGTGTTAGGAAAACATTTTAGTTTTGCATTATCTGCGTAGCTTATATTTCTATCCTTAGTTTCATCATCTCAGTCTTTCATGAAAATACCAAATATTGCTTGACCAAGTACAGATTTCTGAGATCCATGGCATTTATATTGCAATTTTACAGCAAAATATTAATAACAGGTCTTAGTGCAGGTCTGAGGTTTCTTTTTCTTTTCTTAAAAGGATGGGCATATGCCTTTATTGAGGCAAAAGTTTAAAGCAAACACTACACCTATTTAAAGAAAGCACAGATTTACCTTCACCTTTGGTATTGCTCTGGAGAGAACATTTTTAAATTATTGTTAGGAAAATGGAATTTCTTTCTTAAGAAAGAAATTTGTAAGGCAAAATTTCCTACATAGACAAAACAGGAAAAGTCTTTATGGTATAGTAATGCCAGTGTCTCAGAATGATTCTCTTATAAACACTGGATTATGCTTTAATGAAAAGAAAGCATTTTCCACTTTCTATAAGAATTAGATATTCCATATATTGTGCTAAAAAGATTTATCTTAAATTTGTGATTCCATAACTCATCACAATGTTACGGCTTACAAATTTGCACTGAGAAAAGAGAGCAACTTGTAATGGAATATATTCAGAACATGATAGGCAGAAAATTAACCTTATTCTGCTATTAAGTTGGTCATAATCAATAGCTTTCACAAATACTATAAAGTGTCCCTAACTTCATGTCCTAAAAATTAACATCTAGTATAAATTATTTTTTTATTATTATTATTGTGAGGCACCTTCTCCTTGGAATTACTGTTAAGGTCACATATAATAAAAATATGTCTTTAAAGTACAAAATGAGTGTGACAAGGAATTCAGATGCCAGAAGGTAATGGTTCCAGATAAGCCTACATTTCAAATATATTTGACATAGCAGCAAATTGTCTGCATAGTTCAGAAACTGCAAGTGCTGGGGAAGTATTTCATACTGCAAATTCATGGCCTTTTTACTTGTTGAAATATAATTAATGACAATCCTATAGATCAGATACGCATTGTTAAATTTCACAAAGAAGCTAATAGTTTCTTCATTTATGAAAATAGGTTGCTTTAAAATGCACAGCCTGAATCTCATTGTACATCCACAGGCTCTTAGGATCCATTCTCTTTCACACAACTTTAGACATTCTTTCAATGAAAGACACCAGGACTACATCAATTAAAGAGTAATTTAAATATATATGCGCACAATAGAGAGACAAAACGAGAGACAAAATCAACTGTGAACAGAATGGAGTCTTTTCATCAATACAATACAATACATTATTTCTTACAGGATAAAATTCACTTTACTCTGAAAGTCCAAATAATCATTTTGTGAGAGAAAATGTGTGAATGGGATGAAAAGATAAAAATCAGACACTCCTCAAAGTAAGCTAGGGTAGGGGGCTGTAGCGGAACTTCCCTGTGATGCCTATAGCATCTAATCCAACATAGGAATTAGGGCATCATTCATACTATGGCATTTAGAGAATTTGTTGCACTTTCCCAGGTTTTACTGCATGGGTTTTAGGCCAGTCTGCTCAGACCACCTAGGCTGCTTTTCTTCCTGACTTATGATTGATACATCATAACATATCCCTCCTGCACTGGGCTCCCTACTACTTCTTTGTGCCATGATTACAAGACCATATTGCAAGGGTTTTCCATTTTTGTAAGTTAATGCTTCTTTTTATCCAGTTATACAACTAGAGGTTCAGTGTAAATGGTTTTGAGACTTCCCAAGCTATTTATTCTACTGAAAGACCCTCTCCCTTAACAAATGATGATTCTCGTTATATATATTTATATATATATATAAATGTATATGTATACTCTCTATATACTTCATGTTAGAAGATGGCATTGGTAAACATGCTAATTTACAAGCCAAATTTTGCCTTGGAGATCTGAAAGGATAGTCTAATTTTCTACCATTACACTTTGACGTGGTTTTGTCAAATAAGTGGAAATATCACTTTCAATTTTTCAGCCAAATGCAGAGTTCTTATGTTTTACCTGCTCATTTCTAAAATTAATGTAAATTGTGAACAATCACAAAAATTTGTTGGTTTTGGTTTTCTTTGTTTTGTCTTGTTTTGCTGCTGATCCTTACAGTGTTTGCTATATGTATCTAAGGATACTGAGGATATATGTATCCTATGAGGATATAAGTATCTGAGAATACTGAGGATGTGTAATAGTCACAATTACACTTGAAAGTAAACTGACAGTTGTTTTCTGGTAATCTCAGAGAATAATTTTGATCAATGGTGGGATGTACATTACATGTCACTGAAAGCAATGAGAAAGATGGAGGACTGATGATTTCTTTTGGTGACTATTAAGTTTTCATTTGTTTTTTGTTCAGAGGACTTCTTCCTCCCTGTCTCCCAAGCCATGCTTGCTAATAAATAAATAAATAAAATAAACTTTTGACCTATATGAATAACTGTATAAACTATGTATAAACTATGACGTTACAAAGACTCTCCAGTGTGTTCCATAAGTTTCATCTCTATACACTTACTCAATTTCTTGTTCTGGTACAAATAAGAACTATTAAAAACTCATAGTAATGTCCTTTTTAAAGAAAAAAATGATATTGAATAAATTTAACTTCTGTTGGTTTGATTTCAAAAGGTTTTGATTTGAGAAGGAGCTTCTTTTCTCCCCACCCCACCTCCCACCCCCTGCACCTTCTAAGATTTCTAAGAGCTGTGAAATGACTATAAAAGGAATTGGCATAAAGCTAGCAGGAAATATGACAGGCAAAGGAAGAACATAATGGCAGGAGTAGAACATGGAGCCAAACAATAACTGGAACATGAAGTTGCCTGTATTATATGAGTAGGTATTTTCTTATTAAATAACCCAAGATCCTGCATTAAACTGGCTTTGTCATGATACACGGATCTAGTAAGCTTGTAGTTTCTTACCTGAGTGCATTCTGAGAAACATACTGGTTTGGTGGATGCCACTGGTAGTCCTCTACCAGCTATTATGTTAAGATCTGTTGCTGTGACAATGCAGTCCATGACTCTGAGGCAGATGAAATTACTTCAGTAACTCGTATGCCCATCTATTTCCAAAATCCTTCTGTAGCAGAAGAACATGAGTCTGTTGAAAGTACTTCCTTCAAAATCTAATGCACTTTAAAAGGCATCTGATGTGCAACTGATGTGAACATATGAATAGCTATACCTTACTCAGGTGCATCCATTTTTATTTCAGATGTAGTACTTCTGTACCTATAGCTCATGATTTCTTGTCATTTAATGTACCATACTGTCTTTCTAGTCACCAAATCTAATATTTACTTTTGTTGATTTGTTTACTTGCTTGTTTGTTTGTTGTTTCTGCAATTGGAAGGATATATAGGACAAACTGTTTCTATTTCCAAACATACAGAAAATAACTTAATCTCAATGGTCTGCATTATGAAAGTGTTAATGTAGTTACATTTGATCTAGTGAACTAAATTGAGAAGTTGAAATTTGACCTTAATCATTCAGGGCAGTAGCTAATATTGAGAAGAGTAGTTCAGAGGTTTAGGAAAACTCCTTCTGGGAATTCAACACAGAAAATTTTCCTTTCTGATATCCCTCAATGGACTGTTTTCATTCCCTTTGTACAGGCAGCTGTCAGGATCCAAAAGACATTTGACAGTCTAATTTAGAGGTATAAATGCTGTTATCATGTGATTAATTTTCTTCACCTACTGATTCTGTCTGACATGGCACACTTCAGAAAGTCATAGTGCATGCAAATAACATGATAGAACAGAAGTACTTACAGCATTGTATTGTACATCTCAGGAAAACGTAGACCTGTTAGAGCGGGACTAGAAGAGGGCCATGAAGATGACCAGAGGGCTGGAGCACCTATTCTATGAACAAAGTATGGAAGAAATGGGGATGTTGAAAAAAACCTTAAAGGACAACACAGACATTGGTCAGAGCCAACATGGGTTCGCTATGGGAAGGTCATGTCTAACAAACTTAATTTCCAAAAATAACCAGAATACAGTTAGATAAAAGCATAATAAGATGGGTGAACAATTGGTTGATGGGTCAAGCCTAGAGGGTTCCTGTAAATGGGGTTACATTAGGCTGGTGACCTGTCACTAGTGGGTTTCCCCAGAGCTCCATTTTAGAACCAGTCCTCTTCATTTTTTTCATAAATGATTTGGATGAAGGACTTGAAGATTTTTTGAGCATGTTCATGGATGATACCAAATTGTGTGGAGGTGTTGACTCCATCAAGGGTGGTGAGGCCTTTCAGAGAGATCTGGACAAATTAGAGAGATGGGCAATCACTGACAATATGAAGTTTATAAAGAGTAAGTGTCAGATTCTAAACCTCGGAAGGTGTAACCCTGGTTATACATACACACTGAAGGACAAGACGCTGGACAGCAGCCCCACAGAATGGGAACTGGGCGTTTTGGTTGACAGCTAGCCAAACTTGATCCTGCAGTGTGCACTGATGGCCAGGAGGGTCAAAAATATGCTGGGATGCATCAAACACGGCATTGCTAACTAATTAAGGGAAGTGACTCTCCCACCCTACTCTGCGATGGTACAGCCCCACTTCAAGCACTGTGTGCAGTTTTGGGCACCACAGTATAAGAAAGATATAAAACTGGTAGAGAGTGTCCAAAGGAGGGTAACAAAGATCATAAAGAGACTAGAAGGGAAGACGTGTGGAATGGCTGAAGCCACTTGGATTGTTCAGCCTGCAGAAGAGGAGACTGAGGGGAGACCTCATCACGGTCTACAACTTCCTCACAAGGGGGAGTGGAGGGGCAGGTGCTGTTTTCTATCTGGTAACCGCTGGTAGGATCTGAGGGAATGGCATGAAGCTGTGACAGGGGAGGTTCAGATTGAATGTCAGGAATATGTTCTTCACCGAGAGGGTGGTGAGGCACTGGAACCCACTGGAACTCTGTTTGCCCAGAGGGGCTGTGTGTGGAACACATCCATACCTGGAAGTGTTCAAGGCCAGGTTGGATGGGGCAACCTGATCTAGTGGGTGGCGTCCATGCCTAGAGCAAGAGGATTGCAACTAGATGATCTTTAAGGTCCCTTCCAACACAAGCCTTTCTATGATTCCACAAAACAGTCTGCTCTGGCAACCAGGAGGACCAGCCCTGAGGTGCATCAAGCATGGCATTGCTACCCAGTTAAGGGAAGGAATTATCCTGCTCTTCTCTGCACTGGTGTGGCTTCATCTTGAGTACTGTCGACAGTTTTGGGCACCACAGTATGAAAAGGACATACAATTATTAGAGAGTGTCCAAAGGCGGACTACAAAGATGGTCAAGGGTCTAGAGAATCTATCAGGAGCTGCTGAAGTCACTTGTATTGTTCAGCCCAGAAAAGAAGAGACTAAGAGAAGACCTCATCACGGCCTACAGCTTCCTCACAAGGGGGAGCAGGGAGCAGAGGGGCAGGTGCTGAGCTCTTCTTCCTGGTGACCAGCAATAAGACCTGAGCGAACAGCATGAAGCTGTGACAAGAATGTTTCAGTCTGGACATTAGGAAAACGTTTTTCACCAAGCTGGGTACTGGGACAGGCTCAACAGGGAAGTGGTCACAGCACCAAGCCTGACAGAGTTCAAGAAGCATTTGGTCAGTGCTCTCAGACATACAGTCTTATTTCTGAGTGGTCATGTGCAGACCCAGGAGTTGGACTTGATGATCCTTGTGGGTTTCTTACCACATGTAATATTCTATGATTCTATGGTTAATCATTCTGTAATTTACTAGTAATAAATTATTGGCAAACGCAGAAAGATAGCATTGCTGTTATGTTAGAGAAAATCTGAACTATCTGAATCAGCTAACAAGAGTAAGTACTATTGTTTCTATTACACAGAAAAATACTTGCTTTCAGTTGGACTACACAAAAAGGCTTTGATACTTTTGTGTATATATTTTTATTGGTATTCATTAGGATTTTGTCCTTTATTGAAAAAATCAGCACCAGATTGCAAATTGAAGGGAAAAAATAGCTATAGTACTTGCAATACATTTCACTAATTGTAAATAATTGCAAAACATTTTTTCCATGTGAAAAAATAAAATAAAATAAAATAATGCAATAAAACTGGAGGAATCCTACTGAGCATTACCAATATTATATAAAGCAGATTCACTGATCTGATATACAGAAAAATAAAATTTTAATATAGTCTCCTTCTCTGGAGATATTTAAGGCCCATCTGGATGCCTACCTGGGCAGCTTGCTCTAAGAAACATGCTCTGGCAGGGGGGTTGGATCCGATGAGCTCTCGAGGTCCCTTTCAACCCCTACAATTCTGTGATTTTGTGATGCTGCGCTAACAAGTAGCTGAACAATTATAACAAGAAATAACTTTTGAGAATGTATTAATTGATGTCATTACTGAATAATGTGTACCAAGCACATTACATGCATCACAAACATAGTTTCTATTACTTATTACACAAATGTCATCCAATATGTTTTTAGCAGATGCTTAAGAACAAGAAAATAAGAAATAAAGGAAAAAAAGTGTAGTATTTCTGTCAGAAAGAGTCATATGGGTAAATTTCCACCTATATATTAATTTAATAATGCTATTAAACTTGATGTAATTTCTTCCTTTTCAAAATGTCAATTCCTGGTGAAATGCTGGAAAAGCTATAATGACAAGGCTAATTCATTAAAAATAAGGATATAAATTAATTTGTACAAAATTGGAATTTTCATTAATATAAAACATAATGTGAGGGGATTCTTAAGTAAATAATAATAATAGTAATAATAATAATAATAATAAATTCATTTCAGAATAGGGGATAAGAGAATGTGCTATCACTGAAAGAATTAATTCTGTAAGTCTTTCTCTGCAATGCAGACAGGACAAATCTTGTTCTGCTATTTAAGGCTAAGAAGGAGCAAACAGTTTGAAAGCCTAACGTGGGAGGGGGGGTGGACCACGGACACTTTACAGCAGACATAATGGGACAAGGGTATAATAGGCCCTCATGTTCTCCCTGAATATCAGTTGAGATGGTAAAAATATTTTGCTGTTTCTGTGACAATAGTTCGAATATTTTATGTTTTTACCTATGCCTTACACTCAGTTGAAAGTAATCAGAATATGTTTCTCATGTTCATTGATATGTGTAATCCTTGTTCCAAAACTGAGACTTTAAAGTATATTTATGTAAGGGAAAAGTTCCAGACATTAAATGCATATAAAGGAAACATCAGTTCTTTAACTACAAACAAAACTGTGTTTAACCCTTCTCAAGTTCCTTAGCTGACTGTATTACCGTCTTTTTAAGAAAAAAGATGCTTAATGGTGACTGAAATGACAGGTGGTACTTTTTTGTGAAATATTTGAAGCTTACAGAGGTAGTTTTTTTCTTCAGTTCTAAAAGTTCATGCCACACTAAAAATCCATCTATTTCAATAGCTGTAAAAATAGTTTCTTGCAACTATTCTTGTATTGTTACATAAATTATTGGATACAATAACTGTATAAGGACTCTCAGATTTTCACAGTGGACATCTCCTGAGTACATTATTGTTATCTAAAAAAAGCATAATATTTTTTTCTATTCTTTTGCTTTAAAGAGCAATAGATTGACATTCCTTACTCAAAATAATAATAATAATAATATTCTTCTTTTTTCAGACTTTATCTTTCTTCTTCCAAGTCTTTTATCACTACAGCACTAAATTTCAGTCCATCAGTTAGATCTGAAAATACAAATATTCAAATCAATCAATTATACTTCTAATGTGAAGATGTCCCAGACCTCGGTTTTCTGATATGGACATTTCTGTATGTACTTTTCAAAAATAAATAAATAAATAAATAAATAAATAAAGCAAATATAATTTTCTATAGTTTTCAGTATGTGCAAATACTTGTTCTGAATTTCTGGGTTTAAATTTTAGTTACCTGTAATTTTATCAGATTTATAATTTTCATTTTTACTGAAGATAAACACCAGTAATGCACCTAAAATTCACATCAGATAGAAATCTGAGAAACTCATCTTTTCTGGCAATATCAGAATCTGAACCTCTGATGATATTCTTTGGAAAGTTGATCAGTATTATGAAAGCTGAACAGCATTATGAGTTCTAAGTAAAATTCTGTTGTTGTTTTGTTTGTTTGTTTGTTTTTTATCTGAGTCATTGAAGTCTGATATCTGCCGAGGTAAGAACGTCTGACCATTCTTCTCCACTGTCTTTTCATCTGAGAAAACAGTTTCAAATGCAAAATATATTTCTGTTTCAGATTTGCCATAAATTTCTTTCATAGACTAATCAACCAAACACTCCTCCTTACTTCTTAGGATTCTGAAATTGTCAAGAAGAGAGACAGAAGAGAGACACAGATAATTTGGCTTGAAATATACTCTCTTGCATATTATTTTTTTGCATGCCATTCTAATTATTTGGGGTACATAATTGCCAGCTTTCCAATATGCTAAAACTTATTTTAACAATATGATCAACGTCAAAACCTGACACTACATTCCTATATATAGTTTTGCATTGATTTTTGATTTTTGCTGCAAATTGTAACACTTTGATTACATTTTATTTTTTATTTTTAAAACATTCTTGCTCAATAATGCTTGTTACAATAGCATATTTAAAGTAGGAAGGTGAAAGTGTTTGAGAGTTCTTTATTGTTTTGGTGTTGGAAAAGCTACTGCCTTTGAAAAGAGAGAAGAAGAAACTTTTTTAAGACTATGACTTCCTTGCCATATCTAATTTAAAATTTGGTCTTTCTTTTCTTTCCATGTCTGTGGGATACTGAGAATGATGCAAAACTGTCCAGAAAGCAGATTTTAGGAACATTTGCCTGGTATTCTAATTCTTCTCAACCATAGGCTCACAAAGCATTTCTGTAGTTTTGATTTTGTTTGTAACATTGTGCCCTCATATACCACCCACTATCCAGTGCTATCCACTATCTGTAGTGAACTGAAGTCCCACAATTATAAGTACAAGATCAGAACTCTGGTTTGCTATTAGACAACTGCAAGAGAGATGAGGAGCCTTCCTGCTTTCCTAAGTCCTTGCTTTAGCAGGAATTTTATAATTAAGACTATCAGATAAATCAAAGAAGCAGTTAATCTCCCATACTACAGAAGAAGGCGCATCATGCAAAATATCCAGAATCAATAAAATAACCATACCTGTCAGCATGACAAGAGGAAAAATCCCTCTCTTAATTCCAAATCTGAATATCAGTTTAACCATAGGAACATGTTACAGTACGCTAACAGACTTTCTGATGTATTTTAATGTGATTTAGAGATCAGTTCAATCCTTCCTGTAAAATATCTCTAGATTAGGTTTATTGTCAGGATTTCATAGGAAGGTAAATTCCAAATTCTTCCATGACTTTCACTGCACTTGCATACCTAAAGTTAAGCATAAGCTTAAATGTTAAAGTACATTATATATATGTGTGTGTATATATATATATATATATTCCCTTTCAAGGAATGCAGAAGAGGCTTTTTGAGAAATTTGCAAAGAAGCTGCATGTGTTCCAGGTACTGATTCTCTATTGCTAACTATTCCAGATCCATCTAAGATTTTATTCATGTTCAATAGTATTGAGAATAGTATTGCCATTTGCCGAGGCGATCGGCTCCGGGGCAGACGCGTTCTGCAGTGGAGCGGGGGATCGGGCCAGGCAGGGCTAATTTTTTCCGGCATCGAGCCTACTTGAGGGAGCCGCCAGGACCCGGCAGCCCTCGTGAGGGAGGCTGACGAGGCGAAGGCGGAGCCAGCAGCGTCAGCGGCGGGCTATTTAAATCGGGACCCACCGCCATTTCACTGCCATTTGCCGAGGCGATCGGCTCCGGGGCAGACGCGTTCTGCAGCGGAGCGGGGGATTGGGCCAGGCAGGGCTAATTTTTTCCGGCATCGAGCCTACTTGAGGGCATCGAGCCTACTTGAGGGAGCCGCCAGGACCCGGCAGCCCTCGTGAGGGAGGCTGACGAGGCGAAGGCGGAGCCAGCAGCGCCCCCTCCCCAGCCATTCAAAAGCAGCCCTTAGGGAGCGCGAGCGACCAGGAGCGCGGCGACCAGGGCGTGGTGCGTCAGAAGGGAGTGGCGCGGCAGTTAGCGCGGCAGTTCGCGCAGGAAGGGCAGAGCGCTCCCCCTACACACAAACAACACCTCGTTAACAACAGCCGTAACTAGGCGATAATGGTCGCCACCAGGCACGGCGCGCTCTCCAGAAAGTCGGTACACACGCGGACCGACTACCCGTTAAAAAATGCCGCAGTTCAGGTCACCGGATGCATGGAGTGTCTGAGCCTGTTGCTGCCATCGGCGGGAGGCAGAGAAACTGCGTGCGTGAGGTGCGAGCAGGTGGATGATCTGGTCCGCATGGTGGCGGAGCTCAAGGAGGAGGTGGAGAGGTTGTGGGCCATCAGGGAGTGTGAGCGGGAGATAGACTTCTGGAGTAACTCCCTGCAGGGCCTCAAGGGGAGGTGCCGAGGTGAGACTCCCCAAATGGGGGCGGACCCCCTGCCCTGTCCCCGTCGGTCAGAGGGAGGGGATCTGGGAGCTGAGGAGGAATGGAAACAGGTCCCTGCTCGACATCGCAGGCGATGCTCTCCCCTTCCGGCCCCACCTTCCCAGGTGCCCTTACACAACAGGTTTGAGGCCCTAGAGATTGAGAGGCCGGTGTGTGAGGAAGAGGTAGCAAATGTTCCCAGGAGGATGCCTGGGGCGAGGAGGTCGACTCCGCGCCTCAGGACTGCCTCCACCAAGAAAGACAGGAGGGTTATTGTTGTTGGTGACTCGATTCTTAGGGGAACAGAGGGCCCTATTTGTCGGCCTGACCCTACCCGTAGAGAAGTCTGCTGTCTCCCTGGGGCCAGGGTCAGGGACGTTGCCAGGAAGCTTCCTAACCTGGTACGCCCCTCTGACTACTACCCCCTTTTGATAGTCCAGGCGGGCAGTGATAACATCGAAGAGAGAAGCCTCAAGGCTATCAAAAGGGACTTTAGGGGAATGGGTCGGTTAGTGGATGGAGCGGGAGTGCAGGTGGTGTTTTCGTCCATCCCTATGGTGGCAGGGAGGGGTTTAGAGAGGACACGGAAAGCCCACCTGTTAAACACGTGGCTCCGGGGCTGGTGCCAACGCAGAAATCTTGGGTTTTTTGATCATGGGGCACTTTACTCAGCACCTGGCCTGATGGCCGCAGACGGGTCCCTATCTTTTAGGGGAAAAAGGATCCTGGGCCAGGAACTGGCAGGGCTCATTGAGAGGGCTTTAAACTAGGTAGGAAGGGGGATGGGGCTGAGGCTAGGATTGTTGGGGCTGTGCCAGGGGGAACAATGGCAAGGCCGGAGGATAAGGCAATGGCCCAGCTGAAGTGCATCTACACCAATGCACGCAGCATGGGTAACAAACAGGAGGAGCTGGAAGCCATCGTGCGGCAGGCAGGCTACGACTTGGTTGCCATCACGGAGACGTGGTGGGACCAGTCTCATGACTGGAGTGCTGCAATGCCTGGCTATAAGCTCTATAGAAGGGACAGGCAGCATAGAAGGGGTGGTGGTGTGGCTCTCTATATTAGAGAGTCTTTCGAGGTTGTAGAACTCGAGGTTGGGAATGACAAGGTCGAGTCCCTTTGGGTTAGGATCGGCAGGGACAACAAGGCTAGTGTCCTGGTCGGGGTCTGCTATAGACCGCCGAACCAGGATGAGGAGACGGATGAGGAATTCTACAGGCAGCTGACAGAGGTTGCAAAATCATCAGCTCTTGTACTCGTGGGGGACTTCAACTTCCCTGACATATCCTGGAAGCACAACACAGCCCTGAGAAAGCAGTCTAGGAGGTTTCTGGAGAGCGTGGAAGATAGCTTCCTGACACAGCTGGTTAGTGAGCCTACCAGGGGAGGTGCCCCGCTAGACCTTCTCTTCACAAACAGAGAAGGACTGGTGGAGGACGTGATCGTCGGGAGCTGTCTCGGGCAGAGTGACCACGCAATGGTGGAGTTCACTATTCTTGGCGAGGCCAGGAAGGGGACCAGTAAAACCGCTGTATTGGACTTTCGGAGGGCTGACTTTGAGCTGCTCAGGACACTGGTTGGTGGAGTCCCTTGGGAGGCGGTTCTGAAGGGCAGAGGGGTCCAGGAAGGCTGGGCGATCTTCAAGAGGGAAGTCTTCATGGCGCAGGAACGGTCTGTCCCCACGTGCCCAAAGACGAGCTGGCGGGGAAGAAGACCGGCCTGGCTCAACAGAGAATTGTGGCTTGATCTTAGGAGGAAAAAGAGGGTTTATAAGCTTTGGAAAAGTGGGCAGGCCACTAAGGAGGAATTTAAAGAAGTAGCGAGGCTGTGCAGGGACAAAATTAGGAAGGCCAAAGCTCATCTGGAGCTCAATCTGGCTACTGCCGTTAAAGATAACAAAAAATGTTTCTATAAATACATCAACACAAAAAGGAGGACTAAGGAGAATCTCCATCCTTTACTGGATGCGGGGGGAAACTTAGTTACAAGAGATGAGGAAAAGGCGGAGGTGCTCAATGCCTTCTTTGCCTCAGTCTTTAGCGGCAATACCGGATGTTCTCTGGATACCCAGTACCCTGAGCTGGTGGAAGGGGATGGCGAACAGGATGTGGCCCTCATTATCCATGAAGAACTGGTTGGTGACCTGCTACGGCACTTAGATGTGCACAAGTCGATGGGGCCGGATGGGATCCACCCAAGGGTACTGAGGGAACTGGCAGAGGAGCTGGCCAAGCCACTGTCCATCATTTATCAACAGTCCTGGCTATCGGGGGAGGTCCCAATCGACTGGCGGCTAGCAAACGTGACGCCCATCTACAAGAAGGGCCGGAGGGCAGACCCGGGAAACTACAGGCCTGTCAGTTTGACCTCAATGCCAGGAAAGCTCATGGAGCAGATCCTCCTGAGAGTCATCAAGCAGCACTTGCAGGGGAAGCAGGCGATCAGGCCCAGTCAGCATGGCTTTATGAAAGGCAGGTCATGCCTGACGAACCTGATCTCCTTCTATGACAGAGTGACGCGCTGGGTGGATGAGGGAAAGGCTGTGGATGTGGTCTACTTTGACTTCAGCAAGGCTTTTGACACTGTTTCCCACAGCATTCTCCTCAAGAAACTGGCTGCTCTTGGCTTGGACTGGCGCACGCTTCGTTGGGTTAGAAACTGGCTGGATAGCCGGGCCCAAAGAGTCGTGGTGAATGGAGCCAAGTCCAGTTGGAGGCCAGTCACTAGTGGCGTCCCCCAGGGCTCGGTGCTGGGGCCGGTCCTCTTGAATATCTTCATCGATGATCTGGACGAGGGCATCGAGTGCACCCTCAGTAAGTTCGCAGATGACACCAAGTTAGGTGCGTGTGTCGATCTGCTTGAGGGTAGGAAAGCTCTGCAGGAGGATCTGGATAGGCTGCACCGATGGGCTGAGGTCAACTGCATGAAGTTTAACAAGGCCAAGTGCCGGGTCCTGCACCTGGGGCGCAATAACCCCAAGCAGAGCTACAGGCTGGGAGAGGAATGGTTGGAGAGCTGCCAGGCAGAGAAGGACCTGGGAGTGATGGTTGATAGTCGGCTGAATATGAGCCAGCAGTGTGCTCAGGTGGCCAAGAAGGCCAACGGCATCCTGGCTTGTATTAGGAACAGCGTGACCAGCAGGGCTAGGGAGGTGATCGTCCCCCTGTACTCAGCTCTGGTGAGGCCGCACCTCGAGTACTGTGTTCAGTTTTGGGCCCCTCGCTACAAGAAGGACATCGAGGTGCTTGAGCGGGTGCAGAGAAGGGCGACGAAGCTGGTGAGGGGCCTGGAGAACAAGTCCTACGAGGAGCGGCTGAGGGAGCTGGGCTTGTTCAGCCTGGAGAAGAGGAGGCTCAGGGGTGACCTTATCGCTCTTTTTAGGTACCTCAAGGGAGGCTGTAGCGAGGTGGGGGTTGGCCTGTTCTCCCACGTGCCTGGTGACAGGACGAGGGGGAATGGGCTTAAGTTGAGCCAGGGGAGTTTTAGGTTAGATGTTAGGAAGAACTTCTTCACTAAAAGGGTTGTGAGGCACTGGAACAGGCTGCCCAGGGAAGTGGTGGAGTCACCATCCCTGGAAGTCTTCAAAAGACGTTTAGATGTAGAGCTTAGGGATATGGTTTAGTGGAGGGCTGTTAGCGTTAGGTTGGAGGTTGGACTCGATGACCTTGAGGTCTCTTCCAACCTAGGAAATTCTGTGATTCTGTGATTCTGTGAGAAGGATCAGATACCTGAATGCAGACTGGATTTATATCCCTCATGTGCCAGATGAGCTCAGAAACACATAAACACTGCAGTGGTCCTAGTTTCTAACATCAAAGTTTCTCGGGTACCTAAAATTCCTCCCCTGTATATACTTCTTGGTGTTTAAGATCTAATTCACCCTGAGGACCATAAGAAGTCATAAAAAAAGACTTTTTTTTTCTGCCTGTTTTCTATTTACAGAATCCAATCTGATAGAAGTGTGCTGAGAATATCTCAACACAGTGCTTCTAAAAATATAGCACCCTCTTTAAACATCTTATGATGCCTGTTCCTTCTCAATTGTTTAGCTTCAGAATATTTCTGCAGTGTAAAAGATATGATTTCAGTCTCTTTTTCTGAGGGGTTTCGAACAAATATGGCCAGTTTTTCAATATGTCCAAGTGTAAAACCTAGGATAAATTCATCCTGAGCAGAACTCAGATGTGTAGGTTAGTGTATTTTTTCAGGAGATGATTGTTTAGTCTATTCACAAAGCATACAAGATTCAAAATTCAAATCTTCAAGAAGAATTTAAGCAGTGCTCCTTGCTCCTTTATTTATTTATTTATTTTACTTATTTATTTTTTAAGGGTGGGGTGGCGTGGGGGGTGGTCTCTGTGTTCACATTAAGATCACATTTTTAAGCACCTAATTTTTACAGACATGGTACAGTCTGGATAAGTGCCTAATCTGGATGATGATTAGCTTGTTTGGCATATTGTGACATAAAGAAAGGACCCTTAGGAATGAATGGGAGTTTTGACATTAACATTTGGGGAATAAATCAACAGGTGTTGTTATTGGAAAATATAGCTATGGAAGCATGATTTACTTTCACTCACTTTTCTAAATCTCATAATCATTAACATTTCTGGAGGTCCTGACTATACTCTGAGAACCTTAATAAAAAATAATTAAAAAATGTTTTCAATAATGTATAATACCAGGAATGCAGGGTAATAAATTATAAAAATTATAAAATAAAATGCAAAAAAGTTGTAAATGGGAAAAAAAAAAAAAAAAAAAAAAAAAAGAATAAGATAAAAGGAGATGAAGAAACCTTTAGAATGAGAGGGGCATGAGAGGAAACTGGACTAAATGTTCAAAAATAAACAAGAAAAACAGAAATACACCTGCTGAGCAAAACTCAGTTGTGACCTTGGAACTTGACTTAGTTCATATTAATTTTGTTGCAAAAGAAACAAAAACAAAAACATTTTCCCCAAACGTACAAACAGTTTTTAAAAATATTACTTACTTAATTAATTATTAATTAATTAATGAGTTTTAAATGATGAGTCTTATTGTAGGTTAGTTTTATCTGGTATGGCATTATATGGTATTAAAATCTTAATAAGATCATAAGTGAAAGCCTTTTTGAAACAAAGCTTAGTGGATATTTTCCTAAAACAAGCAGCACAAACTCCTTTTTTATTAGTTTAAAGTAGACATTGATGCATTTTTTTATATATTATACATTGTTTTTTCCTTAATATCAGAAACATTGTTTTTGTTACAAAATAGAACAGTATTGTTCAGTTGGAAGGGACTTTGAAAGATAATGTACTCCAACTGTTTTCTCAGAAAGTCTTAAATAATCAAGACCCACAAACTTCATACACAAACCTCTGTCTCATTAGCTTTAGGTCCTATAAATAACTGTCAGATGTTGAAACATTCACACAAAAGAGGCCACACAGTTGTTGCAGATGAGTATCAGCAATCAGGTTTGTATTCTATACAAAATTTTACATCCTTCTACTTCTCTCTTTATATTCACTATAAACTTTCCTTATATTCACTATAAACTTTCTATTCTACTAATAGCAAGAAAAGGGAGAAGGGAGAGAAGATACAGAAAAGGATCTATTACTGTCTTATTATGTCTCAAAATTGCATGATGAATTAGTAAGATTGGCTCAAAAACAGTTTTAAAAACTGAAGCTATGTCTGAGCTATATCTGACATTCTCTATTCATATAGCATTTATGTAACACTTAGAATGTTACTACCATTGCACATTTGAACAAAATCCCATTTTGTACTGACAGCTTTCCCTTCACTAGACAACAGAAGATGGCAATGTGCCCTTCTATAGTCTGCCAGAATTTGGTAGACTCAAAATTATGGGTCTTAGCCCACTCCAGATGAGAAAGGAATGGAATTGCTTTTCTTACTTCTTAATCATCTTTACCTTATAAGGCTACCTTCTGTAACAGATATGTCTCTCCAACAGTGCAGCACTTTGGCAGCTTTTTGTGGTAGGCCCATATCCTGTATGCACTGGCCTTTTGTTCCAATAGGTTATTTTTGCAGGAAGAAATAATAATAATAATAATAATAATAATAATAATAATAATAATAATAATAATAATAATAATAATAATAATAATAATAATAATAATATAATTCTGGATTTTTATGAAGGTGAGGCAACAAACTCAAATAAACTAAAGCAGTTCTGTGCCTGCACAGAAGAGTTATAAATGCCAACAGATCTTTACAATCAGAGCCAGAAGTTCTTAATATGCCTAGGCAACAGCTAAGAAGATGATGGGAGAGAATGAATCATTACTTCAGATTCAGGTTTCTCAGCTATGACTGTACTCTCTTCTACCTAATCCTTAATTGAAATGCCCCCCTGCAGACAGCAAGTTTGCTACTATGCAGGGCAACACCGTGTCTTTATTTTTAATGATTAAAGATAACTTCTGGCTCAGTAATGCTGTGTTCCACTTCTGTATGACAAATTAGCTTCATAAAAATTATTGGTCTTTGTTTTGGAGATTAAATATTAATTTTGAATCTGCTAAAACTGAGGTTTAACTCATTTATCCACCTATTTTTTGATATATTCTAGGGTAAATAAGGTATCTGCATGGGGTGACAGATATGACAAAGACTGCATGAAACTTGTACAATTTTAAGGTTGGATTGGGGACCAGAGAGGTTTTTTTACAGTCAAATGGTATTAGACATCTGTATGTGACTGACTCAAGCCCTAAGTGTTAAATAATACTTTTAAACTTTTTTGTTATCCTTCAATAAACAATACTTCAATGTTCCTTTTATTCCAAAGAACTAATTTAGAGCAAGTCTGTCCTTTAAGGAAGAATGCAATTCATGTTAAGTGGATGTTGTTTTAGTGCTAAGTTGTAATATGAATAAACTGTTCCCCATATAATGTATGATACAGATTTTCTTTTTACAGTTTTAAATAATGCAACCTTCAGTGGATATGTGAAAACTGCTGATCCGTGAAAGTATCATTTACTGTTTCTGATTGATAAATTAGTCAAAATAAGCTGTTTGAAATAAAACTGTTTTAAATAATTACATTATATTCTTGTGCTGAGGAAATGGTAATTAAAGATAAGATGGCAATTCCTTTATCACTTCTTTTCTACATAAGGTTGCCCACATTTTATTTTTTACCTTTTACATCCAATTTTTCCCTAACTACAGGGAAAGAAGAGTTCTCCATGAGGCTTCCCCATACCTCTCTCTGTCTAGATGAAAGAATGACGTTGACACTAATGTCGAGCGCTACCTGTTGCAGAAGGTATTTGGGACAAGCCTGACAATATAGGAGCTTCAGAATCGTGTTTTTTTTTCTTTTTTCTTTTTCGGGAACCACTCATTCAAGTCATTGTCAGGCAGGGATACAGTCTGTTATTCATTTGACTGGTTTGTGCTGAATACGACAAAGAGAAAATTCAGTGCTTGGAGAGATATGAAGTATATACAGTTTCCTGTGATTATGAATATGAGCCTTTACCATTATTTGATCAACTGAGAGCCTATAGATAGAGACTGGTAGTGTGGAATATGAAATATCCTAACAGAAGAATACCCCTGATTTTAGTTGGCTTGCATGTGGAATTCATCACTGTGAATGCTGAATGAAAAAGAGCAAAGTCTCTGTACAGTGTAAACCTGAGTAAATACCACCTTTCCAAAATGATAAGTACTTAACTATAATTACATACATTTCTAATGCATTTTTTTTTTATCTGCTGTAATTCCTGGTGCAACGTTTATATTTTTTTTACTTATTGCAAATCTTGGGCTGAACTTTTTCTGCTTTTTACAGTATGATAACTTCAAGCTTACCCACAGTGTCTTGCAGAGATCAATTCTGATCAATTCAGCATCCTGCTGAATTGCATGAGGCCCTGCAAAGTAGCTTTTATGTTTTAAGGTACAACTACCGTAATCTCTTAAACTATCTGATAAAATTTTAATCTCTCTGCCCTTCTTTTTTAAAAGTCTGCCCAGGAAAGATGCCTTGACAGCATCTTAGTGTGCTTACTTTTTCTGAATCCCTATCTCTGCCATGTTTAATCGCTTATCTGCTTCCTCCAGTTTTCTTTCCCCTCCTCCTCACTTCAATCTTTTCTCTCCATTCAGCTTACTGTGGCTGAAGTCCAGCTTTGCCTTATCCTAATTATTGTGCAGACTATATTCTGTTATCTAAACATGCTTTTTGTCTCCTAAAATGCTCCTGTACTTTATCATTAGATTCTCTCAATGTCATCACTACTTGTGCTTTTCCTGTCTTGATTATTTGATCATTGATGACAGAAAGGATGAGCTGCAGTTTATTAGATTTACTCTGTGGACCATGTTGTTGCTAGGTGATACCCCCTAGACACTGCTATAAATACTTAATAATCTTAAGATTTAATTTCCTTGTTACTTTTCGTTTAAGTAGTGTAAGGCACCTGAACTTCAATGATTTAAAATGCATTATAAAACTATTTGGGTTAGGGGAGAATTCTGATTGGCTGCTAGATTAATGTTAAGGGATGGATTAATTTATATGAAGCACACAGCTTTCCACTGCTGTTCAGTATTTCATACTGCTAACCTCATCTTATTTCAACAGTTTGACATTTATTTATTTTTTCAGAATAGAACTGTTAAGGGCAAATAAGGCACAACTAAGCAGGCTGTTTAGTAGCCTGAAAAGAATTAAATGTATGAGACTGTATGGGTTGTATGACTGTCCTATGTTAGTCTCACTCCTTATCTCACCTTGCTGCTTAATATTCATCTAACTAAAATTAACGCTGTTAATCAAATTAATCAGTGCATAATCATAGAATCATTAAGGTTCAAAAAGACCTCCAAGATCATCTTGTCCAACCTCCCCCCTATCACCAATATGAACTACTATACAATGTCCCTAAGCATCACGTCCAACCTTTCCTTAAACACCTGCAGGGACAATGACTCCACCACCTCCCCAGGCAACCTATTCCAATGCCTAACTACTCCTTCTGAGAAGAAATGTCTCCTATTTGCAACCTTAACCTCCCTGTTGCAACTTGAGATCACTCCCTCTAGTCCTAATCTTGCACAATTTTCCATACCATGGATATACGTGAGTATATTTTGGTAGTTCTTACAAGAGTGCCTATATGAAGTCATAGCCATTTTAGCCTTTGGATTGTTTTGTAACTGGGAAGAGAGTTATCCACTTTAATGAAGACTTTTACAGGAAAACTGGAATCAGAATGGAAAGTTTGTATGTGCTGATCTAAGCTAGATAAAAAAGTGAGCAAATAATGATTTTTTATCTCTTCAGTGCTTGTAGATCATGAACCTAAACTTCAACTAACCAACAGTGAAAGCTATATATATTTTATATCTATTACTCTTAGCTCATTTCATCCTCTCTAATTAACTGTTTTATCTGTTGATTAATTTCATTAATAGAGCCTAACACTACAGTAGTATTTCATATTTTTTATTCTTTATATCTGCTGTGAGTTTATACTTGTTTTTCACAGAATACCTGTTCGTCTTATTCCTGTTCATTTCTGTCATCATCAGGAAATTCTAGGCTGTTTCTTTCCTGAATTTTTTTACATTCTTTCTTTGTAACTTCTTTCCTGCAACTTACCCATTCATCAGGGCAGAAAGCATATTTTGTCTATCAAATAGAAAGCACAGTATGAATATGTAATGTAAACAGTTATTTCTGCAAAAATTGATATTTTAAAGAAGAAAATATGTTAGGAGACCAATATCTGCAGAAACTTGTTTTACACATTTGCCTTCATGTTTTCCACTGACAAAGGTTGCAGTATTGCTGAAAATTGCCAGATACCTAATGTAAGTGAATAAGTCTCCCATTTCCTCACTATCTGGAACATTCATAACTGGAGGAATATTTGTGGAACTGTTTCCAAAGCAGTCAGTCATTGTCTGAGACCATTACTTACAAATCCATCATGAGAAATGTTTCATCTATTTTTGTTTTAATTGGGGCAGCTTAACTTTTTGTCTTTTTGTCTTGCAGAAATGTCACGGCCAAGAGGATGAGACTCAGCTGTACTTAGAGACCTCAAACTCAAAATTGGATGCTAAAATAAGCTTTGAAATATTTGAATCCAAGATAGGAGAACTGTCACAGTGTAGGTTTTGCAAAGTAGCTAGTCTGAAAAGACTAATACTTCTTTTCTGATTTTTATGACCTTCTAAATGAAAATCTCTTTCAAAAGTTTCACTACTTCTATCAAAATATGATTTGCCTGTAGCTGAATTCATGTTTTAATTTAGAATATATCCTATTTTGTTTCTAAAATATCTGAAATAAAAGTAAACAATGCAAGGATGAAAATTGTTCTTTGAACAGAAGACCTACAACACTGAGTTGGGAGGAAGTGTCAATCTGCTGGAGGGGTAGGAAGGCCTTGCAGAGGGACCTGGAAAGGATGGGCAGAGGCCGTTCCACATGGGTAAGTGCCAGGTCCTGCACTTAAATCACAACAACCCCATGCCCCTACAGGCTTGGGGCAGAGTGGCTGGCAATCTGTGCAGACAAAAGGGATCTGGGATGTTGGTTGATGCTGGCAGTGTGCCCAGGTGTCCAAGAAGGGCAATGGCATCCTGGCTTGTATCAGGAATAGTGTAGCCAGCAGGACCAGTGATCGTCCCCCTGTACTCTGCTCTGGTGAAGCCGCACCTTGAGTACTGTGCTCTGTTTTGGGCCCCTCACTACAAGAAATATATCAAGGCCCTAGAATGTGTTCAGAGAAGGGCTATGAAGCTGGTGAAGGTACTAGAACACAAGTCCTCTGAGGAGTGTCTGAGGGAACTGGGGTCTGGAGAAGAGGAGGCTCAGAGAAGACCTTATTGCTCTCTACAACTATCTGAAAAGGAAGTTGTGGAGGGATGGGTGTTGGCCTCTTGCAGATAACTAGTGATAGGACTAGAGGGAATGGCCTCAAGTTGTGCCAGGGGAGATTTAGATTAGCCACTTTTTCTCCAGTAAACTGTCTTTTTCTGAAATAATTTCCAATTTCTCTTCTCTTTCTTACCTAATATTCTTTTATTCAGTTTCCTTTACTTTCCCTCCCATTCTTGTATTTTTTTCAGAGGTATTCAAACCTGAGGTTTTTACTTTGTAAGTTCAATACACAGCTATCAATATATTTTTGCATGCACAATGAAACTACCCATTCTGTTACCTCAGAAATACCTTGACAAATATTTTTTTCTCAAAAATCCACATATGTAGTAACAGAATTGTCTTGAATTCATGATGAATTTGTTTATTATCTTCAGTGAATTATACATTTTCAATGTCTAAATAATTAACTACAATGTATCACAGAATCACAGAATCATCTAGGTTGGAAGAGACCTCCAAGACCACCGAGTCCAACCTCTGACCTAACACTAACAAGTCCTCCACTAAACCATATCACTAAGCTCTATATCTAAACATCTTTTAAAGACCTCCAGAGATGGTGACTCAACCACTTCCCTGGGCAGCCCATTCCAATGCCTAAAAAACCTTTCAGTGAAGAAGTTCTTCCTTATATCCAACCTAAACCTTCCCTGACACAATTTTGGCCTATTCCCCCTCATCCTGTCACCATATATTATTATGTTTTTCTTATTAATTAGATTTTTTTCATATTTATTTAAAGAGCAAACCTTTAATTTTTTCCACTATACACTTTTTTTTTTCCCATTTTGCAGAGAATTCAAAATACAATTAATAAAATTCTTATTTTTTTATAATTGTATTTGACCGACTTTTTAGATCAAAGTAAAATTAAACTAAATACTGTGTTGTGTTTTGTATTTAGGACAAAAATAATGCTGATGTGTTAGTTGCTGCTGGGCACTACTTACACTAAGACTTCAACTTCTCATAGTGCCTACTAGCTGAGGATGCACAAGGAGCTGGGAGGTGACATAACTAGGACAGCTGACCCAAACTGGCCAAAAGAATACTTGTATTCCTTACCCTTTGATATCCTCCAGGGGAGGCAGACATTGCTCAGGGTCTCAGTGGGCATCGGTCAGTGGGTGGTGAGTAATTGCATTGTACTTCATTTGTTTTGTATATTGTAGAATCCTAGAATCTTTGAATCATAGAAGTGTTTGGGTTGGAAGGGACTTTAAAGATCATCTAATTCCAACCTCCCTGCCATGGGTAGGGACAGCTCCCACTAGACCATCCAACCTGGCCTTGAACACTTCAACACCATCCAGGGATGGGGCATCCACAACTGTTATTGTTTCTTTCCCTTCCTATACTGTCCTATTAAGCTATCTTTATATCAAGCCACAAGTTTTACTTTTTTTACCTCTACTCCATCCCACTGTTGGAGGTGGGGAAGTAAGAAAACAGTTGCATGGTAGTTAGCTGCCTGCCATGTTAAACCACAGCAAAGGACTATCTTTATATAGTTTCTGTGGACTAATAATTGCTCTAGACTTACTTTTAGGTATTTGTCATTGTTTTCAATAAGGAAAAGATCAAACACATTTCGCTCAACTCTTTTCTCTTGTTTAGCATAAATCCTTCCTTTGTAACTGTCAGTATAGAGGAACTGTAAAAGAAACACATTTGAAGGACCACTATGCTAGTACAGGAAGGTAAAACAGCCTTTGTTCTAAATGATATATTGACCTCATCTCTGTTATTTTTCCCTCTTACTTCAAAGTTATCTGTTTCTTTCCTAGTACCTTTTCTTCTGTTCTTGTTTAGCCCACTGAAGAGCTTTTGAAATATTACTGAAATATCCATTTTAATAAATATATTATTAAAAATATTGTATTAATAATATTCGTTCCTCCTAGAGTATGTCTAGAAAAATTAGGAAGTCCCTGAGCAATAAATATTGTGGATATTTAAGGGATTGGACTGAACACTGTAGATAAAATCAACATGAACCCATAGAGACAAAATCGAGTCTGGCCAATTTTAATGGGCTATGATGGGACAAGAAGCTGGAACATTTAAAACAGAAACAATCTGTATATTAGTATTTTTGCAATAACAACACTATATTCAACATGAAGCAAAAACAAGAAAGAAAACAGAGAGAAAACAAGATTATAAAAAGAGGAGAAAAATGATCAATTTAGCAGAGCTAATGGGAAGTTTTCCTCTGAGGTCATCTTGCTCTAAGTTGAGAGACATAAAATGCAGAAGAAAGTATTCGAAAGCATAAGTGGTCTTCAGAAGTCCAGCCACAAATGAATTACAGATCCCAACAAATAAGTCATTAAAGTAAGAATTTTCATTTTACTTGAGTTATTTCAAAATGGTTAATGCTCACTAAATGTGCAAATGTCAAAAAGTGAAATTATGGGGGGGGAAGAGAGAGAGGGAAAAACAAAAACACACACACACAAAAAAAAAAAAATCCTTGAAAAATACAGAAAGAAACTGGAAATTAAGGTGTAAATTAATGAAATTCGGAGTAGCATAACAATACAGGCAACCAAAATATATGGGAAAAGCATGCAAGATGGAGAAAAAAATATCTCCCCGGAATGAAGAAAAGATGGGAAAAATATGTTATGGTTTAATGCTGCAGAGTGCTGAGCACCACACAGACACACAGCTCTCCCCAGGTGGGGTAGGGAATTGGAAAGAACTCATGGGTTGAGATAAAGACAGTTAAATGTAAAGCAAAAACAAAGCAAAATAAGCAACTGAATAATAAAATAAGTAACTGAATAATATTCCAGGGCTTGATATAACTTAAAAGGTTGGGCAAGGTGATCTAGTCATCACAAATATATATATACTCAGAAGAGAGCTTTAAAAATTACCGTATCATAGTAAAGAAAGTAGTTAGATAAATACAAAATAGCAGAAAATAAATAATCCAGATGTGAAAAGGCAGAAACATAACAAAAATTATATCCTTTGCATAGTGCTTGATGTTTTCTGTCACGGATTAGATTCCAGTGTACTAGGTGCTGCAAAATAAATAAATAAATAAATAAATAAATAAAAATAACACAAGGTTAGAACCTGTCCCAGATGGCCCATAAACTAAACCTACAACAAAACACAACCACTGAACAATCAGGGTCTGCAGGGGAAGATAAGGGTCTGGGCAGGAATTCATGCATAAATTAGATGTGACAGTGGCTCAACAGTCATATGTGTCCATTAACCCATGGCAACAGATAACAATTATTTATAGGAATATTTTGTTATATATTTTATCTTATATTTAAGGCAAACAGTTTAACTGTATTTCTCTATATCCGATGGCATGCAAAAGTTAAATATTGTGGTCATTTCTATTTATAATTTTCAGGCTTAATAATATAAAAGAACATTCACAAAATGAAGAATGACCTTGATTTCCATTAAGAGATTTTCCCCCTGACTCAAGTTTAAGAAATCTACAAACGACCAGTACTTCTTTAGATTTACTGACAACTGGTTAGCAATTCAAATCCTTACCTGGACAGGCAAATTTGATAACTAACCTCTGCATTTGTTATATTGAATATGAATTCTCACTACAGATATAATCATGACTGTTTCAAACACATCTTTCCATTGTGTCAAAATACTTTACCTCAAATATGCAAAAAATCTAGTAATAATGAGAACTGCTTTTGGTGAGGTCAACTTTTCACCAAAGGACGTGACAGAAGAGAGATAAAACTTCAGAAAAATATTTTCATTATATAGCTTTAAAGGCAATAGTTACTCGGAATAGATTTATAGGCAGAATGTGGGATGAGAAGCTATAAAGCTGTAGCAATTAATATAATAATACTCATTAATGACTTGAGAATTGTTTTTGTCTCTATAATAATGATACTATGTTCTAACAAACCTTCTGGCATTTTGCCTTGGGATTTATTTTAAAATGATTATAGTTATTACCTCATAAACAGGTAGAAACCATTCATTGCCCATTGCAAAATAAATGGCATACTTAAGGGGAAATTTCAGATAGAAAACAGAAATGTAATAATCTCAGCATTTACCTGCTTCATTCACTGTTACATAGATTACTATTTTAATAAAAAGATTTACTGATAAGCAGTAATAAAACTATTCCTATTCTTGCCATTCATGCCATAATCTGACACATTAGTGTCAGATTGAAGAGTATATTTGTTCATTTGTACAGAAATTGTATGTGACTCTAGAAAACAGTCTCTTCCTTATCCCTATTTTCTTCATATTTATTGCAATATATCAGGATGCATCCACAGGCTACAAAACCAGTGAAGCAAGAAAGAATTCACGAGGCCTCAGAACTGTTATTATGGAAACTATACATAGAATCACTGCTTCTGATAGTTTGGAAGGATACAGTATTGATTAAAAAACATACTTATATTTTGAATAATAATAATACAGATGTGTTGCATTTTTTTACAGATATCAAAGAAGAAAAAAAAAAAAAGTGATAGTCTTTTCCAGATTAATTGTATATGTTAATCATGAAACACAGCAAATTGCTGTTATATTCAACACTATATGTAATAAAAAGATCAAGCTATATGATTAAATATTTATTACTTTTTTTTTTTAAGCCAGGAGCATTGTTATTACGATTTTCAGATTAGAATAATATATAGCGTATTTGCAGAAAATAATCATAGTTCTATTAAAATTTTATTCTTCTACATACAAGATCTCCATTAACTTCTTTATTTTGGTGAGCTAAGCATGCTTTATTGTTACTATGTTAAAAGAATATTAGGCTATTAAGGCCAAGGAGGTATGTAGTTTCATACTCCTCTCCATAAGATGAACCCATATTCATAAGATGAATATGGATAATGTTGTCAAGTAGAGAAGGCATCCTTTATATAAATTTCTGCCTGACTCTGCAAGTATTTCCAGAATTGGAATATAAAATAAGTTTTTATGGTGAAGCTTCTTAAATTCTGAGGTATAAGTTCTTATTTTAATTCTCAAGATTCTTGGGGGGAGGGTTGTTGTTTATTTGTTTGTTTTGTTGTTTGTGTGTGTGCGTGTTTTTCATCCACTGAAACAGTGTTTTAATAAAGTCTGTGTTACATTATCTCTTTAGAAACCCAGAAATGTATGGTGAAGGAAGCTCATTCTTAAACCTTGTAGTTCAAGTGGAAAAAGCCTTCACCCTGCTTCTTGTTCACTTTTCTCCTTCTCTTTGCAAGGAGGAATAGTCAGCATGAAATACAGGATTTTTCTTTCTTCCTTAACATCCATTTTCACATCCACTCAGAGATTACCAAACAAACAAAAGCACAAGAAAGCATTGAAAAACTGGTGTGAGGAAATTGTCATAAACATTTGGAAGCCAATACTCTTCCCCGCCCCCCTTCCCCGCCCCCCTTAATTGTCTGAAAACCCCTTTTAAGAACTTATATTCTAGGTCACCTCTTTAACACAGAGAAGTACTATGAAATGTAAGAATTATCCACAGAAAATAGACAGCTACAGAAATTACTGTAGAACAATAGATTTAAATATGACCTTGTTAAAATAAATTGTTTCTTTCATGGATTGAAAGTATGTTGTCTGTTGCTGACTATAGATTAAAGATAATAAAAATTGATTTTCCCATCTTTTACATTTTAAGTAGTGTCATTAACACCTCTAGGACAGCCTGAATGGGTAAGGTAAGCTAGATATGTCCTCAATTTATTTTCTTCCCTGACTTATTTCAATGCAAACATCTTTGAAAACTTTGTATAAGCACTTCAAAAATTTAAACAGATCCTCAAGAGAGGATGTGTAATTTTCAGTTCACTGAACCAGAGAATAGTTTCTGTATGTCTCTCAAAGCTGTTTTAGTGTTGTCATTGCTTCCACCTACAAAAGAAACAGTGATGACTTGGAGTTGGAAACAAGAATAAATAAGCAAATACCTTCATAAAAGAAAGCTTTCAGAAAGTACTGATTCAACATTTTTCTGTGTTCTAGATAGTTTTATGCATGATAAATGTTAGAACCTTCATTTCACTATCTGAAATACACTAATTATCTTTCAATATATTTAATCACTCTAATATAATAAAAATCAGACAATCTGATTTCAGTCTTAAACTTTTCTATTAAAGATACAAACAGAATAAACACATTGCTGAACATCATAAATTAAAATCAGGCACAAACTGCAGTTTCCAAGACTACATAAATTAATGATGTATCTAAGGAAGCTGTAGTTTTGATGACTATTTCTGCATATGTTTTCCAATAAGAATACAAACAGACAATTTTTTCCTTAGAGGATAAGGTCTTTTAAAATCAGTTTTACTGACCTGATGGCTGCACACATCCTGAAAGATGTTTTTATGAAAATTACATTAAAGAGGAGCTTATGTATCAAGAAAATTGTACTTTGACCACAAATTACTGACTGGCTGCAGTTATATTTGATGAAGTCAGATTTGAAGCTTATTGTCCCTAAATTAAGAAATCTTTGGCTGTACTGTTTGTGGAAAATAATAATAATAATAATAATAATAATAATAATAATAATAATAATAATAATAATAATAACAATAATAATAATAACAATAACAATAATAATAATATAGTAAAATTAACCTTTTAAATATGTACAAAAGTTTTAAATTATTATGCTTTTCATATTTGCTGTGTATACTGTGAATGAGCACAATTTCAGACACTAATTCAAACTAACCATTCAGGACTCTGTATTCATTGATGCCGTATGCATATTGCACGTATATATGTATATACTTGCATAATTACCCATATGCTATGCAGAAATTCAGGAAGTATTTTAACAATGTTAGGCTCATTCACATCAACAAATTCAGTGAAAAATCATTACATTAACAAATGCGGCAAAGGAACTTATTTAAGAAGACTTTGAGAGTTTCCATGTTATTTTGAAGGAAGAAATTGCTAGAAGCTTACTTCATTTTGTCAGAAATTGTTATTAATAACCATAGTATCTACAAAATGCTTAACCAGCATTTTTTAGCAGTCCCATATAACTTTATTATTACCTAAGTATTAGATCCATGACAACAGTTATAGATAACCAAACTAAAAGCTCTGAAGTAGTAAAAGACCCACAAAATGCCAACTTGTTGATAAGCTTGAGCTAGTACAGCAGGGAGCCAACAAGATAGCTAAGGATCTGAGTACTTGGCCTGTGGCTGAGAGAGACCAGTTTGTTCAGCCTAAAGAAGAAATGGCTTCAGGGGCACATAAGAGCAGCCCCCCAGCAACTATGGGGAGGTCACTGAGAAGCTGAAGACAAGCTTTTTACAGCAGTGCCTAACAGGAGGATAAGGTGTAAATTAAAATAAGAGTGGTTCAGATGGAGATAAAAAAAAATAATAATGCTGAGAGGATATTTAATATTGGAACTTTAGTATTTCCAGCTGATGCTGATATCTCTTTTCTTGGAGGTTTTTAAGTCATTCTTAGAGGTTTTTAAGTCATGGAAAAAGTCAGAAACCTGAACTCGTTGATGTTGCTGCTTAGAGCAGTGGATTGGATTAGTAACCTCCTAAGGTATCTTTTAAACTCTTGCATACTACAGCATTTCTGCTCCACAACTTGATGCCCCTGACAGTGCAATTCAAAACATCATTATTCTTTTATCAAACTCAAATATTAGGTAAGTAGCAGATCATTCAAGATTATCTTTTTAGGTAATTCTGTTAAGAAAATCTTATTCTCTCGTTGCATGTAGATATTTTTGATTGCCTTTTTCCTGAGTGTGTTAACACTTATTTTTTCAAGTTTAATTTCATTTTTTATTCCATACTAATATTTCAAACGTCTGTTCACTCCTTTTCATTATTTTTCATATTGCTGCACAAAAGAAGTTTAAATGAAGTTCTTTGTACAAAGGGTTGAGACACTAAATTTTCAACATATCAGATCACCAATGAAAGTACATTACTGTATCTTTTGGAAACTTTGCCATGCAGATATATTCCCACTGAAAAAGAGAATAAATAGCAAATTAGGAAATATTGTCAGAGAGTCAAAACAATTTAGATTTTTAAATCAGTATTAGCTGCAAATAGTTACACAAAGTTTTGTGATAGGAGTGGCTGTGCAATAAGACAGAAAATGAAATAACGTCAATAGATTGAAAACAATGCACATAGTCAAAAACACAACTGTTACTCCGAGACTGTGAGGAAAATTATCTAATTCTACTCAGTAAAGAGATCCTACATTATTATTAGCAGCTTTACAAAAAAAAAAAAAAAAAAAAAAAAAAAAATCAGATTCATGGCAATGGCAATGAAAAGGAAACAATGCAAAATATTATTAGCAAAATAATACAGAAAACCCACAATATTTGATTATGCTGTTGTATAAATTCATGGTATATCTACGTCCTGAGTGCTTCCTGCCATTCTAATCATACCATCTCAGAAAGGTAGATGCTGTGAAGTACAAAGATGGCAGGAATGATCAAAGACAGGGAACAGTTTTCATATGAGGAAAGACTTAATAAACTAGGACTCTTCAGCCTGCAAAAGAGACAGAAAGGGACACATGCAGTAGAATTCCACAGCACTGTGACGGGCATGAAGAAATTGATTAAGGAACAATTATTCACTTTCTTTCAGAGTCCAGGAAATAGAAGTATCCAATGAAATTATCATTGGATAAGTGGAAAGTACATTTCCACACAGGGTATAATTAAATTGTGGATAGTTAATAGTTATAAAGTTCTGCAAAGACCAAAAGTAGGTTGAATATGTGATTAAGTAATTTAGTGAAAATTCTATCAAGCTCTATAAAATACAAGGGATTTAACTCTCAGTAAGAAAAGATGTCTAAAAGACACACATTTATACCACCTCTACCCTGCCTTTATGTTTGTTCTCAAAACACCTTACTGCTGCTGTGTTCTGCACTGCTTAAGTGCACTGCTTTTATCCATTTAGTGCCTTTATTCTGTTTTGCTGTGTTTCCTTTCTCTAAACACTCAACAAATCAGTCCAGCACTGGAAAACTCACCCTTTGCTGAGTATTGTTAATTTTGTCGTGTGGTCTTTCAGCCACTTTAACTACTTTTTACGTTTACGTAATTTGAATATTGATTGTAGATATTGATTGTAGGTTTCTGATTGCATTCAACCCATTTCTCATTTCTCATTTTGATACTCAAGGTGTTAAAATCAAAATTGTGAAGGTAAATATAACAATGAGTGGCAACCTACAGTTCACCAAATCTGAAAATTCCAAAACTTGTGTAATTATGCTATGGAAGTTTGTTATAATGTACGAATTTATGTTATTTGAGTCCAGAAAATATTTCACTTCCTCTTTTCCTGGTTTTCATCTCTCCATTTCCTGCAAGACAGACTTTGTGTAGGAGGAGTAGAATCAAACATGGAAGTAATATCTATGGTAACAAAACTTACTTGATACATCCTGAAAAGGCAAATAAAATCTCTTGAGTATTGTCAAGTGCTTGTGACAGAGATCAGATGATTATTTATGCTAGCTATATATTAATAATAAAACCATAGGGCTAGAAAATCAGCATGACAAATTTTAGTTAATCTCGTGACACCAAGACAAACACAGCTACATCATTACTACAAGACATCTAACTCGTTATGCAAGATATCCATAGATTATATTCTACATTTCATCAGAAAAACATTGCTACTTATTTCTTCTCACTAGGTATTCAAAATCTATTACTAGACTATCTGGAATGAAGGTCCACCCATGCTCAAGAGAGGTAACAGGCTATTAGAGATACTAAACATGAGGCTGCTTGGTTTGGAAATACTGTTCCTAAATGAGTTTGAAATGGATTCAATGAGAAAATGGATTAATTTGCTTTCTACTGATGCATCAATGGAACAAGATCATAAAAACGGAAAAAAACAGTTGTGATATAAAACACAAAGCATGGGAAAAAAAAAAAAAAAAAAAGTATAGGCTATTTTTGTTTAAACAAGCTATTTTTGAACACTAGCTAAAATATAAAATTTATAAACATGAAATCAGTGTTTCCAGTTTGGGGGAACATAAGGATTTAATTCAGCTTTTTAATCTTCTTTTTGTCTCACACTTATCAGAACTAGTTTTTTGTTTGTTTGCTTTTTTTGTTTGTTTTGTTTGTTTTTGTTTTTCAGATAACAGAGAAGCAGGTGCCAAAACTTTGCAGTTGCCCAGTGTAAATATTTTTCTTAATGTTTCATGGCTAACATTAAATAGTAAAATTAATGTGCTTTTCTGCTCTTGCCTTCTCATGGATTTACATAGATTAGCACCTTGTGGAAATAAGCATATACGTGTCTGTCACACAGAACAAATAAATCTTGCCAATTATTTGACACTAGACATAACCTGTAGTCCTGTTTAATGAAATAAGGTTAACACTGTGTCTTTGCACATTTATGCCAACACTGAGGTCTGTGAGGTTATAATGCTACTTTGAAATACATATGTATTAATAGCAGCCAATAGCTAATAAAGGCTAATAACTTGAAGAAAAACATAAGACCATAGGATAATTTAGTTTGGAAATGGCCTAATGCAGTCTCTAGTCCAAACCCTGTTCAGAGCAGGACAAGTTCTGATGTCACACAAAGCTGCTCAGCCGAGTTTTGAAAACATCCAAGGACTGAGACTGGACAGACTCTCTGGGAGGCCTCTTCCACAGCTGAATCACAGAATCACAGAATCACAGAATTTCTAGGTTGGAAGAGACCTCAAGATCATTGAGTCCAACCTCTGACCTAATGCTAACAGTCCCCACTAAACCATATCCCTAAGCTCTACATCTAAACGTCTTTTAAAGACTTCCAGGGATGGTGATTCCACCACTTCCCTAGGCAGCCTGTTCCAATGCCTAACAACCCTTTCGGTAAAGAAGTTCTTCCTAACATCCAGCCTAAAACTCCCCTGGCTCAACTTAAGCCCATTCCCCCTCGTCCTGTCACTAGGCACGTGGGAGAATAGACCAACCCCCACCTCGCTACAGCCTCCTTTAAGGTATCTGTAAAGAGCAATAAGGTCACCCCTGAGCCTCCTCTTCTCCAGGCTGAACAAGCCCAGCTCCCTCAGCCGCTCCTCATAGGACTTGTTCTCCAGGCCCCTCACCAGCTTCGTCGCCCTTCTCTGCACCCGCTCAAGCACCTCGATGTCCTTCTTGTAGCAAGGGGCCCAAAACTGAACACAGTACTCGAGGTGCGGCCTCACCAGAGCTGAGTACAGGGGGACAATCACCTCCCTTGCCCTGCTGGCCACACTGTTTCTTATGCAAGCCAGAATGCTGTTGGCCTTCTTGGCCACCTGAGCGCACTGCTGGCTCATATTCAGCTGACTATCAACCATAAACGTCTCCTTTGAGGGAAAAATGATCTCTTTACATCCAGTACGAACTTATTTAAAATTTCTATTCCAACTTCATATCTCTTGTTATTACCTGTTTTGTATCAATACAGACTGCAGAAAGCATGGAGAAAGTGGAAAAGCAGCTGATAGTTTATTTGAGTTTCCAAAAGCATTTTATCATGGTTCCTTACCAAACACTTTTAGAGGCACTAAGAGGTTATAAGACACAACATTAACACTTAGATAAACTGCTGATGTTCATGCCACAGGATGTAAAATAAAGTGGATAAATTTTTGGAAATCTATTGAGGATTATTTCACACAAAGAAACTACCTCTAAAGCAGTTAGTACCTAAAACAGATAGTATTGCATGCTCAAAAGGGGAAAATATCATTGTGTGTTTATTCTAGCTTTGTAACCTGACATAGATTTCCATTATTCACCAGTGTTGGAGACAGGATATTGAGCTGGAGTACAAGACAGTCATACAATTATGTAATCACTTAATTCTCCATTTCACTGATCATCTAATCATCCTCAGTTCATTCTTGGGATTGTCTTCAGAATGAATGTGTCATTTATTCCTTCTGCAACAGAAATAACAGGTGTGGCTTTTGGAGTAACTGAGCCTAGAATTGCCTCTAACAGTCAGGATCTTTTTTTCTTCCTTTCTTCCCCAGAACTTCTACTGCTCCTTCAGCTTCGTCTTCACTCTTAAACAATCCACACAGTCATGTGCCACACCCTATATCAAGCAGCCCATACTTACAGGGACTTTATATCTATTATGCTATAAAACACCATATCAGGTAGCCTATGAAATTATAATTACATAATATATACATAATTATATAGTTATACAATAAAATTATAATATATATATATTATAATTATATGGTCATATAAGAAAAAATACATTTTTCTCAATATTATGGTCAAAGGTCTAATACGTGGAGAAGACTTGATCAAATCTTAGACCACATGGATGCACTTTGAACTGTGCTCTTTCTGATGCAATTACCCCTGAACTATATAGAGGTGAAAAACACTGTACAGGCCAAAAGTAACACACATGGATCTCTTGGCTAGCCCAGGATGGCAATTTTTATCCACTTTACATGAGTTTAATCTCAAATTACAAAATGCACAATGTGTGCACAATCAAGAAGGCATCTGGCACCACCTACATGTACTTGTTTGCTTGTGTTTTTTTTTCTTACCACTTTTGCTAATACTACATTAATTTCTCTTGGGCTTGCTTCCAAGTGCCAAGTTACATGCTTGTGTAAACAACAGAACTGCTATTTATGAAGATGGTGAAGGAGAGAGAAAAAGGTGTATAAGCCAAATCTTAGACAAAACAAGGAATTTGTTAGCAATGGAGGGATATTTTTTGTCTTCAACAAAGCTTTTTTTACATTTGTGAGAGCCACTTGCCACTTGACTATTACTGAAGAATCTTCAAGAATGCTTAACAAAAGTGTCTTTAAACACTCAAACTCAACCTAGAAATGAATGTTAATTAAAAGCACTTAAAAATGGCTTTGTACAACAAAAGCATTTCCTTTGCCATGTTACAGCCCTTGATATTGAAAAATGCACATCAAAATGACACAGACACTTCAATTAGTTCTGAAAGCTTTCCTAAATTGTTAGAATAAGGATATTGGTTCACAGATTTGCACCATATATTTAGATGTCAGAAGCATAACTCTGAATTCAGAACAATGATGAACAATTTTCCACTAATGTGTAAACTGTAGAAGTGACACAGGGTTTAAATAATCAGGGTTTCTTTTTTTTTTTCTTACCAAGCACTTTCTATTGCCACTTTCCACATTATCTGAGCTTAGAAATTGGTGATTAGTTTGCATTTGTGGTCATAAAAAAAATGGCTGCTAAAATCTTACTTATATATGCCAGTTTTATATATATTTATTCTACAAGTGGAGGATCTTAATCACTACAAATTCAGAATTAATTTCATTTTATTTCTCTATCAAATTGCTACCATAAGAGAAGCAACTGTGTTACAACCCAGCTAAATTAAAATGCCTTTTCTCTGCCTTTTCAGTTACTTTTACAATGGTAAAGACAGTTGTTTTATTTTGTCTGTTTGTTTGTTTTTGTTATTTTTGTCATATCCAAGTTTTATAGTTGGTGTTAACAGATTCAGGACTTATCCTTGCTTCTGCAACCAGAGCCCTGTTATCTAAGATGTCTCTGTAAAATTATCATTCCAGTCTGTACTATCATAGGCTGAAGCATGCATAAAGAGTAGTCTTTGTCACATTGAGAATTGTGAGGAGGAATGATTCCTGAACAGTAAGGTTTTTGAGAAAGTAAGCTTTCTCACATGGTGGGTTTTTAAGGGATTAACTGTTCTTTGGCATGGTCAAAACCGGTTTTCAAGGCATCCTTGGGTAGACTGGTGGCAGCACTAGCTCCATTGCTTCTTGTTCCAGGAAGCTGAACTCAGCAAGTTAGAGAACTTCTCCCAATATAAAGAAATAAGTTTGAGAGCCACAGAACATCTCTGCCCAGGACAAGGGACATGGCTGACACCTTTTCCTTTGCAGGTTCAACCAGTGGTGGAACTGAGCACATCCCAGAGACACACATGTGTTGGTCACACGGACAGCCACAGACAAGGCACTGCCTTCCACAGCATCCACACAAAAACAGACTCACATAAAACATAAGCATAGCCCACTCCCCTTCCTCTGTTTCAGCTGGCAGAGACAGGCTGCACTTGTGAAAGCACATGTTCAACACCCTCCAGGTTCACATACATACACATGTTTCCAGATTCCCCACATACCAGCACAACCCTTCTGTCTACCCAGTACTCATGCAAGGATCCCAGACCCTCTTATCCACACCCCCGGGCCTCCCACTCACCTGCTGGTCCAGTTCAGTGCTCGCCACAATGGGAACATACAGGTTTGGGGCAATGCAGACATTCTCTCCCCCAGCAGCTGGCACCAAGCACCGGCTTTCTCTGGGACTCATCCTTCCTGCCCCAGTGCTTGGGGCTGAGACCCCAGCTGCTGCAGTGGATGGCAATCGAGTCCCCAGAGCTCCAGTAGCTGGAACCAGGACTCCCGCTGGCTGCAGGGCATATACACCCCTGGTCTGACTGCAGTCACTGGCCCCAAATGCACTCATACCAGTCCTCAGTAGCTGGCATCTCATCCTTGCAGCATTCACACATGTGGGACAGAGAGTGAGACAACCCACATACAGTTAAGAAAGTACTTTTCTTTTGGTCAGGTTTGTCTCTCTGTTGTGTTCTTGCTCATGCTTTCTTCTTTTACTTGTTATCACTCTTTTTTTCCACAGAAAAAGTCCTTGACTGAAACTATTAAATGTACACATACTTTCCTCTTCCACATACCAGTAAAGTATTCAATATTTGTAATGAAAGTTATAGCCACAAGAATAAAATCATTCCTGTACAAAGACTGCTAGAGTGATCATAAAGGGGGTACTTCACAACAGGGAGATGTTGATCTCTTCCATTTAGTTGGTAGACATTTCGTTGGTAATAGAACAGCTACATCAAGCAATTTCATTTTTTGGGTGGCATCCCTGCCCATGACAGGGAGGGTGGAACTAGGTGATTTTTAAGGTCCCCTCCAACCCAAGCCATTCTATGATTCTGTGATTTTTAGGGTGTGAATTACCTAACTTCCAAAATAGATCCCTAAAAATGCCTTTCACTCTCTCCTGAATACAAAGATGTCTATGAACTGTCAGGTGAATCATCAGGTTGTGACTGACATTCATGAGGACTCGCTAGAGTAAACTGAAATGTTCTTGAACAAGATGTGTTTTAGCACAAATAATATAAAGTTCTGCAGCTAGGAATGTGGAATGGAGGCCCACAACCACAAAGTGGAACTCTGGACTTAAGAGAATATAATGAATATATGGTAAAGCAATACCATCTAATCCCTTATAACAATGTGGTGGCAAAAGAACTAACCAGGACCACGAATAAGGAAATTGAAACAGTATTTATAAAGAGTTTCTACTTCTTCAGTGTCCATTATAGGAATTAATATTGGATTAGGCCACTTATTTTCCTGTAAATGTAAATATTTCATAATATTTACATAAAAATGTAAAATATTTCATATTTTAAAGGATATTTGGTGGGGGGAGGGAGGGAGGAGGAGGAAGTGAGAGAAAATCAGGGAGATAAGAGACACCAAAATTACTAGAGAGACAGAAAAAAAAATATTTTTTTTTTAAAAGAATAAATCAAAACCAAACTGATAAGTTATTTGATATAAATATTTTTACAAGAAAAAAAATAATTTATTAGTTAATTTTTAATTTCTTAATTAAGAGAAAGACATTAAAAGCCTATGGCTGTGTGATGAAGTCTGATAAATTGTAATTGAAAACAATGTTTTCAATTGTTTCAATATGTTTAAACATTATTTGCTAATAGAGAAGGATACCAAGGGAGGGTATGGATGTTCATGGTCTTCGTTTACAGAAGGATGCCTGATGCAGAGCATGTTTCAGAAAAGTGCAAGTTGCTGGCCTTACTATAGAGCTTACTGAGAGTCAGTCAACAGCCTGTATACAGGGGGGTCAAACTACACCCTTAGGCCCTATGCATTTATGAAACATAACAGCAAAGTGTAAAAGTTTACTTCAGAGGTACCTAGATAATCATTTAAAGACAAATAAAAAGCCATGACATTAGCAGGTATCTCAAGGATTGTAATAAAAGTCATTATAAAAGCAAAAATGATCTTAAGATCTTTGTAGTCATAAAGGAGGGACTTGCTATAACACCAAAGCCTTTTAAAACTCTAGAATTCCAAGGCTTAAAATGACAATATACTTTTTTAATGGTCATCTAAATAAAGGTGGTAAAGCCACATAGGTTCTTTGTGTGTGACATAAAAACATGTATTTTTGTCTTCCAAGGCTTATTGTTCCAGAAGATCTACTGTACTGTACAGAACATTCAACTAGTGAGTGGGCTTTTTTGTCCAGAAACATGAAGACACCAAAACACTGTAAATATTGAAGGTTAACTTAGGGGGAAAAAAAAAAGCATGGCATATTTTGCTACAAAGTATTGTATAAGAAGCAGTTTAAAAAAATAGATGCCTCATATTTCCTTGTCTGTGAAATATGACTAAATCCAGTAAACAGTCATAAATTGTATCATAGTCTAGGTATGCTTTATGTTGCCTCATGTTGGCAAAGTAAGGGTAATTGGAGAAATGTGATAAAAGTCAAATCTTCATTGAGCAGAGTGTATTGCAGGGTTTATGGCCTATTTTTTTTTCTGTTTCATATTTTGTTAACAAATTTTATTAATATGCCTTTGTTATTTTTTATATGTTCTTTATAGTTAAGAATGTGGAAATGGCCTAAATAAGTAAAGATTGTTTTTTCCTTCAATTATGTTCAAAATTTTCAGCATAGCATGACCCTCTTAGGGGGGAAGATTATATGAGATCTTCAAGACAGCAGATGCATGGAGAAGTCAATAGTTTTGGTTGATTTATTTATTTATTTATTTTAATTATTATTATTTTGACTGTCTTACTACCTTACTGATCCAAATGGCATAGCAGGTGTTGCTATAGGTCTTTCATGGTGAGGCTTCCTGCTGGCAAACTGGTTTGAAATCAAGAATTGCATTTATAATCTTGACAATAATACCTATGAGAAACATTTTGCTGAAGGATGCATGAAAAGCAGATCATCTTTTTTCCCAAGGCTTAAGAATAAGTGTTTTCAAATGATGTACCTTCCTATATTTTGTAAAGTAGAATTTTTTATATGTGAAACATGAACCAGAAAATTTAGGCCTTAGATACGCTTTTTTAAACCATCAAATTTGTACATACATTTGATAAATCTGACACATTCATAGTTTTAAGTTCCAAATGTTATTGGAACTTAAACTTAACGCTGATTGTTACTGTGTACATTAAGATATATAGCAGAAAGAGATTGGTCCATCTGTGGCTGTTAAAATTAGCTTGTTTATTATGATTTATCATTGCTTACATAAAATTTTGCATTTGTAACTTGCATTTGATGAATATCTCTTAAGTTTTATATTTCTCTAAATATATGTTTCTTTAGTCAAACCTTGTAATGAATGTGTACTCAGGCAAAATTCCTCCTGAAATAAGTGAGAATTATTTCTTTGCTTGTACCTGTGTTTGGATAGTTAATACAAAATATATGTGAAGATATGAAAAACAAAAACATGTTACTCTAGAATAAAAATTTATGTTTACTTCAGGTCACTGCTCCTGTTTAAAACTTTGAGTCTGCTTAGGACAGATAAATCCTGTAAACTGTATGCAAGGGGGTTACAATCTCTAAGGAGGAAGGAAAACTCTGCGTAGTTTGTCTTTCACTCTAATCATACCCAGACGGGCATAACAGTCTTTTAGGAGGGATTCATTTTTACCTATATTTATGTCTACAATCTGACTATATTAAACTACTTACAGGATGCATTATGGGATTCATTTGAGTAAACATACACTTGACACTAGGATCACTAGCTCAGATGCAGAGATTTTCATTCAGTGTTAAAAATTCCGCCTTTGGGGACCACTTCAAATTGATGCAGATTATGGTTATCTGGGCCAGTGTAAGACACTAATCAGAGTCCTTGATTCTCCCTTTCTTTTTTATTGACCTCTGTGGAAATGAAATGCTGTGAGTAACATCTTGGGAAGATTGTTCCAGAAGCATTTAGCATTTAGTTTTATATCAGTTGGCTCAGATAACCTTCTGACTTTGTACCGACAGCCCAAAGTAAAGTTTTCACATCCAGAACTCCAAAGACAAACACAATTTCACAGGCATAATTTCAAATAATATGGTCGTACCTTCTCGTGTTGACTTCAGCAACAGTATTTCCTAGCAGTTTTTGAAACAAATAACATATGTATGTACCCAATCTTGTTCTTCCTTTTAAACAGGAGACATCATCATAATGTGTCTGTTACAGACTACTACAACCACTACACCCTGCAGCCTGCTAGGTCCACTCTTTTGACTGAAGCGATAGATAAATACTTTCACAGAAGAAATGCCAATCTCATAGTTACTGAGAGATATAATAAGCCTTTGTTAGTGTTGAAAGGAAAAGGGATGACAAACTTGCCAGGAAGGATAGAAAAGTGTAGAAAAATATGCACTGGGAAAAACAAACTAATTCTTCTGATATACTTGTGAAATTATGATGGGATTTGCAAAAAACAATTGTGATCATGTTAGGTGAGATTGAAACATGGACAGTGTACAGTGATAGAAAAATCTTGAGAACGTAAATGTAAATAAGCAGTGCAAGAAACAAGAGAAAAACCTGAGTTAATTTTGTTTTAATTCCTTTAAAATCTGGTTTACAGACAAGACTGTGGATCATTTAAAGATTAAAAATCCTGCAGAAGCATAAGTTTTTAATATGAAAGATCAGTCCCATTGATTATCCAGATAGTATATTTTACATGCCTCATTTAATATACTTTGCTAAAACAGTTCTCAAACTGTCAAACAAGTTAAAGTGCTCATCAGCATCCATTGCAAAATGTTAAAACTTCATGTGTGAATTGACATGGCTCCACAAACTGGGATCTATTTCAGTTCTTATCAGCTTTCCAGACACTGCATTTATGTAATTGAAATACTAAAACTAAGAGATGAGTGTGTTTTAAACTCCTTTGGAATGCACAGCTGAAAACTAAATCAAAAAATTGAGGTCAGATGTGAATATGCATTCAAGCACTCCTGACTGTGACTGTGCAGTACTAGAAACATCTCCATAGATTTATTTGTGAATGAGATTTGCTTAAAACAGGTAAATATGTGGAAACTAAACACTGGAGAGGAGGCAACTTGTTGTTGAATGAGGATGAGTGACACACTGGTGCGAGAATTACCTGGCTTTCCAGGAGATAAAATTTAGGGCCCTGAGTTCACCAGTATCACCCTCACCAGCCTCACTGGGGACTGCCATCCATGCACCCTTGTGATATCATAGTTGTATCTGAGCTCAGGCCCCAGCCCTTGTTGAGCTACAAAGTATGTATACTGTGTTTGGGCACTGTAACCTTGCCTTGAAGATTTGACTTCCTGGATTCACCTTGAACCTGCCTTAGCATTTCTGACTCATCTGGCAATCTGTGGCTCATCTGATCTGATCTGCTCTTCTTGGTTGGGATAGTGCCTCTGCCTGCCTTTCTGTCTCCTTTGAATCCCAGCTTGCCCCTGTCATGGAGACCCCAATGGCTTCCTGATAAAAACACCATTATCATTTGGAAGTAGTACATTGAAAGAAAAAATGCTTTTCATCCAGATTTTAGCTGTGTTTTGCTGATACACTGGTGAAAGTGTTATGGATAAAACAGAACTAAACCTTGAGTTTCACAGCAATGGGCAGAATTCCCTTTTTCAGGCACAGAGTTGTAAGGCATATCTATCCCACATGCTCAAAGCCACCTGAAACAGGACTGCATTCTGCCAAATACATAAATGAGTTTGCCCATGGGGAAGAAAAGTCTGAAAAGTAGCTACTGTACTCTATTTGTATTGTTGTACTCATGTCTGGGTTTCTGATAAAGTAACCATGTGCCATTCACTCCATAGGCAGGCAGGCAGCCTTGATTTTTTGCTGGGTTATGTCTGCAAGCAGCCAGGTTAAGGACATCTGGAGATGTCCTTAAGGAAGCCAGAAGGAAACCACTCTTTACATGCAGGAGCCCAGAAATCCTATTCTCTTCAGCTAAAGAAAATAAAAGTGCTAAAATTTTAGCATCCTATAATAATTAAATTTAAGGAAGACTTGACCACCAACTCACTTATTCGTTTACAGCCATGAGGGAAAAAATAAATTAAGTGGAAAAAAAAAGACTGAGGCACAATAAGCAGTGAGAGCTTACCTAATGGTTGAAAATTCTGTTTTCCTAAGTCTTTATCATTCTTCCCCATCGCCAAATAAAATTGGTGTCTTTTGAGCTCTGGAAAGAGAATACATGAATAAAATAAGATATTTTCCTCCCTTTTTTCCCAAAACATTTGTATATTATTTTTATAAGACTATTTAAGATTGTGAAGGGATCCCCAGACAATTTGATTTGGCACTTTATATAATCTGGTAACTTGTAAGAAGAATTGCATTTCAATAATATTGATTATTTTCTTTTATTGTTTGTTTAAAAAGTGCTATTCAAACAGCTAATATATATATATGCATATATATATTTCAATATAACAGACTAAAAAGAATAAAAAACTAATTTTTAACAGCAGAGACATTTTTCCATATTGGCCTGGCTGTTCTATGTGTGTTTACAGGGAGAACTTTGTTAGATATTAGAAAGCAGAAAGTTTTATTTCATATGACAAGTTGTACACCTTGCAGAAATCCTTGTAACATGCCCTCTGACCCTCAGGCCTACATGTCAGCTTTGTGCACAGAGTATGAGGTCTTTCTAAGTGAACTCCTTCTCATACACATGCAGACTGTGTTTCCTGCAGCACTCCAAAGGAGACAGTGAAGAACTGGCTTCAGGAACAAAACTGGCACAAGGAAGGCTGTGCAATCAGCTCACTTGCATGCCTGTTTTGACAGATCAGCCCTGGCATGAACACTGGCTTTCCTAGCTAAATTAGCTCTTAGCCAAATGTACTGATGGCTAGAAAATAAATATTATAGGAGCTGAATGTACAGGCAAGGTGCTTAGCAGTCTTCACTGCCCTTTGACCCGCAGCACGTTTGGAAGGTGAAGTGAATTTGAGGATGGAGAAGAAGGCAAAAGAAAAAGAAGCAAAATGTGTTTTTTCTGTAAATAATGTTAATGGAACACAGATGTGTCATAAGCCTAGGCAAACAATAATTGAAAAACACAATGCTTAAATTTACCTGCTTCTTACTGAAGATGTTTTCTGTTTATTTCAATAATAATAATAATAATAATAATAATAATAATATATTTTAATTCAATTCAGTCATTAGAACCCTTTTTGGATTTGTCTTTGTCCTAGGAACAACATGGCTTAATTTCTGTTAATGTTTTTATTGCAAAGAGTAAATATTTGAACTTCATTTGACTCTGCTCTGTACCAAGCATTAGTTTTTCTCTGTTACACAATATGATTACAAACAGGTCCTATTAACATCTGAAAACATTTTGTTCTTTAATGACTAGTTAAAACAGAGTAAGTAGGTGAACTCAAAATTTTCTTTGAACGACATCTTAGTTCAGATCACAGTCTTTCCTCTACCAAATAAGATCACTCACAAATGTTTTGTAATACTTATACCTCTCGTTTTTTACATTAATTCACATTTAATTTGATCCTAAACTGACCAAGCCTGTACTCATGGTTAAGCATGAGAAAATAATCATTTTCAGCTTTGGCCCTGTCTCAACATTCTTTTGATATTCTGAATTACTTATTTATTTATTCTACTTTTAACAAATAGTAGTAAAATTGGATCCTGTTCTGATGAGTTTTGTTGCCAAGAGAAATGAAAGTGCTAATTGCACCTGTTTTCAGTTACTCCTTAAAACCTTCTGAGGAGTTCTTTAAGTTTAGCACATAGTGAACTACAAAAATAGATTAAAAGGGACTGTTTTTCAGGGCTCAAACACAACATTAAGTTAATATAGTTTAATGACCTGAGTTAATCCTGGATAACCACACACGTCATAAACAGTTAATGAAAGTTTAAGTCAGTGTATTTTACCTCCTAATTATTACAGCTTGAAAGAACACACATGGATCTGTTACTTATGACCAACTAACATGTCTTAATAACTTTACTATATTGTGAAAAACCACGAGAAGTTGACTGAATTTACATAAATGTTGGAAGCATCAGTATAGCAATACTGTCTATCCAAAGCATCTTGATTAAGTCAAGGAACAAAAGATCACATTAAAAAACATTTTTAAATTCTTTAGACTGTAATAAATGTATTTTCTACTAGAAGACAGATGTTTAGGTGAGCTGTTAAGGATATACTGCATCTAGAAACTTACAGAAAAGATGCATGTAGTTTTGTTTTCTTTGAGATTATATTCTCGTCATCTGAAGTAGAAGATGGAAAACAGGTATGCAAATCTCTGCATTACACAATTATTTCCAGCAAAAAATTCAACTCTGAAGGAAATATATCTGCTAACCTGAACTAAAAAAGATTCACTAGAGAATCTGACTGTCCGGGTGCTGTTGTGTTTTTGTTTTGTTTGTTTTTAAAGTAATTGAACTGTTAGTACTCCTATTAAAATAAGGGATTTCTGTCAAGAATATGAAAAATGAAACTTACAGATGAGCAATATGATGAAATTTACCTCAGAAAACTTCATTTATTTTTCTTCATCAGTACGTTATGGTCTTACCCACTTTGTACTGTCTTCTGCATACCCAAACACTGAAAATTGGTATCCTAATCTAGTGGACAGGTGACTAACAGCTGTGTTCTGCACACACACACACACACAAATATAGAAAAGCAACACAAGACAAAACTTTGTATGCCTGTCACATGTATGTGTAATGTTTATGAAGTATATATTTCCTATTAGCACTTTAAAATCTTATAATCTGCCAACTTCTCTACTCTGTGACCTTTCCCAATGCTGTTTTTATTGTAGCTCTTCCAAGCCAATATTCCCACATGAAGAATTTCTTGTTTATTGTTCTAAACATCAACCTGTCCACAATTCCTATGGTGAGACAAATATCCCAGTGGTCACCCATAAATCTGGGTGGCATTAGGAAGTGGGTGGTAAGCAGCACAGAGATGATGCAACTATATGAATCAAGTTTGTTCTAAAAATTACCAAAATGTGTTTTATTGCAGACATAGTGCTGTTGTTCAAAGGCATTCAGTGACTATCTGCATTACTCTTCTATGGAGAAAGAAGCCAGAAAAAAAAATCCTGACACTGCTAAAATCATTCAGGTTTTCCCACAGGAAACTTCATCTCTGAACTGCTGTTCTTGTGCTGCTCTTATCTCTGAGCTATAGTACACTGCCTGGCCTTTGCAACACTGCTGAGGGTACTTGGGCATTGTGTCAGTTAGTCTTTGCTACCACTGGTCATCTGCATATGCCCTGGGAACCTACTGGACTGGCTCTGTTTGTCCTTTGTATTTTGAATCTGAAGTCCATGTACCACGCCATAACAAAATTTTCTTTCTCATATAGTGCTCTGAAGTGGTGGTCTGTCAGACCTACAGCTTTTTTTATTGATACTAAATTTATCCTGCACTTCCCTTAGTTTATTGCTCAAAGCTGGGCCTTGAAGGGTCTACAAGACTGAATTAATGAATAGACACTGGCAATTAAAAGCAAAGTAACAGGTATTTGTCTTATGAGTATGCAAGGCTGTGATATTAAAATCACTTAAACTAAACATCTAATACACTATATTTTTTTAGTTTATTTATTTTATTAGTTTAGTTTATTTAAATCATTTATTATAGTTTTGCAGATTATTAGTTATTTTCTTGGGATACTATAAACGTTTTCTCACAAAACTGGGGACAGTTTCATGAAAGCATCCAGTTTTCTTCTCTGATTAATCCAGTTGATGGGGAGTAGCTGGATAAAGTTAAGTGGCCCTCATTTTGTTATTATGTTCCCGGAGCTGCTTTTGTTCTCTGCTTTCAGGAAAGGACTCAAGTATTTTTATCTGCAGTCCAACTACAATTCCCTTTCTTGAGTGTGATATGAGGAGAAATAAAATTGTTTACAAATCCCTCCCTCTATTTCATGCCACTCTTGATAGCAAATGCTTTTACCTCATAAAAAAAAAAAAATAATAATAATAATAATAATAAAAAAAAACTGTAGTGACACAATCCCTGTCATTACAAGGCCCATAAGCAGATTTCAGAAACCAATTGCATGTGAAAAAGTATATGGAAAATCATGGACTGGAATTTGTTCTCAAACAGTAAGTTTAACTTACAGTTGATACATAGATATTTGTTTAATCTTTACAAAGGTAATTAAAAAAAAAAAATAAATGAAGTTGTAGATAAAGTCTATGATTGCAGTGAGATCATTATGTGTAAATATTAATATTTTTAATTATTTTGGCAGTTTCAGATCGACAGAGTATTTGTGAAGCAACACTAGTTTTGTGAGTGTGTTTGTCATTCAAACAGTGTGGCAGCATTGCATGCAAATATTTAAAGCCTTGAGAGCCTCTGAGATTTGTCCAGTTCCAGACTTTGTTGGTCTTTATTCAAGTTTGAAACCAACACTAATTTCTCTTTCCTATCTGGATTCACAAATACAAGACCTTGAAAAATATAAACATAGCCCCAGTGTTAACAAAAAGAATGCCTGAACTGGGGATGGAGAGTAAGGAAACTCAGTTCTTTGGGTCAAATAATGGATGAGTGTCCAAATATTTGCTCATATGATGAATGGAGACCAATTTAGACGTGCAGAGAATGACATACAGGCAGAGTGCCACAACTTCTTTCCTGTTCCTTGCATCTTTCACACAGGATCAAATAGCCAGAGAGAAGATGAAGTTAATCATTGGGAATATGCTAGACACATCTGGTAAAAGACAGGGAAAATTGGTTAAAATACCTTCAACCCCAGTGTTACTCAGACCATTGTTTCTTATCCATGATGCCTACTGTTCTTCTTGGCATACATACACATTCTGCATCCAATAGTGCCATTTCTGTAGTTAGCTTTGAGATAAGTGGTAGCTTTCTTAGCCTGAGACTCTCTGTCATTTTCATGGTACTTGTTAAAAATAAGAGCAGAAAGATACAGGACATAAATTACACTTCAATTCAATAAAATGTTGCTTGGTATGAAGGTTAGTGCACCTTACTGGTGTACTAGTACTAATGGAAAGTACCGCTGTACTGAGTATTTAGTAAAGTGGTGAAAAAATGTTAAAAAAAAAAAAAAAAAAAAAAAAAAAAAAGTTATTTCTGTTATTTCTTTTTCCTTTTGTCTATGTGTATAAAAAAGTATTATTTAATGATTACTAAGTGTTGTGATATAAAAAGACAATTCAGAGGGGCACGAATGCTGATCATCGTATTTGAAAAGCATTGAATGACTCATGTGGGGAGATTAATGCATTTCAAAAAGTTCAGTACTCAAAATAATGTTTCATGATCTAATAAATACTTAGAAGTAAAGGTCCTTGCTGCTGTTAGTACTTCTACAGCACGAACAGATGGTTTTGAAAGTTCTCTATTTGTTATTTAATTTCTTCCCACTAGTTCTCTAGACTTCCAGGCTGTGTTAAAGTAATAGAAGGAAAGTCACAAAGGAAATGACCTTGCATTCAAGACCTTGATCCATCTCATTCAGTATTGCATTTCAAATAGTGGCCCATACTAGATGTTCCAGAAGATGATGATGATGATGATGGTGATGATGATGATGATGATAATAAAGTACCTCACATTTTTTCTACCTCGTAAAAGCCATTCAGGAGTCTAAATTGCATTGATACTAACCTTTGGGAATTTGGGTTTTAAGGAAAAAATTGCCTTAAGCATCTCAGATGACTTGAGGTAGCAATAAAAGAAAATACATGTTTAATCCTAACCTTTGGCAACAATTATTTGGCTTACCTATTGAAGCAGGAAAGGTAATGGTTGTTTTCAGGTCATTTATGAATTACCCTACCTACCACATACAAGAAAAAATTATATCCTTTTCTCCTCTATGCAAGCACATATAAATACTGGCATACCAAAACTCTGCACAGTCAGTGATTTGTGTAGATTTTTTTCATGGAGTACACAGATCTGATCGGGAAAAGTAGGGCTTCCCACCACATTCAGGGCTCCTCCAAGGCAGCTGGACAACCTTTTCTATGTTGAATTTTGTTACTATTGGCCAGCACCTTCAGAAATTTCAAGGAAAATTACATTCTCATAGTTCTTTCTCACATAGGTATTATATACATGACTTCAAGTCTTAGAAAATTGAGCTGAAGATAGATTCAATCAGTTCTTCAAACAGTGAGAGCGCGTGTTTCTGGTAGGAATTTTCTGCATAGGAATTATGTGGTAGAGACATAGTTACATAATCTAGAATTCACACGAGCTGACAAAAACTTAATTTCAAGAAATAACTTTACTAAATATGGGTTTTCTTCCTGCACAGTTCTCACGAGAAAAAATACAGGAGACACTAAATCCAATTATTCACCTACAGTTCTTCATTGAATTTTTTCAGCACAGGGAACACATCTGCCTTTGTACATTTTTCTAAGACTTTTCTCATTTCACTATTTTTATTGTGTCTGTTTCTTTTTGCTGTCTTTTTCAACACTTTAGAGGTTTTCTTGGTTTTTGTTTGATTTTGTTTTGTTGTGTTCTGTTTTTATGTTTGTTTTGGCTCTTAGTCTTATTTGGTTTAGTTTTAATTTTTTCCCTTGTCCATTTTATTAAGCCTGTCTCATCTTTTTATTTTCCTCATTAATGCTGTTCCTTAAAAAAAATGGTATTGGACTCAGCTTCATGGTTATGGGTTACATTTGCAGAAAGAAACTGAGTAGTTAAAATTCCACACCCATCCTTTGCATATCCATACTGCCTGGAGACCAAGATAATTAGAAGTTCAATAAATATTTTCAATATAATTAGTGATAATTAACCAGGAAAATAGGGTATGCCCATTAGAACCTGGTAGGAGGAGACAGAGAATGTCTCTAACACAGTTCCCTACCTGGCTAGGTTTTTGCATTTTCAGCTGTCTATTTCCCAGTTGGATGAATGAATATTTTTATTGTTGCTGTTACTTCAAATAGATAGAGTTCATACTATCCAAATGCTATTTACTTCTGTATAGAGAATTTCACAGTCTCTCCAAAATCGTAGTCTATGAGCTGTTTTTCCTGTTAAAGTTATGATAAATTTCTAGGCAAGTCACTCTCTTGTCAGTCAGAAGCAGCATAGTTTTCAATGATTTACAAAGAGTAGTTAGTTTCATGAAAAGTGCTGTCAGAAAATGTTCCTCATTTGTAAAATGGCTACAACTTCAAAATAGAAAGCTTACATCAAAATCAACCATTAATTGTCAGGTAAGTATCTAAACAAATAACTAAATGATTCCAGCAAGCACCCATATACAGTTCATCCAAATATTAACTATCCATACACATAAGTATGTACAACTGCTAAAGGTAGTTTAGTCAGTAGGGTTTGTTTTAATTGAATCAGAATTATTGATGTAATTTTTAGACAACAGATTCAGTCAATTACTGCAGTTCCAATTTCCTTTGATTACAAAAGGATATAAGACAGGTCTGACCACCGTCTACAATGCTAAAAGTATTTATGTTAACACAGGACTCATGTCTCCTATTTAGAGAAATAATGCCTGTTCTCCCTGATGAAAAAATAGTGTATATTTTAGCTTCCTTTATGGTTACCAAATTATTCATCTTTTCATTTCAATATTCATAGATAAATAGAACTACCAATCATAAAATAAATAAATAAATAAATACATGAACAATAATTGGAACTAGTATGGAAAAGTGAAGCTGTTAATATTGGAGAAAAGTCTTGATTTCTTTGCTGTCTGGAAAGATCCTTTTTTCCAAACTGTAATTGAAAATATAGCAACCACCTTAAATACCCAGAACTGGGTCAACATAAATAGAAGGAATGCTGAAAAATATTTTACTTAGCAGCATAGCATGTTTCTTTCTGGGAGGGGGGGGTGGGAGTATGGAAGAAAGGAAGAAAGGAAGAAAGGAAGAAAGGAAGAAAGGAAGAAGGAAAGGAAGAAAGGAAGAAGGAAAGAAGGAAAGAAGGAAAGAAGGAAAGAAAGAAGGAAAGAAAGAAGGAAAGAAAGAAGGAAAGAAAGAAAGAAAGAAAGAAAGAAAGAAAGAAAGAAAGAAAGAAAGAAAGAAAGAAAGAAAGAAAGAAAGAAAGAAAGAAAGAAAGAAAGAAAGAAAGAAGGGAGGAAGGAAGGAAGGAAGGAAGGAAGGAAGGAAGGAAGGAAGGAAGGAAGGAAGGAAGGAAGGAAGGAAGGAAGGGAGGGAGGGAGGGAGGGAGGGAGGGAGGGAAGAGAGAAAGAGAGAAAGAGAGAAAGAGAGAGAGAAAGAGAGAAAGAGAGAAAGAGAGAAAGAAAGAGAGAAAGAAAGAGAGAAAGAGAGAAAAAGAAAGAAAGAAAGAAAGAAAGAAAGAAAGAAAGAAAGAAAGAAAGAAAGAAAGAAAGAAAGAAAGAAAGAAAGAAAGAAAGAAAGAAAGAAAGAAAGAAAGAAAGAAAGAAGGAAAGGGATGATACAAAAACCTCACATTACTTAAAGGATTTTGCATTTACATCTTTGTCTGTTTAGGATGAGGACTTAACTGGTGTAAACGGGCTTAGCTCTCTGAATGCCAGGACTGTTAAATCAAATAGTTTTGTGTTTTTTGTTTTTTTTTAATTGTTTCTTCTTTTCTGTCTTGATAGACTAAGATACATTTAATTAACAATCAGGATAGAGATGCTGGAAATAAGGTCTAACAATCCTTTCAAAGTATCTCCTCCTTAGTGAAGAAAAAAAAAATTTTTTTTGCTTGTTTAGGTATTAAGGATTAGTTCTGATACCAAGCAAGGTGTTTTCCTCATGACCAGAAGTCAAAGTAATCTCCACAGGACTGGAAGTCAAAGTAATTCACTGTAAGCATTTGCAAAGATTTATATAGGTCTAGGAAGAATATTGAAAAGTGTGGTGGGTCATTATGGCCACAGTGAGCCCAGTTGTATGTATTGACTTTTCAAGGACAAGTGCAATATATACTTTGGTGGATTTAGAGTGGTAAAAGACTACTTGCCACTCTTTATCACACACCAGTTAAAAATGAGAATCCAAGACAAATATACACATTTTTCATAGTCAAAATAATAGCTTTGAGGCGAGAAAGTGATTGCTGAAGAATAGGGTGATATGCCGCATGATGTATGAGTGTCTTAAACAACAAAAGATTCCTTAACAGGTTTGCCAGGCTTTGAATCAAGACTTGTTTTTTGCAAGTGGTGCAGGAGTATGTAATATATTTTTTAGCTTTCCTTTTTTTCACCTTTGTGGAAGCATTTGGAGGTGATGAAAGAAAGAAACGTGATATCACTGGCTTGAGTAAGCTATTGTGTGGGTAGTTAAGAAAAGTTTTTCATTTCATTTCTGCAGAACTTTTTTTCTCTTCTCTATCAGACTCATGCATTTAGTTTTTTTATGTTCAAAGTGGGCAGCTTCAAAACAGTCAGTGTATTGTTATTTCTTTTGCACAATATTGTAATAATGTGGATCAAAAATATTAAACTGATATCAGACAAAAAAATGGGAAAGCGATAAAACCTTCTAGAAAATATGTCTTGTGCATATACACAAGAGTAAAGAGCATATCCATAAAAATGACGGAGAAGGAGATACGAAAGGAGATATTGGGTTGAGGGTAAGATCAAAACCATTTCTATCAGAGCAGAGTTAGACCAATTTTAAGTGATTCAGGAATGTAGAGAGGTTTAATCTACTGAAAAGACTTTTAACCACAGAAGTGACTAATTGACCATCTGAATGAAGTCCAGATATAAACTGGAGCATATCTGTTATCTCTGGGTGACTGTCTTTCACAAATCATAGGCTGAATTCACCTCTGTGCTGCCAGCCTCAGGAGGAATGCCCAGGGCTACCTGGTGCCTCAGACAGATGCCTGGCACAAAGAAACCTCTCAGGCCAGCTCAGAAGTGCATCTCCTGAGTGGAGCATCAGGGACTGTACTGCTATTCATGCCTTGTGGCTCCAGACTTGTCAAGGTGTCAATGACACCAGTGAAAATGAAAATATTTTTTTCTGACACTACAAAGTCCAAAGAAAAACAACCAAAAAACTCAAGCTTCTCAAACCAACAAGAGAAAAAAAAAAAAAAAAAAAAAAAAAAAAAAAAAAACTCAGCTTTTATATGCTGGGCTTTTGTGATACAACCCTGTGCTGCTTTAACAGATGTGTTTATACACATCAGTCTTGAACTAAATTATACTCAGCATTGTATTTTGGTGCCAGATGATTTGCCAAGCATCTGGTTTTCACCTACTTTTAGTATCAGGGTCCACTTATGACACAGATTGAAGCCCAGTCTTTAGCTAGTCATTTTCATTGAAATTTAGGATACCTCAAAAAGGCGATCTATCAGGAATGAACAGAATCGAAAGATTATGATCACATTTACAATACGCCTTGTCACATATTTATAGAATTTCTTGAGGCACATACTGCCACTTTATTCCCAGATGTTACCAATGCCATAGGCAGATAGATTATTTTTTAATAATACCTTTCCCAAATGTCAATCCAAGTACTGGAAAGAAATACTGAGATTAGCATCTTTTTAACAAAGTAGAACTGCCATTAGGCAGTAGGCATACATCCAGCTCACTAGCACTTTGACTCATGGCTCCCTCAAGCCTCCCAGCAAATCAAAGAAGATGTAAAGGACTAATCAACTCTAATTTGTGATCTTGTTTAATGTCGGAAAAAAACTTTTTTTCTTTTTTTTTTTTCTTTTTTTTTTTTTTTTTTTTCCTGCAACAGCTGAGTGTAAGCCTTCCAGAAGATTAAAAGGTATGACTTCCTAACATACTGTGCTTGTTTGACTTTCCAAGAAAACAGTCTGTGTGCTAAGTCAGAATGATCCTGGCACTTAGTGCCTACAATTCAGCGGCAGTCACCATCTAAGAGTAGGGCTTCTGTATCCTGGGGTCATACAGTTGGCTTGCCTCCACACTCCCTTTTACTCCTAGCGAAAGATATAAGGACATACACTGATGTTTCTGTCATCCTCTCTATCTATATCAAGGAACCCATATATATTTTTATTTTCAAGTGGTTATACAGACATGCGTATATTCTATATACACATATACACACATACAATTTTATAGAGGCAATCATTAGGCTGTAAACGGAAGTCTACAAAAACAGCCAACAGATCTAATTTTGAACTTCCATTTCAGTTATGACATAGTCAAACTTCATGTTTTACTAATCTGTGCTATTTTGCTATCAGGTTTGACAATGCCATTTAAATGTTATTCTGAACACAATGCCCTCTCTACTAATTTTTACCTGTACCCATTGCTTGTGTTTATGACCAGGCTATTGGGCACCTCCCTATTTTCTGACAAGCTGTAGTAATAACAGAACATTTCAAGCCTCTCACTTGAAAGTGAAATATTAGTTCACAAAGCTGGGAGTAACATATCTGATAGTTAGAGCTGGTGACAGAAAACCCCAGGGTAGGAGTGAAAACAGCCTTGTACTGTGGCACCTGCAGATTCCAGTCTATCAGCTACACTGACCTTAACATTAAAGGTTCTTCAGGTAAGAGTGGTAACAGAAACACTGCACTCAGAACATTTGATATTTTTGTAACTATTTATATAAATGGTCAATAAAAATAAAAATAAAAACAAAAACAAAAACAAAAACAAAAACAAAAATAAAAATAAAAATAAAAATAAAAATAAAAATAAAAATGAAAATACAAATAAAAATGAAAATAAAAATAAAAGTATCTTCTTTATCTATTCAAAATAGTTTTGCTTTCTTCCTTATCCTTTCTTCCTTATCCACCAATTTCTTGTGAAGACCCAGTACCCTTTGATAACAGGAGGCCTTTTTATGAGTTTCTTGTGAAGACCCAGTACCCTTTGATAACAGGAGGCCTTTTTATGAGTTGATTGGAGCCTTTACACTAAATATTTTCTATCAGCTTTGGGAATGGAGAACACTTCCTGATAGGTGCTGTCTGCTTTAGCTGCACCCACTAAAAATGGAGGGAAGCTTCAGCTCCCTGAAGCTGCTTGCCAAGGGGCTGTAAACCTTTGTGGCAGGAGACTGATTCAGAAGAGACACCAATCACAACCAATTTATTAGAACACTTATTTATTAATTAAGTTTTTATCATGAAAAGTAGATAAATATTGACATAATTATTTCCTCACAAACAGACCCATAGTTATGAACCTGTAGTAACAGCTGAAAGCATATTCACCTTCATATCTTTAGAAACCAAAAAACAAACAAACAAACAAAAACATCAGTGGTTCTTCTCAGTGCTCACTGCTTTTTATAATAACCTCTGCATCTTATTCTGGACAAAGTTTTAATAATAATAAATACATCCCAAGTATTTTGTTATGAGGACCTCAAATGTAGTACTATCATTTACCTATCTGATCTGAAGTCCCACCTAATCTTATTAACAAAGACTAGATACTTTCTTGTATCTTCTTTAAGAACTGTATGCAAGGTGTGGGCAATGCATTTCATATCAGAAAATAACTTTGATAGAAGTTCTGTACTTTGAGACTTGCACTGAAGGTCTCTAATTGGCCACTTTATGGCCGGCTGAAGATGGAGATTGCAGTTTTGAAAAGACGATGATGATTTCCTCATTCTGCAAGGCTACTTGTAGGGATAGTGTGTGATGCAGTTTACCTCTTGACACTGGCTTCCTTATTCTCTGTTCAGTATTCTCACATTGTGCCGCACCTCTTCACAAAAACTGTCAAACAGCACAGCTGGAGTTAATAAACTGAGGAAGGATGCCCATTACCAGCTACAGACATCCCTGTTGTTTGATGCTTTCAGTATTTCATTATCTCTGCATCAGCACTGGCAGTCCTGCAACTGAAAAGCCATCAAAATAACACAGCTTGAAATGATAAATGAAAGTAACAGAACAACTGCAGCACAGAGCATTCAATTCTGTGGGCATTTCTAGGTGAACAGAGATTTGTATCTGTTCTGTGGCAGTCTTATACTAGCACACAAAAGGTTTATCCAGATGTGTTTGTTGGCTTAAAGCCATTGGACTCATTTCACATAGACAAATTTATATAAGTGCTAGGAAAGCTAAAAAAAAAAAAATTACACTTGATTGTTCTTCTTCAGACATATATTTTAGAAAGATACGAGGTTTTGTTTTTTTTTCCCTTTTCATTAAGGAAAGAAAGGAAAATATAGCAAGGTCCAGGAAAAGCCCATATCGACCATAAATAATCTTATTGCAAAACGATTATCATTTAATTGGAACTGCTCAAATTAATTAGTACATTCATTCCTTAACTGAGGTTGGGTATGTGATTCAGGAAGGTATCAAATTCTCAATGAAGAGTTAACACAATGGATCAGAATTCTCTGACCCAGTTTAACAATTAGCTGGAGGTGACGTGACATGGAATTTAAATGTACTTTCCAGAGCAGGGAGTTCTTTCATCCTTTTCACAGAATTTCACAGAAATTCTTTCATCCTTAATAAACATATCTAAATTTAAAACTAGAATATATATTTCATTTTATTGTTATAAATATTATCTGCTTAGTGCCAGCAGCATATTTTCAGCTACCAAAAGTGTACTGCTCTCACCATTTGGCAGATCCGCAAGGTATTCATATAGCTGCTGCATATAATTTTGCATTTATTGCAGAAGACTGAAATTGATAATTAGCCCTCACAATTTTTAAGTAGTGTCTGGCAATTAAGCCACACAGTTCCCATTTTAGTCCAGATAAATTATACAGCTCAATTTCTTTCACCACTTAGGAGATCAGGAGCCAGCTTCTAACCTATTCTTACTCATGGGATATCAATTTGCACATTCTAATTACATATGGATCGACGCCTTTTCATTGTATATTTTTGCATTTCAATTTGTATATCGTTCTGAGAAATTAAAAGTTATTTATTGTGATTTCAGCTGTTCAGCCTTGAAGCCATGATACATCACAGCTTTTTACTGAAAACAAGGAAAAAATCAAAATTTACTTTAAATGAAATGCAAAGTGAAAAACAGATAAATGGACAAAAACATCAGACCAAAGATCTCCAAAAATCTCTCTTATTAGTCTAGCAAACCATACACTTCTGGAGTATTTTAGTAATGTGTATGTTCTCAAGTGCAGATAATAAGATGGTTTTCCAAATTTAGATTTCTGTTAAACAGAGAATAGGAAAATTCAGACATTCTTAGAGCTTTGTGAAGGCACAGCTTGCTTTGACACTCATTGAGGCATCTTATACATATCCACTGGGGAAAAATAAATAAATAAATAAATAAATAAATATTTATAAGTTAATCCTATGCAAAAAGAACATTTTTTCTCAACACACTTGGGCAAATGCAATATATATAGACGACCTAGCCAAAGATTGACTCCTATCATTAGAGTTAAATTAAATTCCTGTTTTCTTTTTTCTTACTGTAGTAGCTCTTTGCTCATCTGTCTGTAATATGCCTGGCATATGACAACTCAGGATGTATGCATGGGTTTAAGTGCACAGACCTAGATCTCTTTCTACCTGAACTTAGAATTCTTTTTTAGAAATACTGGAAAAGAAGACTCAGTAGTTAGATATAGACCGACATTGAAATACAGTTCAGAAATATTCAGAGCACTTGGGATAAAAGTATGCTAGAATCAACACTTTGTCTCCCAGGTATTTTCTACAAGGAAAAAAAAAAAAAAAAAAAAAAAAAAAAAGAGTAAAAAGCATCTCAATATTTTAGCCCATATTCAGAGTCTGAGAGGCAGAAGAAAACTATGCCCTTACTCACACTGACAAATACTTCCTTACCACTGACAAATAACTATTTTATGCACACATCCCTTGAAGTATGCACTTCAGGTTTCCCTACTCAGAAAGTCAATGAACTGACTTGCATGATACTTGCAGGACTGTAAGTTGCTGCACACAGACACCTTTTTTCTTCTCCTTTTCACAAAGTTAATTTGAGTTAATAATTTTTCTTGCACCTGAACTGTTTGCTAAGATAGTTTCTCTCCCTTTTCTACCCCCTAGTCACTTTTTTTTTTTATTATTATTTTTTGTTAATCCCTTGCAGGTATTTGGAATTAGCTTCTATGTTGTGCCTCCGTCATTTTTTCCTGAGGGTTTGCAAATTCTCTTAATTTATTTTTTTTTTAATCATTTTTGTTATCCTTTTTTGGATTCTTTCCAATTCAGCATTTATATATATGTATTTTTATTTTGTATTATGGTACCCAAAACAGTGTAAAGCACTCAAATACGGTCTCACCAATCTGCACTGAGATAAAAAATTGATTACCTGCCTCCTGTTCTCCTGACCTAATTCCTCTCATTGTACTGTACATGCTCAATACGGTATTTGATGTTTTGCAGCATATCACACTGTATTCTTATGCAGAGTTTATCCTCTGCTCTTAGCCTGGTCTATTCATGTAGTCATGGAAATTTCCAGATTAGTTTTCCTCCATGTTAAGCTCTTTCACACTTCACATTTAACGTGATTAAAGATCAATTTTATTGTATGTAGACCCTGATCATAAGAGTCACAATGGAGTCTTCCCTACAGTCTAAGTTTAGAATAGATAGAAAAACGATGGTGTAGTTGGATACAGAAAATCTTTCCAAATCTGTAGTTATACTGAAAATGCAGAACACTGTTTTCTGCTGGAGCTGTTTTGGAGAAGAATAACTTGTGTTTTCCTAAGAAATGTGGCTGCAACATAATTTCTTTATTCCAATGTTCATACTAGGTCTTATATACCCATACTATGTCCTTCCAATCTTTTTGCAATGTCACCAGAAATATCCTTGTTATCCTGAATTCTGGTAATTATTTTTCCTTCTTTGGCAAATTTTACTTTATTTAATTTCATTTCATTTCAATTCATTTCAATCTTTATATGAACAAGATAATTTATTACAGAAATTCTTTTTAACCACATTGTTTATATCATACTGGTCATAAAACCTGAGTGAATCTCACTGTACTATGGAAACATGAATATCTTTCTTTCTTCCTTTACCAGTTAGTCCAACATACCTTAAGTAGCAGTATAAATGCTCTCTGTTATGGTGTTACTCATACAGGACCCTGTTCAATGTACAAAGATCTCACCACAGAAATGTGCAGCAGATGAAACCCACCCTGTGTTTGCACACTGTAAGGAAAAATCAAATGTTCATCATAACCTTTTTGAACTAGACACAATGACTTGACTCATTTTTATAGACAGGTACTAGCAAAAATTATTAAGACCATATTCTTACTTTTTTTCTGTCTCCAGATAACTTATTTTGTTCATGTGTCAGCACAATAAAAGTATCTAGATAGGCAGACAGAGAAAGGTATTTTGTTTAAGATAGGAAAATAAAAGGATGTCTTAGTGACTCTTACAGCACAGGACTTGTTGCCTTAAAAGCAGTTTATTGTATAACAGTATTGATTCCTATGCAAAGCGTGCTTGATGAATAGTATAGTCCCAGAATTGGTGTGACGCTTAACCTGTACAAAGTACATAGCCACATCTTTCCCTAAGACCTGACAAATTTTCAGTGAGGAGCACTGCAGACAGGTGTTTGTTAACTCAAGAGTCAGGCAGCACCTACATATTTTATTATTAGTTCAGTTTTATATTGATGATGTTGCTCTTGACCTTACAGTCATATCTAAATGTTTGGGGGAGTACCCTCAACTCTAAGTTATTTAGGCTTTCTTACTGTTTAGTGAAAAGAAAGAGAGAAGCATCTCTCAGGGGACAACTCATTTTTTCTTAGACTCTCACACTAGTGTTGATTAATTATTTCTGAGAGGCAACATACTTTCTCTGATGATTCAAGAAGAAGCCTAGATAGACTAACGTGAACTATCTCCCTAACTTATAGAGAGTGAAGGGGATATGATATAACTGACACTTGAGGTAGCTCCAAGGAGTAGTGCGGACTGTTGCTATGACACTGGCATTTTGCTAGCCAAAAGAAAACTGCTAAAGCCAAGCAAAAATATTTTATGAATCAGCCTTGTTTGGGTGCTGGTTCAGCTGTGTCAACAGTGTGGATACTACTAATCACAGAAATGAATCTAAGCTTCTGATGACCCTGGTAGAACTGCTGATGACCTCTGCTGAGTACCAATTAGCCAGCAGGCAGACACCAACATGAAAGCTGATGGCTGAAGGTAAGTTCATTATGTTAATGTCGGCCTCTCTGGCCACAGTGAATAAGTGAGTCATTGATGAAGCCAGAGACTCGTCTTCTGATCAGCAGAGTGCTCTTGCATCAGTTTTCTTCTGATAAGGTGCTTCATTGCTTTGAAAGCTTAGCTCTGGTGGATATTGATAATATTTCTTACCTGTAATGAAGCACTAAGTTGGGATGATACATCTGTCAGTGGATCCTCAATAAAGAAAGGAATATTTTCACACTTTTGCCATGATATCTGATGAATCTTGACTAATTAAATTACAAACACACTATTCGCCATTTAATTGCCACACCTGTTTATTTATTTATTCCTTTGGAACCCTGAAGTATATTCTCAAAATTTTGAACATATTCTGGAAGCATTTTATATGTTTATAAATAAAATTTCTGTTCATTTGTGTTAGAAAGTGAGCATATGTAGAATATTATCAAAGTATCTGAAAGCAATTTAAAAAAATGAAGCTAAGAACACACTTTTTTTTCACATTTTTTTAACTGGCCTTTTGAAAATATTACTACCTTTATAGTTTTTTAGTTCATTGCTGACAAAGTTCTCTGATAAGGATACCTTCATGATAAATGCAAACACAAAAAGGAAGCCTGCAAAGGGTGGACTCAAGGACAAGTAACCTGGGATGAATTCAGAGAAATTGTTCCAGCAGCCAGGAGTCAGCTTAGGAAAGCTAAACTCCTGACAGAATTAAATCCAGCCTGGGATGTCAAGGGCAAAAAACAAAGGCTTCCATAAATACGTCAGTGATAAAAAGGCTAGGGAAAACATGGGCCTTCTCTAGAATAAATGGGAAAGATGGTTATCTGGGATGTGGGGAAGGTTGAGATACTTGAAAACTTTTTTGCCTCGGTCTTCACTGGCAAGTGCTCTAGCCACACTGTCCCTTCTGCCCCCCCCACCATTTGCAGAACACTAAGGTAGGGGTTGAGAGAATGAAGAACTGTCCACTGTAGGAGACGATCATGTTTGAGGCTATCTAAGGAAGCTGAAGGTGCACAAGTCCATTGGGCCTGATGAAAAACATCTGAGGGACCTGATGGAGGCAACTCTCCATCTTATTTAAGAAGCTGTGGCAGACTGGTACAGTTTCTGCTGACTGGAAAAGGGGAAACATAGCCCCAGTGTTTAAAAAAGAAAAACAAAAAGGAGACCCGGGGAACTTACTTGGCAAGATCATGGAGCAGATCCTCCTCGAAACTATGCTAAGGTATATGGAAGACGTCAAGACAGCCAACAGGGCTTCACTAAAGGCAAAAACTCAAAGAGTTGCAGTCAACTTCTTGATGTCCAGGTGGAATTCAGTGATGAGTAGTGTCCCTCAGGGCTGGCATTGGGACACTATTGCTACTGTTTAATATCTTTATTAATGGGATATACAATGGGATTGAATGCACCTTCAGCAAGTTTATCAATGACAACAAGCTGTGTGATGCAGTTGGCATACTGGAGGAAAGGAATGCCAATCAGAGGGAACTGGACAGGCTTGAGAAGTGGGCCCATGCAAACCTGATGAAGTTCAAGAACAAGTGCAAGGTGCTGCACCTGGGTCGGGGAAATCCTAAACAACAGTACAGACTTGGGGATGAGTGGTACAGGCTTGACAGGAATAGATTGAGAGCAATCATGTGGAGAAAGTGAAGAAATTCTTCACTGTGAGGGTGGTGAGGCACTGGAACAGGTTACCTAGAAAAGTGGTGGATGCTCCATCCCTGGAGGTGTTTAAGGCCAGGCTGAATGAGGGTTTGAACAAACTGATCTAGAGAAAGATGTCTCTGACACACTTGGACTTTGGCAATCAGGGAAGAAGGTAAACCTCCCTCCAGTTTGGGAGTTTCTTTCTGATTACAGATATAGAAAAAAATAAAAAAAAAAATAAAAAAAAAAAAAGTGAAATATATATACAACAGGAAAAGGAATAAAAATATACATATGTAAATGTATATGTAGAATACATTTTATGAGCCAGAAACATTATTAATCACTGCTTAGTCTTTTCATAGTGAGAAGTTATACCAATAGTAGTGGACACAGGCATTCGTATCTTGTAAATTTTTCAGACTGTGAGTAATTTCCTGAACTCTCTCTTTAATCTTTCAAGTAGTCTCAGGAGGAAGATATTTAGGCCAATCTCTCTTAGTCCATAAAGGATCACAGAAACATAAAATCTAAAATTGGAAAAGATATACTGTGTCATTAGTCTAACTCTGCCAGTACAGAATAGGTCTCTATATTAAATTTACTACCTTTTTTCCACTATTGGCTTTAGTATGCTAAATTCCTCTTGGGAAAATATTATATTATTTTATTGATTTGGTCAGTAATTTTTAATAAGCCTACTCTCTCCTCTTTTTATATGACTCTGCTTGGCATTACACCTTCAAATATTCATAGACTTGCCATTATAATCCCTTGAACTTTCCTTTGGCCAAGATTATGCATATTTAACGTTTTTAATTTTTTATTTTTTCTTCCAAACCTCAGTACTTGTAGTTTTCCAGTCAATCATTATACTGTAAATCTCTGTCTCCTTTTGGTAAGATGAGAAATACAGTCAGAACTACCCTGAGTGAATGCACTTTCACATATATTCCTCCTCAAATCTGGTATAACAGAGAGCCAAATCTTTTCTATTCAGTGTGACAGAGACAAATAAAAAATTCTCTGTATGATATCAGAAAGGAGAAATTCAAAGTAATGTTCCCTAAAAGGTAAAATAGTTCACCTTACTTAATTTATTATGCTCTGCTTCTGTTATACTCTTCTGGTGTTTCATGAAGATATTAAAAGTGATTTGAACAGTATTAATTAGAGACTAATCCCAACCAAAGATAATATTGTTAAATGTTATTCTTCATTTGTTTTGTTTCAAGCACTCCTTCTATTCACTGCTATACATATGCGGTTTATTATTATTTCTTGAAAAATAATTCAAATACTCCCTTTGATTTAATAGGTTAGAACTTGAAATAGAGGAATCAAGCAGTGTCCATTATGTCCACTGCATTAATCCTACCTTTTGTACCAAACTGTGGAATTTTCTTTGATAGGAGGTTAATTTAATATGACTTCTTGCTTATGAACTTTTGACGTCTGTAATTTTTCTCAAGGTGCTAAAGGATTTATTGAAGTATTTCTCTGATCTTATACTGGTACTTACTTAAGAGACTTGAAAAAACTAATACTACAAATGACCCAGTCTAGTCCCTGAATTATCAAAGATGACATTTAATATTTCTAATTCTGATGCTATCTTAGTAAGTCTATTTATACAATTTGGCCATGTTACTTGTTTCATGTATATAACATTTAAAATATGTATACTCTGCCATTATTGCATGTTTTACAAATTTTTCCATATGCTCTTTAGCTACTATCAGCCACGACTAGTTTTGCCTTCCTTCTCAACAAAGGCAGCATATGAAATGCATTTGAAAAACAAAATGTCACACTCAAAAATCCTGCTAGTGACAGTCCATCTGACTGAAGAGCAGTATAGACTTCGGAGCAGACAGTGTGGAAGTCGGTGTCAGAGATGATAGTTCAGTGTACTGGAGACTGAACAAGAGGAAAGAATGGAAAAAAAAAAAAAAAAAATTGCTATTTAGATAATAAGAAAATTCCACTTATATTCTGAGTCCCAGTGGAAGAACTCACTAGGTATAATAATCATCCTCTGTTTCCCCCAGACTTTTGCAAGCCATAGGGTTTTATAAACACTTTTATTCAATAAACATATACAGAGTATATGAAAATGAAACAAAAACAATGTAATATGGATTCACTTTTATTTAAAATTATTTTGTACTTAATATCTCAAGTAACATAATAAAACAAGAAAGCTTTAGAGACGATATTACTTAATAAATTCAATTGTAGCTTTCAAACTTTTTATTTTGTTTCTGGGTTTTTCTTCTCTTTCAAGTGCCTATTTGGTCATATAAGAAAATTTGATGAAAGTTATAATTTGATGAAATTTATAAATATACAAATATCAAAGTTAGATTGTACTGTTCCAAGACAATGTAATAAAATGTTGTAGAATTATAATGGTTATAAGTAGTAGCAAGATATTTTGACATAAGGTTTTACAATTCAAAATGTTTAACAGGGCACTGTGCACCTCTTCTCAGAATGGTATTTGACCACTTCAGTCATCTGATGCTTTATCAGCATCTATAAAAGCTTCCTAAAGAAATCTTCAAGAGAGAGAATGCCTACAGCATGAAAATGTTTTATAGCATAAACATTGGTTCCTAGACCCTGCCTGTCAGCACCAGGTTTCAGGTGAACTGAGAAATCAAAATACAATTAATTCTTTCTTTCAAATTAAATACTTAGTTTATAATTACACTAATTTTCTTAAAATCCAGTGATGTCAAAGAAATACAATTTTGTCTTTAGGATTTTACTTACAGACAAAAATGTAAAGGAGTTCAAAACCAAACAGAATCAATGTCCTTCGTTCTATCCATGTCATCCCATATTATTCTGCCAGTCAATATTGCAAATATGAGCCAATGCAGTTTGAAGTTACTACATGTAACACACTATGAACAGTGTAATAGGTATGAAGCATCAAAGAAATTGTATATCTGCTGAAAGTTGATGTAATTTTCATTTGATGATAAGAAGTGCAATGAATTTTAACCTGTTACTATGAGACTTATTGATACTTTCAGGTTATTAATGCACTGAAAAATGAATTACGTTGTTATATGCATTTGAATACAATTATAATGTGCTTCAGCTCCAGCGGGAATGATGAAACTTCCTAAAAATAATATTGTAATTTCCTTTTCTTCCTGCATTATACCTTCCCTGTCAGTGTGCCATTATGTTACAAGAACTTCAGGTACTTTGAGCTCAATATAAGCAGAAACAAATTAATGAAACTTTACCACAGTGTGGGATTTGAACCCATTTATTATGGGTCCACTGAATTATTAAGCAACTCATCTCTCTAGTATCTGGGAAAGAGCCTTTTGATTAAAAGCTCTATTGAAAGGTGGTTTTAGTAAACTTTAATTCATGAAAACTTACTGAGTCAAGTACATTGGTGATTTGCAATTATACTTTTTTATTATTTTTATAATTCTATCTTCATCAAAGTAAATAATGTAAATATATGTGTACCTATTATAAGGATGTTTGTGTATGTAGCACATGAATATAGGTTTCTGTGTGTTTTTATATGCACATATAATACACACACATATATATGTAGAAAAGGGAGGGAGAAAGATGAGATGATGTAGCCATGTTTTTATTAATATAAGGTGGACAGACATTACTAAGGTAGATTATATCCAACCCCTGAGGAAACGGATAGATATGAACAGAAAGCTCCTACACTGTTAGAATTTTTTTCCATGGTGCTGGATGTTCGTACTGGTAGATATTTGAGAGGATTATAACAAAGTGCTGCATCTATTTCCAAGTATCCATTGAGCAACATCAGTGGAAATGATCTATAAAGAATCTGTGTTGATGCTCATATTACCTTTAACTAGTCAAGGGGCATTGTACCTAACAACTGATAAACCCTAAACCTTATCATTGATAAGTGTAGCTCTTCAGAGGTGTAAATTTTAAGCATCTCTACATGAGGGATGATGAGTCCACTAATGCATTAAAACAAACAAACAACAACAACAAATACTCCTGAAATAAGCACTCATATCAATTGTGGGGGCCAGTGAGGTCTCATTTAAGCAAATTCCTTGTCTTTATACTTTATAGACATCTTTATTTAATATCTGTTCAGTTACAACACAATTTGGAACTTTTCTGATGATGTTGAATAAAGACTAAATTCAAATAAATGTGTTGATTGTTACATCAATTAATATTGCTAAAACTGCTTGCAGTTTTGGTGATTTCTCCACTGATTTTACTTAGCAGATTTACTCTTTTAATTTTGGAGGAAGACAAAGAACATCACATTTTACTCTTCCTGTCCAAGAGTTCTGTTAACAAAACCTTTTGCAGTTTTATTGCGTATCTACTATGGTTTTTGTTTTTAAACAGTTAAACCAGTTAAGAAATGCAGTGCCATAAAAGTTTGTAGTTTCAATGGTATTCAAAGTAATTTTGGTGTTTTGGCTAGAAGTGTGTAGAAAGAAGAAATCTTTAGCAAGACAGAGATGGGATTTTCAGGAAATGGATTTCTATTCAGGACCTATAGGACAGAAATGATACTGATGAGCAAAGACATAGTCTGCACAACTGTGTTGGTGATGTGTTTTCTACTGAATAAATTTAACTGACTTCTGTCAATACATCTCACTGTCAGAGAACTCTGCAAGACATATTTATACTCAGAATGCCATATTTTTCTCTCTCTCACTCACCCTCCCACTCTTCTTGCTATGTATAGCTTGAGCATTCTTCTCTGAGATTAAACTAAAAACAGGGACCCTCACCCATGTATCCCAGATAATACCCAACTAGTGTATCCTGCTATGTTAGACAAACACCTGGCAAGGTCAACTTAATCTAGTGCTAACTGTAGTAATTCATCTTTGGAGTCAGCTGAGTCATTGCAAGGAACAGATTCAGTGTTTGCTGTCTGCCCTGCAGCAGTTATATTTTCATTTCTGAGTACAATTCACTATGTTGTTTATCCTGGATATATCTCCAAATCATCTAGGACTCTGATATCAGAAAGAGAGCTAGTATTGAACTTTCTAGGACAAAAAGATTTTTTCAGTACAAGACTATGGTTTCTACGCCACCTATTTCTCTGAGTTTTGAAAAGTAGTGTGAAATATACTCATTAGAGGAACCTGAATTTGGAATTTTCCAATAACTTCAAAGCCAGTTTCCATCTAAACAAGGCAGCCATTAGAAAGGGTAATTATATCTGTAATTATCCTCATCCACTCACCAGAGTTCCCTAGCTATTCACTTGCATCAGCTCTGTGGATTTTGAGCTATGGTATGAATCACATTAAAAATAAAGAAATAAATTTGCTGTATTATATGGCCAAACTACATGTCAAAAAATGGAATAAAAAAAAAAAAAAAAAAAAAAGTGTGTGAGAAGAAAAATTGACCTATATGCATCTTTTATTAAGCATAATCCAATTCAAAGGTGGACCATCACGATCTTCTAATCCATTCTCATGCGTATATTTCCAATGTCTGCTTGTACCAGTAGTAACAAGTAAGCAGCTGAAGAAAGAGCTAGATGAGCCAAACAAACGCAGAAAGAAATAAGAAGGATAGGATCATATGAGTAGAGATGACAGGGAGGACAACAGAACCACCTGTGTAAGTAGCAATCCCCAATTAAATTAGATTAAACATAACACAAAACTTCCCCCTTTGATCAGTCTAAAATGATTATGAAGTCTCAGGGCTAAAAGTTTGATTATGTCTTGATTCAAAGCTTCTTTGAATTAAAGTCAGCTGTGAAGACAGTAGTTTTAATGGATTTAATTTATTTTCTATTAACACAATTTGCAGCAAGGAGCAACAGAATGTGTCATTAAAGTTATTGGTGATAGACATAGTCTCAGGTGATAGCAAGCAGCTGATACCATTAGAGAAAAGTGCTGAAGACAGAGGTAGAATAACTGCCCTCAGACCATTGTTTCCAGAGTCCTGACTTGGTCCCTGTTGTTCAATATAGCTATGAACACTGAGGTACGAGTTGTGGGGATTTTTTTTAGCATTTTTCTTGCCACTGAGATATGATGACAGTGAATATTAAAGTCCAGTTTAAATGTACTGTATTCCAATTTAAACAGGTATTTCCTATTTCTGAAGGATAAGACAGATGTTCTCACCCACATTATTTTTTTCATGTGTGGGTTTTTGTTTATGCTTTTATCCTATCACCTATTATTTACCTCCTTCCCAATGTAGAGGTTTCATCATCCTACTTTCACCATTCATCAATGAAGAAATAGTTTCCCATGATAGTCAGGATTAAAATGCATCACTGACTTTCTTGAAGTTATTGTATTGTTTCCTTATGCACTGACTCTTTTCCTTATGAGTCATCAGCACTGAAAGTATTTTTAAATGTAATTGCTGATTAAGCAAGGTCCTCTATTGAAGAATCCACAGAATATCTCCTCCATTTCCAGTAAGGCTCTCTCCATAGACTACATTGCATTTATGATGTGGATATTGGTTGGCAGGCGATCAATCCATAATATCTGGTAAAAATGGGTAGTAATGACTGCCAGTGTTGGCAGTTTAAAACTAATGCCATTTTTTATAATAGAAAACATATTCAATATAGACAGCAGAGGCTTCAAACAAGCTATTGAATGTAGTTAGAGAAAAATGTTTCAACTTATGTAGTATATACACCATGTAATACATGGAAATTATATGCATACTTCCAGTGTTGGATGTAAAATCAATCCTTTTGTCAAGTGCACCTATTGTAGTTTGCCATGTTGGAGACCTACATTCAAACAAAGGACTCAGAAGGTTGGGCACTTAGCTTCCAGGGAGAGGAGCCTTCTGTCATTCAATAACTCTCCTCAGTTGCAGTCGACAAACGAGCTACTGTGGGTAAGACACTTCAGACAAGCTTCTGAAAACCCTTTTGATAAAGTCTCACATCTGAGGTTAATGACAATACCTAAGGTGTGGGAGTCATGTAATAAGCGTAAATTTGACTTGGAAAATTAAAAACAAAGAGCAGGAAACAAAGTAAAAAGTAACACTAGTTTGAAGAGAATGGCATTATAGTCAAAAGGAGTAAATAATGAGGAACAATGCAGTAAGATACATGAGAACTTAGATGATTTAAATGCTAGAAGATGAAAGCTAGTTCAAAGCAGTTAAATAGAGAGCAGTGACAGATTCCTAGGGAAAAAAAGGATATCAAACAATTGGGTGTGTCATTAAATATAAGAAATCAAAAGGTAAAAAGAGTCTAAAAGATAATTCTGTGTGCAGCATTAAATATGAATGATAAGTAATAAGACGAGAAAAGAAATATCTATGTCTAACATTAAAAACAAAGGAATGTTACCAACTATGCCTAAGTAGGGCAAAAAGGAGCCAGGTACAATTTATTAATATAAACAAAATCTAGAAGAAACAGACTAACTAAGAAAAGAACAAAAGAAAAAAAATCTACTTTCAAATAAAAAAAAATCTAGAATATTATATCTTTGTTGCACTCCTATCTTCTAGGAGTGTATACACTTCTCATTGAAGTACAATTAAAAACTGCCAGAACGCAGTGTTTGCTCACTGTACCAAAGCTGCTGCTAAACTATCACCACTGTGAGCTAGAATATCAAACCTAGAGCTTGTTTTGTTCATGGTCTTATTTAGAGGATGCATTTAGGCCTATATTATGATTCTGTATGAAAAGCCAAAGCAAATCAACCCCCTGTGATCCAGTCTCCAGAAAGGGAACGGATTTCCAGAAATACCTGAGGCACCACAGATTACATATCAGAAGCATTCCAAAATCTCACACAGGGATCTCACTACTACCTGTGAAAATCTGGACCATAATTGATGCTAGCAGAATTTTCATCAGCAAGAGTTCTAATGGATTACTAAACCCATCTACTAAACCCATCACTGTTTAATCTTGCTACTCTTTGCTACATAATTCCTAATTATGACATAAAAACATTAAGAAACTGATGTAATTTTTTTGTCTTCTTTGATGCAGGCCATTTAGTCGTTCATTAAGACAATCACCCTGTCATACCTAGAGTTCCTGAGTTCTTTTTTATGGTTTTGAGCACATTTGAGTGTCCATGACAAATCTTTCCTGACATGTCATTTATAATTTTACATAAATTTCTCCTTTGGGATTTAATTTATATATAAATGGTGGGTGATAGAGACAATCTGTGTGTTGTGTGCCTTTGTTTTGACATTTTAATTAAAAGGTAGAAAGTTATCTTGTTTTCCCCTTTTTAGATTAGAAACGGAGAGCACATATTCAAAATGTAAGCATTCAAAAGTGAAGAAAATCAGACTAGAGTAACTGAAGTAATGACTGCAACAACTAAGAATATGATAACTATATGAAATATTACTGTCTCCCAATCTAACCTCTTCATTTAGTACCTTTTTATATATGGTTAATGTGCTGTTAAAAAGATGTCGAAGCTCAGAATTTGTGATTTGTTCCAGTTTCTAGAGGTAGAAAGGTTCACTGCAGCTTTAGTTCAGTGCTTCTGCTCAATGAAGCATATTCTGTGAGGCTACTGGTGGCCTTCCAGTATCCTTCATCCAGGCAACTATGCAAAGTCAAATTGCAGTACTCCTATATTGATAATTCAGGCTATCTTGGCATGATTTTCATGGCTGTAATGCAAGGCACACTGCAGGTTTATATCTTTCCCCAGCCAAGAGTGTGGGAGTATTCTAAATTCTAACTAAGCAGAATATATGAATTGCATATTGCAGGCAAAACAATATACTTTTCTCTACAAGAAAGAAAAATAAATAAATAAATAAATAAAAATCACAGGACTGTTTTTTGTTTTTTGTTTTTCCCCAGTATAAAAAGTGAACAATATATATCTCTCCTCCAACCCAAAAATCTTTCAAACTTCTCTAATTGCTAAAAGTGAAATTTCTAATACTAAATAATCAAGAATTAGCATTGTTCAGGATGAGTGTGTGGAGATTACCTTTTTGTTCGTCTTTTTTCTTTTTTTTAACCCATAAATAATGTAAATTAATAATAATAAAAAAAACCTATGCAACACAAAATTGGGTAATAACCTTACTAAAAGCCTGACCTTGATAAGTCCAAGTATCAAAGTTATAAAAAGCCTTGCGTGAAGACGAACACCTCACATGGACACAAGAGAAGGATACAGAAAGAGTAGCAAGCTTTTGAAGTAGCCTTGAATACTGGTCACCAGTTCAGTCTTGGACTAGTTAATATCACCCTATTTCCTAGCACTCCCCTATGCAATGCAAGTGTATTTTAGTGTGGAGAGGAGACAGAAGCTAGATACAGCAGACTATTTTTATGTTAAAAGGTCTTATTCCTAATTTTCGCTATGTTCTGTAGTGAATGCAGCAAAAGAAACAGATCAGTAGGTGCTGTTCACAAAGCACCTACTCGAGATACTCTAGAACTGCAGTATCTGTGTGTGTGTGTATTTTGTCTTATGCAGTTTAGGCTCTTCTACAGAACCGATCTGTTAAGGGCCCAGTAGAAGGGATCAATGCTAGCAAGCTACTGCATACCGCACACTTTACAACCATGAAAAATGAGGGCACTATGGGATAAAAACAAAGCAAGTGAAATGATCCCAGAATGAAAGAAAAGATTACATTTTTAGCTTTAGCAGTTGTGGAACTAAGATGGATCTCAGACCTATGTATATATAACAAAGACTGGGATGCTTTAAAAACCTTTGTTTTTACAAATGTGATTAAGCTTCCCATAAGTGCCAATTGCAATTCCTGGTCTATTATATGCTCTCAGATACCTATTAAATATCCTTTTAAAAGACAGAATTCAGTTTTAAGGGATCAATACGTTTCAATTTATCTTCATATTTATGTAACAAGAATTTTATCATTTCAGTAGTCTTAACTGTCAATATTCTTTTTATTCCCTCTCAGTCAAGGTGTACTGCTTCCCCTCCCATTCCCTCTATTTTTTTTTATTTTTTTCTTATTTTTTTAGTCCTCTAAAATTACACCATTGCTCTACATAATAAGCAATGCTTTGATGAGTGACTTCTTATCTCAAAACAATGAAAACATTGTTTTCAAATTTTCTACCGGCAACTCTTGTATTTTGAGAGGAGGAGATGATCTGGGTTTTTTGTTGTTTTGTTGTTGTTGTTGTTGTTGTTTGTTTGTTTGTTTCTTTTTGACTTTTTGTTTGTTTCCTATTTTTTCTCCAGATAATAGGTAAAATGAGCTGATGATAATACAAGATCTTACCTAAAATCTGTTCTCAAGTTAAACCAATCATTTATTCCCTCTGCATGAACATCAAACCACTCTGAGTTCAAGGATTGTTTATAATCTGCTAATTCTAGCAGATTCAGATGTGATCATCCATACATAAACTAACATTTTAGTAAAATTTAACATGCCTAGACCAACTTCACGTTATTCTCCAGCACTTTCTCAGAGATACACCAGTAATTATTTGTTCCACTTTTTCTATTTTGTATCTAAGTTCAGTTCATTAATTCAACAGAAAGTTTTTGAAGTATATGTAACCTCTTCAGAGTGATGCATGGCAACATTTTCTGAGAACAGACTGAACGAGAATGAGCAAAAAGGTATCCCCAGATTTTTTTATAAATAAGAATCATTAGGGTCTGTCAAAGTCTTGCACTCTTTTCCAGGTATCAGATCAAGTTGAGTAGTTCTCAAAGTTGAGTATACTCAAAGAAATGTGTATCTTTTATTTTAAATTAATTATGCTTGTAATATAAAATTTATTGTTCTTTATTTCCCTTTCTTCTCAATGAATTCAAACACTGGAAGAGTTTAGCCATGGAATCACAAATCACAGAACCCTTCATAAAGGAGAAGGGCTGTTTCTCTTGACCAGCTGACAACACTCCTTCCTGTTCAGCCCAGGAGGCTGTTGGCCTTCTCTGTTCCAAGGATATATTGCTGGCTGATGTTCCACGCGGTGTGTTGAGGGATTTTTGAAACCGCAAAGATCCCACGGCTTGCTGCAGCTGAGCAAACCAAGTTCCCATGACACTGTTCCCACATCGTCCAATTGAGGAATTTAGAAAAATATTGTTGCCAGTTGTTGGCTTCAAGGACGAGGTCTACATGACTGCTAATCACAAGGGGGTTGTTTTCTTGCAGGTGGTGTTGTTTTCTTGTAGTTGTTTGTCTGAGTGCTTTTGACCAATAATCTTGTGTGAGACACTATCCATCCATTAAGTTCACTATAAAAGTCAGGCTATTCAGGTAATAAAATGGAGCATGATCTGACCATACTGGTGTTTGTCGTGCTTTAGGCCATTCTTCCTGCAACATTGGTGTCTACAAGGATTTGTTAATCAGATCTTTTGCTGAATAAACTTGTCTCCCTTACTCAATCCAGGATCTACTTTGTTCATTTCAAACAGTTCTTGTCAGCATCTACTCTCAGAGCCAAGTGATTTTTCACTTCAGGAAAGCGTTGAAAGACACTGCAGTTTTTGGTAGGTTTTCCCAAGTTTTTTCTTTAAACAGTATTTCTCTGTGTTAACATATACCAATTTAATCTTCTATTGCTTTAGAGCAATTTTCATCTCTTTCCCATTACACTCTTCTTTTGTTCCCATGACTCAGCATTTTTTTCTGTGAACCAAGCTCTCTTCCTCAAGATCTAATTCTTAGAAGGCAATCCACTTTCTGAGATGCTGTGTGCTATCTTACACTACAATTACTGCAGCCCTTATTCAAATGATTCCTTCCATTGCATTCACAGATTTTGTTGCTTAGAGTTGGTATTTTCAAGGGTATTTGCTGATTATTTCTAGATACATTTACTGTACATTTTAAGAGACCAAAGCCATCTTTCTCAAAAAGTGATCTCCTTACCACAGAGGTACATATTTTCTTTAAAATCATATTGAAATCATTATGGTTGTACATCTAGTAGGGTCTGAGCTCTTTTTCTGTTTGGTTAAGACTATATGTAGAGATACCTCCTCTCTGAATAACCCATCTTACTGTTAGGAAACTGAGTCATGTCCTTTAAATCTGTTATCTATATATAACTAGCTGATTTCAATGGAATTTGACACTTACACATTTCAGACAATGCAGAGCAGCAGAAGTTTGTTTATTGTCATGCAGGAAGTTACAGCAAAGGAAACAGATCACTAAAATGTCCCTGTTCCTAGACTCGCCTTTCTACTTTACTAGATATATATGATATTAATATTGCAGGCTACTGGCATTATAATAGGTATCTAAAGTTGACATTAATTTAGATGTACTTTTAATCTTGGTAAATCTGAAAGCAGATGTATGATTTATTCGAAGTGAAATAACATACTAAGAAAAATAACACAAATATTTTTCAAGCAAAATGTTCTGAGTTATGCAGCAGCAGGAGCTCTGACTGAGGAAACATACAAAATATAAAACCTGTCAGTTCCTTTAAAGTTTTTCTTCACTCTTGACTTCACCAAAGAAACTACATAAGATTAAGGTAATAATTTCCTTAATAATTTATAAAAATAACATTTTCAGAAACTTTGTATTAAGAAACCTGGAGTAAAAATGAAATGTACCTCCACAATAATATACTACAGTGAAGAAAAAAATAATTTGCAAATTTTGTGCTGCATAATCCAGAGGAAATTACAAATAACATGACAGAAAAGGGAAAGAAATGAGATCTGTATTTTATTAGCAATGCCATCTCTATATTAATCATAATGCTAAGATATTAACAAATGTTATGTATATTAATACAAATGGTCATTGTTAGAATAATTCATGAACCTCAAAAGAGCTATTAATGTGATATGGATACTCTAATGCGTTCACATGTCATTGAGTTCAGAGTTATTCATACTGAAGTATTCACAAGCTGTAGTGAGTTTTGAGGATTGATTTATTTGTTTCTAAGTACCATCTATAGAGGTAAAAATATATATGTAGGCAACAATTACAGGCAATTTATACCACTACTGGTTAAGGACTCTATCCACCAAGGATTTGACCTTTTGCTTCCACTAGACAGAAGGAAGTTTTCCCCAGCAGAGGAAAGAGCGTTGAGATGATGAGAAGCTGTAACTCTTTTGTTGGAAAGAGTGATTTCAGAACAATTTTAAATCATATTTCAGAACAATTTCAAAAGTCACAAGCTAGAGGACTACATACCTAATTCAGCTAGTATACTACAATGGCTGACTAAAGCAAACAAATTCAAGGCTCAATGGCTTTTGTAAACCTACATGCTGTTCAAGGGGTCCTCTTGTTCATTCAGAAGTCCTACCAGAAGTGCATAAGTATAATATAAATGTCAGATCATGTTCCACTGATAATACATGCAGTGTAGTGAAAAGGTGATAAAACCAAAATCAAGGAAAATATGACAATCAGGAATCAAGTGACAGTAAGGAGACCAACTGGGTAGCCCAACCTGAAAAACAATAAAAGAAGGTAAGTAATGGAAGTCCTATTTATATTATTTGCTACCTCTTTCATATTTCACTCTGTCCTGGAGGTAACAGAATCCAACTCAGCACTACTATTCCTGGAGGCGGGTACCAGCACAGTAACCCCACAGGAGGCAGCAGGACGATGCTTTGCTTCTGAAAAGAGCTTTGTCTGCTCCTGGCCCTTTCCTACTGATTGCATACATGCACTTCTGTAACTTTCTTTTTGGATCTGGAAAATAGGAAGAGGAAGAAACACTGGGAATACTTGGGTGACAAGAAAACTTCCAATTCCTGCAGTGGTGAGTCTGAGCTGGAACTAATCTGGTTCCTTTTCAGGTTGAATGTGTTAGATATTGGTGAACAGCTATTTCCCTCTCAAATACAGTATTTTAAAGACACTATTACAACCTTAAAGATGAATCAATTGCTAAGCTACTAATTAGCTTGGTACAAAATACTAGTTTCTCTTAATTAAGCCAATTCCATATGGACAAAAGAGGTCTCCTAACTGAGGTTTAATCTAAATGGAAACACTTGTGACTAGAAACATGGTATGAAAAAGACTCATTTGATGAAGTTAGTGATTTTCTTAAAAGCTAACCAAAGGGTAGAAAATAGTACCTATAAACTGAATCCTGGAACTTCCTCATTTTTTTGTGAAATGATGTAATTTTAGCCATAAGAGATTTTTATGACATTCCTAGCCAATATGAGCTACTCAGGTTCCTACCATTTACCAATTTTGTTATGATAGCAAAATGGCATTTTTTAATACCATTGTCGTGATTTAACCCGGCTGGCAGCTAAACACCACGCAGCCGTTCGCTCACCCTCCCCCCTCCCTCTCTGGGACGGGGGAGAGAAATGGAAAGTGAAGCCCGTGAGTTGAGATAAAGACAGTTTAATAAGACAGGAAAATAATAATAATAATAATAATAATAATAATAATAATAATAATAATAATAATAATAATAATAATAATAATAATAGTACAATGATGATAATAGTACTACTACTAATAATATGTACAAACAAGTGATGCACAATGCAATTGCTCACCACCCGCTGACCGATGCCCAGCTTAACCCCGAGCAGTCCGGCCCCCTCCCCCTGGCTAGCCACCCCTATATATTGTTTAGCATGACGTCAGATGGTATGGAATACCCCTTTGGCTAGTTCGGGTCACCTGTCCTGGGTCTGTCCCCTCCCAGCTCTTACTGCACCCCCAGCCTGCCTGTTGGCAGGACAGAGCGAAAGTCTGAGGTGTCCTTGGCTTGGTATAAGCACTGCTCTGCAACAATTAAAACATCGGGGTGTTATCAGCACTCTTCTCATCCTAAGCCAAAACACAGCATTCCACCAGCTACTAGGAAGAAAATTAATTCTGTTCTAACTGAAACCAGGACAACCATGCTCACTCAATCTCTCTCAAAATCATCACTTTACAAACCAAGGATGTAGATATATAGGATGTTTTCAAATTGTCTGTATTTCCACAGACAGAACTGGAGACCATGGTATATTACTATCATTGTACAAAAATTGACTGACACTTTGACAAAAATCAGTACAAAATAACTATTTTCCCTGCAGCAAAAGTGGGGCATTGAAATGCCACAGAGTTTGCAGGGTGCTGACTCCATCTTTCTGTATATTTTCTATTGAATAAAAGGAAGTTCATGGATATCTTCACAGTACCCATCTAGAGCAGGAACATAGCCAAAATCCATTTCATTTGGTCACAAATCTTCTGTACAGGATTTACAATTCTTCTGACAGACTGAGGAGGCTGTGTTAACTTACAATCTGAACTGATTCTCAGTCTGCACATTTTCATTACCACTAAGAGAATACATTTCCTCGTATGACTTACCTACTTCTTGCTTTCTTTAGTGAAACTGTTCATTTGAGGACAAAGGAGAAGGAATTGTTACTGTGAAAGGAATATCCTATATTCCTTCAAAATTCAGCTTCACTTGATGGAAAAATTAATCATATCACCCTTGAGATATTGTTAAAACCCTATACATCACAATTTACTCTCTTGTGCCATACACCTAATTATTTTGATAAACCTACTCTTTTAATAAGATACCACCCCCATTTTATATATTATGTTGAGTTGCAAAAAAAAAATACACTACACCAGCATAGCTCCTAATTTAAGGTGTCTTACAAGCATGAGATTGAAGGAAATATAAGAAAAATTCTTTTTAACCAAGGTAGCTGTGAACTTATTTTGAAAATGATTGTAAAAATGAAACTGGGGAACCACTGACAAGCAGATTTTATGTATCCAACATCTCAAGTCCTTGTGGATTTTCAGAAGAACCCGCATTACATTTTGGGATTGCCTGAACCAAATGAGTTTCATCATTGTTCATCCTGGAAGAAACATTCTGATTCATTCTGTTAACTGTTAAAATCACTCACCTACATGGCAGATGACTCCCTATGACAGTATTGCAATACAACAATTTTCTGTGATGATCCTGGTCATGTTAAACTAGTAAAAAATGCATTTTTTTTTAAGTTGTCATGTGAGTTATTTACACTTTAAATCTGTAAAACAATCCCTGTTTCCTAAAACAAAAGGAAAGTATACAACAGATTTTAAAAGAGTAATAAATATAAATAAATAAATAAATAAATAAATTTAAATAAATAATAATAATAATAATAGCATCATGTGTATCTCAGTAAGTCATTACCCAAATTTGGAATAAAAGAATACTTATATTAAAAAAATTAATAAATAAATAAATAATAAAAAATAATTGTGATCTATTCCTCCTTTTCTGAAGAAGAAATATTATTAACTGTTAATATAAAATAATTTTTAAAATAATTACTGAAAGGAAAAGTCTATGCACTTGAAATTTCCAGCCAATATGAATGAAAAGGGTAGATGGTGGTAAGAAGGAGGAAATAAAATAGACTAACACTGGTGACTGAAAATTATCTGAAAAGGGACATCTTTAAAAAAGGGACATCTTTAAAAAAAAAAAAAAAATCATAATATACTTATTAAAGTAGAAGAGAATCCAAAAATTACATAAAGCAAGCAACTATCACAATAACAGAGGGTATTATTACATTGATAAAATATCCTCCCCTTTCCTTCTTCAAGATGTTTTCTATTCTTCATGTTAGATATAAATGCAGAAATCAGATAATTTTGTTTCACTGTGTCTGGTTGCTGCCACTCAAGTGAATGTGTTCAAAAAAAAAAGTAGTATTTTTTCATACTGAGAGAGTATGTCCTCTCTGGACAAGCCTATAAAAGAAACAATAAAGGAGAAAAGTAAGAATGTTTATTTTAGAAAGAGGATTCCTCTCCACTTATTAATTTCTTGTTCCTATTCCATGAATTCTAGCAGTTAATTATAGCTTTCTGTGAGTTAGTTAAGAGGGATTTGTTTTATAGAACACATAGGATTTTTTTTGTCTTGAAAAACTTGGACCACTAGTTTGTCTATAAGCTCTGTGTTTTGCTCAGATTCAGTCATCTAGCTCTCACACAGTCTCTTTTTTCCACCATACAGTGTCCAGAACAGTTGTTTGTTTTCCTTTTCCATTTTCCACTTATTTTCTATTATATTATATTACTTTCTATTATATCATTTATTTTTTATATTGTAAGTGACTGGGTTTGGGATTGTGATCTCTATATAAAGCTTGTCACACAGTGTGAGACCCAATAAGTTGAGTTTCAAAATACAATTAAAAAAATCAAGAAAAAAAATTTCTGAACAGACGAAGGAAGGAAGGAAGGAAGGAAGGAAGGAAGGAAGGAAGGAAAAGATATAGGCACCCCACAGTTAGTCAGACCTAAACTCTCCACTGCCTTAGGTCATTTCTGAAAATAGGGATTAATCACTTCTGAAAATAAAATGGGTTTGAATTGAAGGTTACAATAAAGTATACCACTGTGTAAGCAAAATTTGCAATAACTAACTTCCAATGTATTTAGCCTTTAAAACTAATTCTGCAACAACAAAATAAATATTGCTAAGGAATGAACACATGCACCATCTTCTATAATAATGTTAGAAGAGTCAGTGGCAGTTTTGTTCTTGCCACCTACTACTCACTGAAAAAAAATCCACTGGGTATGAAGTGGGGGCACAGGGCTTTGATGGATAAGAGCTCTTAATAAAAAGGATGTGGCAAGGACAGTCTTTTGGTACTGTGGTCAAAAAACAGCTTCTAGCACCTTTTAGTTTATTAGTGTAGAAGTAGCCTTTGTGTTTACATGTATGTCCAGGCAATAATTTTCTCTGTTACCTCTGTAGAGAGACTTTATAATTTTGGTATGATTTTTTTCCTTTTTTTATTTTTTTTTTCTGTTAAAGTTCCTGTTTTATTCGCATAAACATCTTCACTAGTAATTTAAGGCTACATATTTGGTGTTTGAATTTGGCCTTTAATTGTGATTGACCCAATAAAATACATGGCTTTATTTCCATTCTTTTAGATGATAAATATTTACAAATTTAACATAAGAACATTCACTGCATATATTTAAAGATAATTTAACATTAGTTAAATTAAAATCAGTTAAACCCGTACAAAGTGAAATATATTGATAACGAAAATAACTGGTGATGTGGCCTTCAGAAAATCTGCAAAAAAATGACCCATTGAATGAATCTTTTCATGTGTATTCAAGTTTACAGAGTTCCACCAGTATGCCCAGCCCTTTTCCAGGGATGCAGGACATGTATCTCACATGTACAGTGAGATGTGTACCTTCCATGAAGCTATTACGTCATACCTCTGCACAGGCTTTTTTTCCTACTGGAAGCAAATGCTTGGAGCACAGAACAAGCCAAGTACATGAATACTGTACTTGTCATTTTAAAAGCAGTTATTTGTAGTTTTCTGTGCTTCTTTAACAAATCTGAAATCTACCAGGTGATGTTATGTGGTAATGCCTATCAAATATATAGGATATAATATATATATATGTGTTATTTTAAGGCACAGAGATTCTTAAAAAGGCATATAATTGTTTTTACAGGTGTGCTGACGCTCTGTTTCTTATGAAAGTGGCAAAAACTGTTTAGTGTTGCAGGAGCACAAAATGAAAAACACAATGGACACACCACTTTGCTGGGTCTGATAGCAAATACAGAAGCACTGTAGAATGTGCTTAGACCTTTTCCTGATGATGGCCATTGAATTACATTGTTTGTGCTGGATCATGAAAGGACATGAATGTTGGAACTTTGAATGTTCACTTTTGTTTTTCTGCTTCTTTCTTGAAGGTAAAAGTGCTTCTTTTTGACATAGAAAACAATATTAGGGTCTTTATTTGTTCTCTTTTTGTCTCCTTTATCAAAAAGATATTGATTAACTTATAATGGTATTTCTTTTCAGGTTATAGAAGAACAAAGCTTATTCTGTTATTCCAACTTTCTTGGAACTTCACATTTGCCTGCAACATTTCAGTCAAACAGCTAGCTCTGCTCCCACTGACTTCAAAGGTATGAGAGGTGAGAGGAGAAGTTGCTATTGCATCAGGGCTTTATATTCTGCTTCATTTTATCTGAAATAGTCACAAAGTTTATTGTCGTATTATTAGGTCAAATTCAGTTGTCTTTATTTAAATTTCCTAAGGGAAAAAAAAAAAAAAAAATAGACCAAAGAGACAGATTTGGCCATCAGTTACTGTTAAAAAGATTTTTCTTTTGATATTGTGGGTAAAACATTCTGGACAGGGGCCTATCCTTGATTGCTTCCATATTCTAGTTTTCTTTCTGAGGACAAATTTGCATGTGCATATGCCCATATGCATGCCTGCATACAGCTAGGACAAATATGTTCAAAAAAGTTTTGAATAATGAACTGTTCTATCAGAAGTGAGTCTCCCAGTTGTGCCTCAAAAGAAATATAATTTTGATTGCCAAGGTTTTCAACTTGAATATGTAATTTCAACATGTATGGTTGGAAATTGAAAATGGAACTGCATGTTACAAAAACTATACTGTTTGTGAAGGAATCATTAAAAGGTCCAAATTTCTTTTAATATTGGTCAAATTAGAAAAATTCATCAACAATTTCATCAAAATTTCACCCTGCCTTTATGACAGAGTTGGTTTAAGTAACGGACTCCAAATCCTCCCTTTGGAAGAATCAAAGACCATTGGTTACAACCCAGCTACACCAACCAAGGTTTAGTAAAGATGCAAGAAGGGTAGAGGAGTCTTAGAAGAGAATACGTATGCATTCAAGAATATGTGATCTGTTAATTCACATTTTAAATTAGGAATACAGGGTGAGTTTTGGGGACTCTTGCCCCTTCACGGCTTTCTCTGTGGTTCTGTTTCCTTAAATCTAAGAAAGTATGCAATGGGACAGTGGGCCAGAAAACAATATTTAAGTTTATAAGTTTTAAAGGTGAATTTCTGCTTTTTAACACAGACATATTTTCTCTAATTTTTACAAAAGTTTGACTATCTTGCAGATAAACACAGTAGAAATTAATGCACTTCTTTTTTTTTTCAGAGTTAATGCAACCTAATACTGTGTTGTTACATACACACTCATGTAAGTGTGCATTTATAATAGGTACCTGTAAATATATATAAATCCATAGAAAAGGAAATGAAGATGCATTTTCCTAACTGAAATAGTTAATTATGCAATCTCTGATAACTATTCTGGTATGCTTTCTTAATTCATGTACTACTGCAGAATTGTTCAGAAAATGCTGTGTATTGTCATAGAAAGCATTCAAAAAAAAAACAGAAAATTTTTCCACTGATACTGGTTCTATTGTATTCCATGGTGACAATATTACTTCACTGTCAAGTTCTTTTCTTTCCCAAGCAAATCATATGTTTTAATCCAATTTTATCCAATAAAAAAGACAGAATGATTATTTTTGTACTTCGGTAACAGAAAACATGAAATATTAGTCTTTTCTAGGAATAGGAATATTTCAGTAGGAATATTACAGTAGGGATATTTCTCAACAGAAGGGAAAAATCTGCTTTTAACAAATTCTGCATGTGTTGATTTCAGTATATTTCTATTCATACAAACTCATATGAGAGATTCTTTTATTTTCTTTGAAACCTTTTCCTTAAAGCAAGCATTTGTATTTCAACTTTAGGTAAAGTTCTAAACATTAGCATTTGTGTGCATTTCTTTCAGCCTACCTCATCATTTTCTTGTTTCATGCCCAGGGCTTAGCAGTTGGAGTTTAAAAACAGCCAGCTTTAATGTCTATGACTGACATGTAATTTCTGCTTACTTTAAAGCTTTTTTTTTCCGCTAACTTTGCCTTTTTTAATGTTCTTTCCTGCCCATAATCACAAAGCTACATAAGCTCTTTTGTGGTTTAATAAATATTGTCAATTTTTTAAAGCACCACATAGTGTGTATTCTTCTTCAAAGATAGTTATTAAGTATATAAAAAGAAGCTTGTTACATTTGTAGATTCATTTTTGTTATTATTATTCCTACTGCTTATATTTAAATTAGGAAAGATAATCCATTAAAGAGAGTGAACTGTCAAAAATATTGCCATATCTATCATTAAGTATAACCTTCCTGGGTTTAAATAATATTATGGTTATGACACAAAGCAAAAGACCTTGAATTTGAAATTAATGCTCTACCTTCCATTAACACTGTTTTCATGAGGAACACAAAGCCATGTGAATGTAAAGGATCTATTTAGCTCATAGGTACTCTAAAATCTTCTATTTAAAAAAGTGACAATTACAAGTAAAGTGCCTATTTGTAATATATACGTTACATAGCAGAACCTTATGTTAAATGCTTAATGACATGCATCTATCTTAGTTCTGCAGAATTATTGTTGAGAATTGAGCCTTTAAAGGATTCAGCATCATAGCTGTACACTTTGCTTTTCATTATCTGATGAAGTAAACTATCTGAGAGATACAGTAAATACAGTTTTCTTTTTCACACTGCTGAGAAAAAAAAAAAAAAAAAAAAGAAAAAAAAAGAAAAAAAAAAACTTATCATTGCAGCTGGAGGGGCAGAAAAAAAACTAATTTTATTCACCCCCAAAAGTTTGTTGAGTTGTTTTCTAAGAAAAATGTTTTGCAAAGCATCTTGAAATTACTTGTAAAATATAAAACATGAATAGGTGAATTATTTATTACACTGAGTTTACCATCATTTAACTGGGGTTGCAGGAAGAGTTCATTTGTGATTTGCTACTGGATTAGTTTTAGATTAATAATAAGACAGTGTAATGAATCTGCTTGAATTTTGCCTCCTATGATCCTTAATACCCCACTGCATACAGTGTATGTGTAAGTAGCTACCTGCTGAGACATATATTCAAAGACCAATAAAACACATGAAGCCAGGACCTTAATAACTCAACCATCCCACACTACAATTAATTCATAATGGATCCTTAGGTGGTAAACTGCAGCTATTTGGTTTGATGACTGCATGCATCCTTTCTTCTTTTTCCTACCCAACTGTTTACCAAATACATGTTTACAACTTATTTTTTCTCTCATTGTAAACATTTTAACTGATAAGAAGTTTCCAGCTTATATTTTTGGCATCTGCTACAATACAGTATTTTATTAGTATTTGAAGTAATGTGTTTAGACAATGAATGAAATCAGTGAAATATTTCTTCTCATTGCTCATACAGAATTGAAAATTCTCAGAAATAATTAAATGAATTATGCGAAGGTTCATCTTGGCTTCCTTTTTGTGACAGATTTTCCACTACACAAAGAAACAAGAAACAAAAAACAACTAACCAACCAACAACAAAAAGGTTTTTTCAGCCATTTTTGAAGTACTGGATTTATAGTAAATTGTCCAGAGCCTGCAATCTGCGGGTTCTATATTTCACATATAGTAAAAAACACTAACATTAATCTCTACTATGACCAATAAGGGATCAGTTAATATAAAAATTTGGAGCAAAGCAATTCAAACAAGATAGTGATGTACGATAAAACAGAAATGAGTGCAGAAATATTCCAAGTGTATACTCAAAATAAAAATTATTAGGGAGAACCCAGTCTACCAAAATTAGTGCATCCTGTAGTGCATCCTGCCTCCACTGAATATTTGAATGAGGCTGGTCAGGTCAGGAAAACAATGATGTAAGATCTGCTAACACAGCAAAGTCACCCTTTCAAGTTGTGTTTCTCTTACTGTACAAGGGGTCTTGTCTCTTTTCCGAGTTACCTTCTTTCTTAAAACAATGAACAAAAATGAACCTTCAGCAATTTCACTGTTATTTTTGTGTATAAGATTAGTTAAAATGTAAAAACACCAGCTAGTGCATTTCATGCACTTGTCAAATTGGATATTGTACCAAATGAATTCTTTGTTAAGCTTTACTTTTCTTTTAAAGTAGCTGTAGTACTTATAGTGATGTATATTGAGAACCTATTGCTCATTTGTTAGAATACAATAGAATACAGTGCTTTAAATAGTTACTGCAAAAAACTTTTCCATAAGCCTCTGTACTTATCATTGTCTAATGTATTATATCCATGTCAAATTGTAGCATATTTCAAAGTAAAATAAAAATGTTCAGGAGAAGGAAAAAAGAAACATAATTTAATTTAAAGTTAATTTCAAATTATAGAATTAGCAAAAAGCAGAAAATAACATGAAATATCTTTTTCATAACTTCAAATAAATTACATTTTTAAATCTATGGAAAACCCTTCAGAGTTGTGGAGGTTTCTTGAAAAAACTTCAGAGCAAACCCTTGTGTTATAAACTTGAAGAGTACAGAAAGAGTTGTTTTCCCTATTACACTGATTCATTGTTTCTAAAGCCAGAGAAAATATCAGTGCTACTGTATCCCCTTCTCTGGTTAGAGAATTTAAGTTGCTTCTGTAATTCTTAATAATTTGTTTAACTGTCATTTTAACATCATTAAAGCTAGGCACTATGTTGGTCTCTCCATCCTGCAAAGATAAATAATAAGGCTCATCTTTAAGTACACACATAATAATACTGATTCTAGGCTGTTCATACACATTAAGATAGTATCATCTGTAATTTTTTGTATATTTGTTTTGCTCAGACATAAAGAATACATTGCTCTCTGAAGTGTGATGTTCTGATTAAGAAAAAAAAAAAAAAAAAAAAAAGTATTTTGGGATGCTAGTGCCTTAAAACAGAAATATCTGCTTTCTAGTTCTGACAAAAAAAAAATAATAAAAAAAAAAGTAATGGATGCACATGTACAAGTAGAGCTTTCAGCTGAAGGCTGGAGCCAGTCTAGCTTGATTCTGGATGAAGTCCACCCAGAAGTCAAGTTTATTTAGTACATTCATACTTGACTTTGAAGGAGTAAAGTTTTGAGAAGGATCTCTGAAATCTTCAAAAAAATTGTTTTGGTCATTTGGAATACTGTTCACTTTCCTGTTACACTTAAAATATATCAACCTTCTTCTGTTTCTGTTAGTGAATTTAATTTCCTGAACTAGTATTCTATAACATGCTAGCTGTACAATGGTTTTATGCAGGTTTGAATGCAGGTAATACAGGTTGTGAAACTTTACTGATAAGGAGCTCTCAAGTATTTTGAAAATTCAAGACCATCTGGAAGACAGAAAAATAAAAATATAGATATAGCAATCTTCAAAAAAAAGGTCATGAAAACAGCTCTTGTCAGTTAGTATTCAGTAGCAGAATTGCTAATCTCATAACATGACCTACAACACGAGGCAGAAAAATCAAAGATCAAAAGTGAATAAGAGCAAATATAATAAGAAGCTTGACTTACAGTAAAAATACAGTAAAAATATTTATGTAGAAATCAAATGTCTTATACTGAAGATTTTTAATCCAATAGTAAACATAAAGATTATGTAGTTCCTACGTTTCAAAAATATAAAAGTAATAATTTTGATGAACAAAATATAAATTAATAAATGGTGGCTAAAGTAATATATACAGAAGTCTGATGTGGCCTTAAGTAAATAGAAAAGACTTCATATTTTTCTTATTTTTCCATTAGAAAATATACAGTATTTTTACTCTGCTCCAAAATACCATACTTAATTCTTCAGAACAAAGTAAAGTATTTAATTTATTGCTTTACCTTTGTAATTCAGTCTTAGAAAAATTAGACTTTTTTCCAATATAATGTACGAGTCAAGTAGTTATGCAATGAGGTTGGAATTGAGTCAATAAATCCCTCTATTGCCACGCAGAACTCCCACCCCCAAAAAAACATTTTTAATATCTGGTAGTAAAGTTACCACTGTATTCCTGTGAGACTTTTTAATGTAAAAAATTGAACTAAACTATTATGGAATCAAAGTAAATAAAATCTCAGCTGTTATTTTTTGTCACCCCAGAACAAGAAGTTATCGTAGCACAAAAATAATACAATTTATTTTAAATAACAGAAGATAGAAGTGTAGGAAACATGAACTTCACTGACCTTTTTCCTTAATTATCATTTGTTCTCTGTTTTATGTTAAAGACACATGGTAAGTCACATTTGACTTAGTTATATCTCCTAGAAAAGTTTGAATCTGCAAGAAATAAGGAGCATAAGCTCAGAACTGTGTTCAATTTTTCTGAAGATCATTTCCACATTTAATTAGAAAAAAAGGATTATTTTTAAAATATCATCGATTTTACAGATTGACAGGTTCCTTCACACTAGAACTTATTATCTATTACAGTGAAAAATCTTGTATTTTGCTTTCATGTAACTTCCCTTCTATGAAGTTGATTTATTCAGTACTAGTTCCCAAAGTAGTATTGGACCTTGCTTAGAAAAAAATTGAGAATTTATGTAACAAATTTGCTTTCCCCACTTGCATTGCCTGAATAAGTCCTTCCATTAACAGGATAAGCCTTACAAATTACTATGAGTGGAGTGGATTTTTTTTATTAGTGAGTTTCTGTTTCCCTTCCTCTTCCCAAAAAACAATCATCTTCTTTAAATAGAAAATGTCAGCTAAATGAAGCTGAATGTAACTGTGGATTTCTCAAATTTTGGCTCTCAGAACATGAGGAACATGCTAGTCCAATCATATAAACCCAGTCATATAAATCCAATGTATTCCAGAGTCCTTAAAAATAGATCATAACAACACCATATTTAGCTTTCATTCCAGTTATACCTTAGTCAATTTCAGTTTGATCATCATCAACTTTAATAATCATTTACATCCTTTTTATAAACTTTTAAACACCTTTATAAGCACATTTTGCCAACAAGTTTCCAGAAATATATATCAAGCAGGATAGGGCAGAGGATAAAAAAAAACGTCACACAAAAAAAAAGGAAAGAGAAATGTGATAGTTTTACCTTCAGCAATAATAAGCATCAGTTGACATTTTAAATGATTAGAGTGTTTAAATTAAACATCTGTAATTATGAAAAATTCATGCTAATGAACATGCTAAAGAAGCAGTCTAGGAAATTTCATGTATAAATTTGTGTTTGTGTTTATATGTCTTTTATAACTGAAATTACCTTGGGTTTTAGCTTTCTAAATGCTTTTTTTGTTTCTTTGTTTGTTTTGTTGTTGTTTTTGTTGTTGTTGTTTTCCTTGAAGGAGATTTTTGTTGTTTTTTTTTAAACTTTTGCTGTTTTTTTAAACTTTTTAAACTTTAAAAAAATAAAATAATTAAAAAAAAAAAAAAAAAAAAAAACATTGTATTTGGGATCTACAAACCTTATCTTTTTTTTTTTTTTTTTTCAAAAGTTGTCTCCATTAAAACATTTTGATGGAGTATTATCAAATGTTTTATTCCATAAAACCCAACTGTGCATTCTTTTATTAGAGAATCATAAAAGTTGGTACTATATACCTACAGAACAATATGAAAGCAATAAACCACAACTATTCCTTCCCTTTTTCCTACTTTCAGGAGACCATAATAAGAAGAAAATCAGCACTGGTGAGTTTTAATACCTTCTTTTATTCTCCATTCAATCAAATTTATCTTAATAGAGAAATATTTTATTTATTTTTTTTTCCAGCTACTTTCCATAAGGAAATATTTTTGGAAGTAGATCTCTCATGAGTTCTTTGGAATCAGTTTATAAAATGTGGAGTGAGATAAAAGCGAGGCATTCATTCACTGTATTTTTAATATGCAATTCTTCTCAAACTCTCTGAAGAATGATCTATCAAATTGAATAGCTGATGCACTTTGAACACTTAGCTCTAAAAGATAGATGACATTTTTTTCATTAGTTTAAAATTTATATGCTACTATATCTGTCACAATAATAATAAAATCTGACAGTGCAGATCATATGGGTATTTCACACAGCAGAGGTAATGTGTTCGTTGGAAGATAAAATGACAATTTGTTCAAATCATAGATTTTTAAATTTTAGACAAACAAGGTAGCTCTCACTCCATGTATCTCATTCTTTCAGAATCATTTGTTTGCTAACAATACTATGGCAGGATCCAGACCATCCCCATTCTCTCTCTGTGGGAATCTGACAGATTGCAGATATACAAGAAAATGACCCAGAAAGCCTTCTCTGCAACATTGTTTGAACAGAGACACCAAAGCCTTACCAGGTGTTGCCTTGTTGAGCTTGTGAGTTCCCATGATATGCTTTAGCCGATGACCAAAATCACCAAAGGGATATCCCTTGATTCTGAATCATTATCTGGGGTGACCAGCATCGTACAAAATACCCTTACCTCTTTCTTAGTGATGGGATGCTATTCAATGCAAAGCTCACTAGTCATAACTTTTATTTTTAAAAAGCACATTGATGGAAGGATAGCAAGGCGATTATCCTTTGATAGTAAGTTCAGGCTGCCAGGAACTGGAAGATATAATATTTCTGCCTGAGGGAACTAGCTATTGCTCCTAATTCCAGTTGCTGCCTTAAAAAAAGTATTATTGTATAGTCAGGAAAACGGGAAAATAATGTATAGACAAGAATACTAGACACAGTACTAAAACAAATATGTAAGAGTTTTTGACTCCATATTCAAGAATTTAAGACACTTTCATTAAATTTTGACAGGACGGTTGATGGCTAGTTTTATAGTTGTAGCTTAATGCAGCAAATTCCCTTTGCAACCTCAGCTGAAGTCTGTATAACACTTGTCTCTATTCACTAAATCTGGATTATTTGAATGTATTTATCTTCCAACAGAGGGACACACTGCACAATTCCATCACCTGACCATCTCAATTTTCTCATTTATTCTATTTCCAAAATTAGTTCAGTTCTCTCCCCAACTATATTTTTAAAAGCAAAATTAAAAAATATACATTTATGTTTTCAACATTATTAAAGAAGAGGAGGATAAAACACTTTACAGAATAAACTCAAGTTTTTGTTTTGTTGTTTTATGTGTGTTTTGTTTTTTCTTCCCTATGACTCGCACTATTTTTGTCAGTTTGAACTGCATACAATAACACAAGTGTTTAAAGATGCACCCTCAGGAAAAAAAAAATACATTTTCCTAGCATGAACAGTATTAATCACAGGTTAATCTAACACTAAGCAATAGTATTTACAACACCTTTTAAATCCTTCAAAAGATACAGAAAAACAGGAACTCTTGGAAAGAAAATAAAAACAGTTGAATAGTGTTTGCACTAGCTGCCATTTGCAGCAGAATCCTCTGAGGTAGTCTCTTAAAGCCCTCAAGTTCTGAGCAGCCAACACATTCTTTTTGTGCAAGACCTAAGCAGTCACTAACAAAGTTCTGATTCCTATTTCAACCTCCATAAAGGATGCCCAGTGTAACAAACGAAATCATGTAGTCACAGTTTTATACTTTCATTTCACAATCTTTAAATTCTACCCAAGGCCTTCTACAACAGGGTTACAGCAGTGGTAGATAAGGGAAGGGCAACTGATATCTACATGAACTTGTGCAAAGGTTATCAAAGGGCTGGAGCAACTCCCCTATGAAGACAATCTGAGGGAGTTGGGATTGTTCAGTCTGGAGAAGAGAAGGCTCTGGGAAGACTTCCTTGCAGCCTTCCAGTACCTAAAGAGGGCCTACAAGAAAGCAGGAGAGGGACTCTTTGTTCCTCCCTTTTGTCAAGGAGTGTAGTGATAGGACAAGGAGTAATGTCTCTAAACTAAAAAAGCATAAATTTAGATTATATCTATACAAGGAAGAAATTCTTCACCACGAAGGTGGTGCGGCACTGGAGCTGGTTGACCAGAGAATCTGTGAATGTCCCATCCCTGGAGAAGTTTAAGGCTCGATTGGATGGGGCTTTGAGAAACCTGACCTGGTGGAAGGTATCCCTGCACACAGCGGTGGTTTGGAACTAGATGATGTTTAAGTTCCCTTCCAATCTAAAACATTCTATGATTCAATGTTATGTTCATTCATTATTTAAATATCCAGTCTTGTAAGGGTAATATTTTGAAATCTTTTAAAAACTGGTTACACAATAGGTTAAAAAATAAAAATAAAAATCATCTGGGGCCTTCCTCAGGCAAATTCTTTACAAGTTTCCAAGGAATCTGTCTATTACAGGGAAAAATTTATAAAGTTCAGAGGGAACAAGCTTTTCCCTTACATTTGCAGTTTATTGGTCAGTGGCAGTATTGTAAATTGCTATAAAATACCTGTTAGGCTTTCCATGACCTATATTCCCATATCTAAAATCTCCCAGTAGTTAAGTAATATTTTTTAATAATTTTAAAGCAAAGCCTCATTTGCTCTTTTTTCTCCTGCTGCAGCCCTCACAGTCAGCTAGATATCCTGAGCTGGATAAAAACCAGCATGTCATTATGAAAGTTTTTCCTCTGTTGGTTTGCACCTCTCCATCCACAAAGGAAAGAATACTTGAGCCAGCTGTTTTGTGTAAATTTGTAAATACAACTTGTGATTTAATAGTGGTTGGAAGTAGCAAAATTCTTGCATTTTACCCAGAGAACTTTCCTACTTACTTGGAAGTTTTGAGAAATGCCTCTATCCTGTACACTTGTCCCTGGCTGCTATGAATTTTATCTGGACTTGTAATATTTCATAGCTTCAGAAAGGTCTATTGCTCTACTTAAATCAAGATATCTTTCCCAACTGGTCAGTTTTCCCTGAGGTTTTGTTAAATATATTCCAGACAAATTTGCTACTTCAAGCCAAAAGATTCATACCACTCTAGTCAAAAAAAAAAAAAAAAAAAAAAAAAAAAAGTATGATTGTTAAGCAATAACTTTAACTGCACAGTATTTTATAGATACGAAATGAGCCCCTGCTGTGCTCTGAAATTTACAGAGTGAGAGTCTTAGCTTCTGCAAGCTCAGATGTACTTTTGAAAAAGATGGATCTGTGCTATATTAAATTACTTACAGATGTGTCCCAATATGACAAAGACAGGGATATCTTCAAGGGAGCTGTGCTCACCAACTCTGCTTGAAAGACTTTTCCAAACATTTATAAATGTCCCTTTCCTTTGCTTTTCAGCTAAGATTGGCATGTGACTCTAATCAATTGAACTTCAGTAAACTTCAAACCTCTGTTCTGTAGTAGTCTGTTAAGCTGTTAAGACTTGTGAAGCTTTGTAAAATTTCAGATATATTGTTTTTGCTGACAGTGTCTCTTTCCAGTGTGCAGTAGCTCTGTATATAAGAATGACTCAGGACTGAGATAATTAAGTAGAAGACTAGATTTTAGTATTGTGAACCATCTTAAAAATATTTGAAATATTGAAATATGAGTAAATCTTTAATATTTAGCAGAAGGTCTAAATGTTCCCATGGATAATGCTATGCAGCAGCTTTCAGGAATAAAGGTTTTGGTGATCTAAATGACCATCTAAATCCCTAAATCACTTGAATGGGAAGGAAGAATTGTCCGTGCTTAAATACAACATCTAAAAGTTGGTTCAGTGTCTGGGAGGACACCTAAACTCTCTCAGTATATACAGAAAGAAAAGGGATGACTGATATCCTGACACTGTCTGGACTTAGTTAAGTTCACAGTCCAGAATTATTGTCATTATTTAGAAGCCCACCCTGGTAGTGGCCAGAACATATATTGTGCAATTAATTTCTTTTACTTTTAGATGCTCCTCATGGTGCAAATAACATGTATTCTGGGCCTTTTCAGTTTCAAAATATCTGGTCAAGAAAGTCATCCTGTCCTGCAAGATTATGGTCTTTGTTGAGTATCAGGTAATTCATGTGGCAGAGGGGAAAGGATCTTTCTCAGTCTGTACATCTGAGACTGGGTCAGCATTTAAAAAGAATGCATAAATTACAGTCTAAGCAGTCGATGAGTGTACAATAGAAAATTGGATGTTGCCAGGCTTTAAGTTATTCTCAGACAGCAAGAGGGAAGGTTTTTTTGCACTTTGGGGACAGCTTATTTATTTATCCTTTGCATTAAGAATCAGTAGACAAAATGCACAAGTCATCCTAGAGTCTTTGTTTTCCAGGAATGCCAAACACTCAGAGTAGAAGGTTTCTAATTTCACAACTATATTTTCTGGCCAAAGAGCTAGGGTGTTTTTTTAGACTGCTGCTCCATTAAAAAATTGATTGGGTGTCAGACACAAGCCATAGGACAGGCTGTTCCTGCTGCTCATATGGACAAAAATGGCAATCTTAAATAAATAAATAAATAAATAAATAAATAAATAAATAAATAAATAAATAAATTCAAAGTGTGGTTCAGGGAATAGTACAGACTGCTCCTACCACAGGAAGATTTTTCCCATTATGATGGTGACCCTATTTAGAGAACAAGTGGGACATTTACTGCAATAATTGTAACACAAGCCACATGAATTTTAAGGGTAGAGAATCTGTTGAAGAGTAAGGTATCTGTTTCATGGCTTTCCATGTCTAAGTGGATAACCAAGGTAGTGGAAATAGTGGTGATGCCTCTAGTCTTCTAATTTACCCATAAATTATTCTTCAGGTATATAAGCATCTGTGTCTCAAAAATACCTTAGGGATTTATCTCAAATGTATATACTCAATAATTAATTAAAATTAATCAAAGGTCTTCGGTAAGAATTGCATGACTTTTATACACTGTAGTATACTTTTCATAAATAGAAAGTTTTCATGAACCATTACCTCATTTTCAAAATATTTTAAGATTTTTTTTTCTGTTATCCTTGTAAGCACATTTTAAAACTCCATTTTTATAGGCATTATACAAATAATAAATGGAGTTTGAATTTTTCTGCTACTGTTTTGAAAATACAAGTAATCATGTAGGTTTAGTTAGGTGACCATACTGAAAACTTGTTATAAAAAAGAGACAAATAAAACAAGGTCCAATTGCTAATTCGCTTTCCAGAGGAGAAATGTTCTCTATGTGTAATTTTTGCTAGCAAGCCACTTAGGTAGCAGTAATTTATAACAAAAGGAGTCACAACAGAACATTACGAAGTAGATGAAAGGTTTTACAAATGTGATATACAATTTTAAATGAGGAAAAAAAAAAAAAAAAAAAAAAAAACTAATTTGCCTGTAATTTTGCTATCTGAACATGTTTGTGTATGATTTATCTTATTGTTACAGCTGGATTCAGCTGTGAAGGTAAATGCTGAAAAAGCAGTTTGCTAACCTGGTTTATTCCCATTAGACAGCACTGGTTTATAATGAGTAATGGGAAAACAAGTCTATTTTTATATGCACAGTGTATCCATTTATGTGGTCTTTATAGCCCCAAATATATGTCTGCACCTATGAACAGCCTGTTTCAACCCTCCTGCCATTTATCATTAGGGTTAAAAGTTTTGCAGAAATGTGTATAATATGTTAAATACGAAGCTGGGTTTTGTTTTATTGTTTGTTTGTTTAGAAGTGTAAGAATTATCAAGAAGTTCAAGGCAAAGCCTTCTGAACACATTCATTTTCAGTGCCGAAGGACACAAGGACAGAGTGCTCAGACAAAACCTGGGGAAAGAATATAGGACAGAGTGGTTACATTAAATATTTAAATACTGAGGGCAATGAGGAAAAAAAAAAATGTAGGTTGATTCAAAAGCTTTACTCACCTTCAAGCAGACTTGTTGAACCAGTCTGTCAAGCAGGCTGTCTAAATGTCCATGTCATTACACCAGCCTGGAGGCTTGAATATCGCCCACAGGGCACGTGTTTGCACCTCTTCCTTCCACCAAGCTCTTATGCAAGTGAGTTATGAAAAGATTTAAAGGAAAATCTATTTCTACTCCCTTACACACCATCCTTTTTCACAACTAAGAATATTTTATTACACAAGGTAACATTACAGAACTGGGTGAGAACAGGATGAGGAAGGTAATAACAAAATTCAGGGTTCAGCTGAGATCCAGCATTAAGTTCAGGCAATGAAGAGACAGTATGTCAGAAGGCTGCCGAAAATGGCAGGATCTTACAGAGGAAAGGTCTGTCTCACACAATGTGCCTGGGGACATGTCAAGCAGCAAAACGAATGTGAAAGAAGGAGCAGTGTGGTAAGTTCACATTGCTTCTTCTGATCTAAAAGTAAAATGGTGTTCCCTGAGAGATAAATGCATTATTCAGAAGCCATTTCAGGCCTTGGCCAATGCTGGACAACCATTTTGTTGTTAGTTGCTTACTTTTACAGAAGAGCTTCAGCCTTTTTATTTTTTATTTTTTTTTTTTTTTTGGGGGGGGGCATGTTGGGAGAACAAGGAGAAAAAACACTTTTGCTTCTCTTTAGGAAGAGAAGATAATAGAAATCTGAAACTGGACACTGAACCACAAAATATTAATGCATTATGCTATCACTTTTATTTGGACAAAAGTAAAGTGAGCTGTGGGCCCTGAGATGCAATAGAAATAGCAAAATGCTGTAGCTTACAATGGTAAACTTAATGGCAGAAAATATGATATGTAAAGTGAAAATGTATACACATCAGACAATGAGTGTTGTCAGTGAGGAGGTCAACTCTTTGTGGATACCAACATTTTAGTATTGTTATTTTGTTAATATGCAGGTTAAGAAAATGACAGCTGAGTGGTATAACTTGTTTACAGTATAAGGAGAAATGTTTTGCACACTGCGTAAAATCCATGATGTTGAAAGTTTAGTTCTGCCTTCTGAGCTCTAAGGCTCTTGTTTCTCCTGGATATTTCAGCTCCTTATCTCAAGTTTTCTTCAGCTTGTTTACTGAATTTTCAGTTTGCTTGCTCAGGAGATTCTTAAACTAGAGCAAGCAGACTAAAAATTCTGTAAATAAACTGAAGAAAATGCAAGATAAGGAGTTAGAGTGTTCAAAAAGTAAGAAGAGCTACAAATACCTTGGCAAGGAATTAACTCTTCACAATATCTATGCATATACACATATGCTTTATGCATGTGCACTTTCATCATGAGCTTTAAGAAGATTTTATTCAGAGTGGCAGGTGTAGTTTGTCCTACATACCATACATAACAGTGCATCAGCCACTCATTGCTTCCCACTTAATTAAACAGGAAAGCCATAAGTAAACTGCTGACAAAGACTCAGTATCACACACAGGCTCAGTGACTGCCACTGCATTTAATTAATTAAAATATAATACAGCTAACTGAGTAGAGGAAAAAGCAAAATCTAAGTACTTTTGAACCAATTATTCTCATAAGTGTACAAAAGTAATAACATCCTTCTAAAAACAGCTTAAAAAACTATAAGAGAGTTGTGAAGAAATAAATTTTAAATGTTCTGTTACTTTTCTTTTAGAAAGTTCATTCCACCTAAATTGTCTTAAGGAATAAAAGCTCCCTCATGAACCATTTTTAATTCTCTCTTCATCTGTAAAAACAAGCTGAGAAGTACTTTAATTTACTGCTGATCACTGGGAGGAGAGAAAGGAATGCAAAATTTAAATGACATTCACACACAAAGTTAATAGCTGTTATTACTCTCTGAAGGAAAGTGTTGATGAAGTATTACTTCATATAATGTACAGGAGACATTCAGCTTTATAGTCCTTAATAGTTAAGGTACTGTTTGGCAAATATGTACATACATATGCACATATGGCATATGGGTATCTTAGTAAGGCAGTAAGTGAATTTAACAATGGATCTTTACTGTTATCACAGATGTATTTAGTGCTTTTCATGCATAGATTTGAAACTCCTTACAAAACAACAGAATGGCTGTCATCAACACTAGAACAGTTAGCAAAGGTAAAGAGCAGAGAGATTGGGGATTTAGAGAAATGTCCTAGCAGGTGAGGGGCAGATCTCCAGAGCCCTGGTACAATCTGCATATTTGGACATTGCTTCCTTCAAGGAAAACAAAACAAAACAAAACAAAACAAAGTCTGAAGTAACACACTAAGTCACTTGAAATAAAACCTTATTCACATTTTGGTCAAAATCTGACCAATGAGCAGTGGGAAAAAGTAATTATTAGTATATTTCAGTTCCCATCTAAGTGAAGCCTAGGAGATTGCTTGCCAAAGTTCATGCAAAGTAGTAGAATAAATACGTTACCTAAAGTGCGAAAAGTGGCACAGATGAAAGCCCCATCCTAGAATATTAAGATTAAAATGTGTTTGAAAGATTAATGTTTGAAACCTGATGTTGTAATTTTCTTACTTATGCAGCAACATATATTAATTATCTACCAGAACAAATACTATATATGTATTCATAGTTGCTAAGGCTCATTTTACTAATAGTTTTCTTTTTTTTTTTTTTTCATGTTTCAGGAAGCTATTTCCGCTTTTAGATTGGATGTAGTTTCACTGAGCTGTAAATATACGGCTCCAGCCAAATGATCTAGATTTTGAAAATATTTTTTTCCCTCTTATCTTCTGAGGAAAGAAGATGTAATTAATCTGATAGTACTGTAGCAGATACCCACTAATGCTATTGCTAACTAGCTACCTCAGCAGTATTTTTTTCATCCTTTTTATGGCATAGCAAACATGGAAGAGATCTTTTTCTATCAGACCAAATCAACTGCATGCTCCAAAGAACAGCAATAAGTATACACACAGCACCAACACATCTAATGCTACTGTCAACATGCTTTTCAGTTTTCTCATCAAATCTACAGCATGCTTCTTCCATGTATAAAAGACTCTTTTCCCGTTTCTATTTGTTATTGTACATAATATTAATAATTTTCCCACTGATATCTTCCCCTACGTTCTTCCCCTATCTTTCAGGATAGAACGAGTAGTATGACATCCGCTTTAATACCAGCTGAACTAGCTAAAATCCAAATACCAAATATATTAATGATAATGTGTGAACAGTAAATGGAATATATTGATATTTGCACCAAATAAAGCCTTATTTATATATACACTTCCATAAAGCAGCCTCATTAGAATATGGCCCTAAACCATTAATTTATGCCTTCCAGCGCATCAGCACCATCTACTGCAAACTGACATAACAACAGTCTTTACCACTATAAATATGTTTCCACATTTTGTTTATCCCTTACATCTGGCATTCTTGGGATTTTCTTTTTTATTTCACTTATTGTTCCAGTATGACCTACAATAATAATAATAATAATAAGCTTAGTTTGTCATTTTTGAAAAAGCTTCTGGAATTGTGACTTCTTTTTCAAAAGAAATCAACCACTGGAGTTCAATTGGTTGAACTCTGTAATTATAGAAGCTTTGAAAATGCTTAAGGTGAAAATATATCTTTGATTTTTCTTGCTTTTACGTGTCAGGGTGGAGAGGCAGAAGGGAAAGAACAGGGGTTAAAAATGTTTTTTAATGCAGAATAAACTAAATCCTCCAAATCCATTCCTGAAAAGGAAACAATACTTCTCTTTCATCTATGGTCAGGACTCAATAATAAAGACTTGGCAGAATCTCATCGGGTTGCCAACTAGCTCCTTGACTTTAAACACAGTCCTCCCACTCAGTGCATTCAAAATTTTGCTCGTAAGACAGAGGGGTCACTTTAAAGCCCTAAATACCATTAGGAAAGAGGTTTAATTTGATAAAGGCTGGAGATTTGCTATCCGCTATCATTAGCCAATGTTAGCTGTATAACTTCCTACTTCATCTCCTTCCTTTCTTCCCTCCTTTCAAACGTAAATTGTGGGTACTCTCTGAGAGTACTGGATTCACTCCCTTACAAAATCACGAACTAAATATCACTCCAATTTCTTCACATTTATTCTCGCATGATACCAGTGGCTGTAGTGACTATTCTGAATCCAGAATCAAGCTTGGGCAAAAATAAATAAATAAATAAATAAATAAGCTTCCAGATGTGTTTGAATAGAACCTGTCACATACTCTATTATATAGTGCAAAGTGAACTCACACTAACGAAAATAATTATTGTGATGAAATTAAAGAAAAATATGTTATGAAGAAGTGATCTCCTTTTTACTCATATAAACCTATCTTGACATTTCCACTTTAGTTCACTTTATTCCAGAATGAGTACCCTAGCACAGGTTACAGTGGTACGTCAGATGAGCCTGTCAAACAGTCAGCTTGTCTGTGCTGCTCACAAAATGTACATACAAGTGCTCTTTTATTTTGTAGATGTTAAATCATTTAAAACAGTTTTGCTTGTAAGAAAATGTGTTATGTAAGTCATAGGTTTAAAAAAAAAAAAATTGCTAATTAGTGAAAATATATGAGCTGTTCAGCATGCAGGATACTACGGAAAAGCAACCTTCCAGAGAGATCAAGGTGAAAAAAAAATCCACGATTGTAAATTGAGCATGTTTCTTCCTTCTCTTGGAAATCTCAGGCATTTTCCATAATTTCTTTTAGGGGTTTGAAGATTACATATTTCTAATGTTATATTACTCATTATGTGCCATTCTGGCTTATACAATGGTTACTTCCTTCGCAGGCAGGCAGGCAAATCTACAAAAATTCAGGAAATAGAAATATATAATTGCATCTTTCAAACAAACTAATTTTGTTGAGTTTTTCTTTATTAAAAGTCAGATATTTATTTTTGTTACAGTCACAAAGTATTGGCACAGGAACATTTCCTTCTCAGTATGTCCTTCACACTCTCCCCTGAAGTCTCTCAGTACTTAATATATTCTTTTCTTTTAGCTTTCCAGCTCCTCTTTTACCTGTCCATCAACCCTCTATTCCATAGATCCAAGCATGGTTTTCAGTCTTCACTTTTTTTTTTTCCTAGACAAAAGGAGGTTGTGGTTTTGATTCTTTCTACTGCAGTAAGAGGAGATGGAATTTAATGACTTTAATAAAACTTTTTCCTATCCTCCAGTGTTAAGTTATCCTTTCCACACTTTGTATTTTACTGTGTTAAAAATTATTCTTTATAAAAGATAACATTTTCTCTTTTAAAAATTGGTTACATTGTTAATATCCGTTAATTCATCTGCATTGGATATTTTTAGTATAACACATACATGAAATTACCATTACAAACCAGAAGTTTCCATGAACAGGCCATATCGTCAGAACAAACATGCCCACAATAAATAAATAAATAAAATAAATAAATAAATAAATAAATAAATAAATAGATAAATAAAATGTTAATTGATTAATTAATTCATAAGGAAAAATAAAGGGAAAAAAAGAACCTCATAATGAAGTGTTGCAACACTTACTCAAGCATTGGTTGATTTACACATTTGAAACACTAAACATAAACATATTTAACTAAACATAACAACACTAGTTCCTGTTGTGTATTTTAAGTATTGTGTCTTTTAAAATATCAGATTTGTAGCATGTATTTTGAATAAAAATCCATATCTTTGTATAATTTAAAATCGGTGGGCCTACTACAATACATTGAAGACAATGGGGTGCACCTAATTTAAATCACTGTCGGATAATGTTTTAATCAGGACTACAAATGGTGGTTGGAAAAATCTGGAGCTGAAGAAAACATTTTCCTTTTAAATATTAATAAATTTGGTATATGATTATATTAATTCAGGTAGAGTCTCTGATTAATTTAGAGAAGAACTTTAACTTCCCCAAATGATGCTTTGTGGTTTCTTCAGTATTTCAGAACATCAGTAGGTCATCACAGCTTGAGCAAAAAAAAAAATGTGGCTTTCATTAAAAGTTTGTCAGAATTAGTGCATGGATTAAAATACCTCTGACATGACTGACAAAGACATTCTGTGTGACAGCAGATATGTAAAAAGTTCAGATAAGAAAGCTCAATGATGTAGTTCAGCTTCTTTATAACAAATAACTAAGTGGACTGGAACTTTTCAGTTTGGAAAAGAGATTAATTATTGTATAGAATGAATAGAGTACAGAGTAGAGTATCTGAGCTCCATGTACTGACTGAGTAGGTATTAATTTTTCTCTGTGCTTTACAATGTGTTTACAAATGTGCTTTTTACAATGCCAAAACTTTGAAGAATAGAATGAAGGAATCAGATACAAATAAAAATAAGAATAAAAATATTAATAATAATTAGTAATTCATGGAACAAAGTAAAGAGAGGAAGACTGGGAGACTTGTTGCCAAACGTTATGTGTGCTGGATGTCTGAATGAAGTCTGCAGGAAAATTCATGGGAAAAAATCACTGAGAAATAAAAAAAATCTCAAGGTCCCCTGTGTTGAAAACTGGAAACTGGAAACTGGACAAATAGGATGAAGGTACACTCTTCTAAGCATCCTTTTACAAATGCTCTCGAAGAAAGGATAACACTTAAAGAAACCTGTCAATGAGACTCTTTAAATTGCGCTGAAAATTTGGAAGCTTATTACCAAACTAACTGTGATAAGCAAGGTCTTGCATTAATCTTGGGTGTGATAAATTCCCGAGATAATTTCCAGACTCTGTGTCCTTTATTTCCTGTCTTTTTTTTGCCTCTTTTTATCATGAGCTTTTATCACCTGTCAGTAGAAACTTTAAGTCCAGCCAAGTTCATCTAAGCTTTCTCCGCAGACAGAAATGACTGACATGCACTAGTCCGAGCCAAATACAATCCCTTTTACCCCAGTCTGAATCTATACAAATCACTACCTATCTTGTAATATTTTCTATATGTTAGATCTATATGTAGTTATTTAGTATTAATTAAAATGGCATCTTTTTATTAATTGATCACTGACATGAATCCTCTCAGTACATCATTTACTGATTTTCATAAGTCCGAATTTCTGTGAACTTCATGTTTTGACATGAGGCCTAGCTGCGGACTGATATTCAGATCACTGTTCTTGTTTGTTTGTTTGTTTGTTTAAGTTGATTGTTTAAGGAAAGATAATGGCTTCTTGTAGGGTATGTCCTCACAAAAACAATGAATAACAACACAAAACTCTACTGTTGAGATGTTCCTGTAATTATATAAAGTTAATGCTAATAAAATATGCCTTGCTTTTCACAGAATCACTGTGCTGGAATGCTTTTGGGGCCATGAATTTGTATAGATGTCCATAAAGTAAAGCAAAGGCATGCCTTTGCTCTCCTTTTCTTCTTCCTTTTTACTCCTGCCAGGCATGCTTCACAACATGAAACACACCCCAGCTATCCTGAATTCATCTCCTTTTCTCCATCAATTCATCAATATTCTGGGACTACTGGCACATCAGGTTTTTCCTTATCATCTGAAGCTCTTTTCTGATGTCTAGATTTATATTGGCAAAAATAAACCATTCTTGTATCAGAAGCCTATGTTAAGCAAAGCTACCAACACCTTTTACAACAAACTAAATGACATGTTGACTCAAACTTAAACCAATGACCTAACTAGTGGTGGCCAAGTAATCATGTAAAAACATTGCATGGAGCTTGCCAGGTACTAATCAGATTTCTGTGGCATTTATATTTAGGCAGGTTACTCACTGAACAAGCTCATTAATCAGTCCTAGCTTATGAGCTCTCGAATACAAAAGGTAAGAATAAATGGCAGGGAGACAGAAGGAGGATGGTACCATGACAGCACTAGATGGTTTAAGCAGCAGTGGAATTGCAATAGAAAGGCTGAGCCATATACATATAGAAAGACAATAATGCAACAAATTCACTTAAAAAAAAAAAAAAAAAAAAAAGGAAATCACTTTTATTTCATCATAATGAAAAATTCTTCCAAGACCCAGCTATGCTGAGGCAGCAGAACCTCTAGGGGAGAATGCAGGGGCAGAGATGAATGTGATTCCCAAAGAGTGGGGATCACACAAGAACACACTACAGTATCTCAACACAGAAAGTACAAAAAATTAGAGAGAGACAATAAAACACAGGCAATTGTAGAACTCGATGCAGAATAACACAGGGGACAGAAATATACGTGAATAATTCTGGATCCTACCCCCTTTCATTACAAGTCTTATAGTCTCTCCTCAGAACTTAATTCCTTCCCCTTTCATACCCTTTCCCTTCTTTCCATAATTGTTAAAAACCACAAAATTTTCTAATCATAGTTGTAAATACCTGTTCCTACATTGTTCTCACAAATGCTCTTTTTCTTTTTTTTTTCCTGCAAGCATGGTTATTTTCATATTCATTCTGAAAGCAGTTTAAACATTTCATGCTGTATTCAAATTATATCTTTCCAAACTTAACATATATATTTATAAATAAATATATATATAATATATATAAATATATATATAATATATATTTATATAAAAATATATATATATTCGTGTATACACGTATATATATAATCACAGAATCACAGAATCACAGAATTTCTAGGTTGGAAGAGACCTCAAGATCATCGAGTCCAACCTCTGACCTAACGCTAGCAGTCCCCACTAAACCATATCCCTAAGCTCTACATCTAAACCTCTTTTGAAGACTTCCAGGGATGGTGACTCCACCACTTCCCTGGGCAGCCTGTTCCAATGCCTAACAACCCTTTCAGTAAAGAAGTTAAATAATATATATAATATATATATATAAAATATATATATATATTCATGGGAGATGTATTTTCTCTGCTTTTTCTCATCTTCTTCCAAGAGCAGGATTTAATGTGCCATTGGCTAAAGATAGGTCATGGTCATTAGCTAATACTTGTCTCCTTGAGCTGTCTTCTCAGTTTGATACAGGAGAAAACTAACTTGCCCATGCAGGTTAATCTAAATTGTTTACCAGTTAAGGCTCAACTACAAGAATCCCTTACACAAACACCATTGTCCCCCAGAATACTGGTAAGTGCCTTACCCCTGAGGGAAAAATGTTGATCACCTGAAATATATGGAACAAAATAGGATTTATGATTTCAACTCCACACAGTTGTGTAACTGTCTATGTATGAAAAAATAAAAAGGTATTTCAGAAAGGTGCATCTTAGCAATGGACAGTTTGGGGTCAAATATCCTTAAATTTAAAAATAAAAATAAAATAAATAAAAAAATCCTCATTGTCAACTTTCAAAGGAATCTGAATATTTGTAGAGAACATGATGAACAAGTTAATCTTTAAACTGTGTAATGGAAGTGGTCTCTGCTATTTGTACAGTACAAAGCACATATATGACTACATTATAGAGTAGGAAGGAATATGATACCATCCAGTCATTCACAGAGTCATATATTAGTTTGTGTCGGAAGGGACCTTACAGACAATTTTGTTCAAACCCCCCACCATGGGCAGGAACACATGAGCAGTACACAAGGTAGAGTCTCAAAAGGGTAGATATTTCACCTCCCTCAACTTGCTGTTTACACTTCTTTTGTTTCAGCCTGGGATATAGTTAGCTTTCTGGCATGCAAGTGTGCACTGCTGGCTCATATCCAATTTTTTCATTCAGCAAGCCCTTCTCCACATTACCACTCTCAATCCCCTAGTGTGTACTGGTGTTTGGTATTGCCACAACCCAGATATAGCACCTTGCATTTGGCTTTGTTGAACTTCATGAGGTTTTGGTGAGGGGCCTGGAGAACAAGTCCTACGAGGAGCGGCTGAGGGAGCTGGGCTTGTTCAGCCTGGAGAAGAGGAGGCTCAGGGGTGACCTTATCGCTCTCTATAGGTACCTCAAGGGAGGCTGTAGCGAGGTGGGAGTTGGTTTGTTCTCCCACGTGCCTGGTGACAGGACGAGGGGAAATGGGCTTAAGTTGAGCCAGGGGAGTTTTAGGTTAGATGTTAGGAAGAACTTCTTCACTGAAAGGGTTGTGAGGCACTGGAACAGGCTGCCCAGGGAAGTGGTGGAGTCACCATCCCTGGAAGTCTTCAAAAGAGGTTTAGATGTAGAGCTTAGGGATATGGTTTAGTGGGGACTGCTAGCGTTAGGTCAGAGGTTGGACTCGATGATCTTGAGGTCTCTTCCAACCTAGAAATTCTGTGTGTGATTCTGTGTGTGCATGGGCCCACTTCTCAAGCCTGTCCAGGTCTCTGTCCCTCTGGATAGCATCCCTTCCTTCTGTGATATCAGATGCACCACTCAGCTTGGTATCATCCACAGACTTGCTGAGAGTACCCTCAATCCCACTATCTATGTCATTAATAAAGATATCATATACATATATATATAATATTATATATTTATATATTAAAAACAGTACTGGTCCCAATACCCCTGAAGGACACCACTCATCATCGAACTCCACCTAGACATAGTGCCATTGACTACAACTCCCTGGATTAGGCCATCCAGACAATTCTTTATCCACTGAATAGTCCTTCTATCAAATCCATTGCGCTCCAATGTAGAGACAAGAACATTGTGTAGGACTATGTCAAAGGCCTTACAGAAGTCAAGGTAGATGACATCAGTTGCTCTTCCCTTTACAACTGATGTAGTCACTCTATCATAGAAGGCTAATAGATTGGTCAGACATGATTTGCCTGACAGTCACTAGTGGTGTTCCACAGACCTCAGCACTAGGTCCACTCCTGCTTGACATTTTCACCAATGATCTGGATGCAGGAGTAGAGGGCATCCTCAGAAAGTTTGCTGATGATACTAAACTGGGAGGTGCTGTTGACTCCCTAGATGGACAAGGGGCTTGCAGAAGTTTCTAGGTAGATTTGAGCACTGGGCACTTAACAGTGGCATGAAGTCCAACAAAGAAAAATGCCAGGTTCTGTACCTGGGATGGAATAATGCTGGACACAGGTACAGACAATCAGCTAGAGAGTAACAGAAAGGGATCTGGGGGTGCTGGTTGACAACAGGCTCAACATGAATAAGCAGTGTACAGCAGCCAAGAGGTCAATCTTTATTTTAAGAAGCATTAAACCAGCAAAGCCAGGCAGGTGAAAGAGGTGATTCTCCTGCCATATTCAACTTTGGTGTGGCTACACCTTGAATATTGCATGCATTCCCGCTCTTCACAACACAGAAGGGATGTTAAGGTCCTTGAAAGCATCCAGAGGAAGGCAACAAATCTGGTAATAGGTCATGATGTCATGTATAATGAGGAGAGGCTGAGGATACTTGGGTTGTCTGGTCTGGTCTGGAAAAAAGAAAGCTGAGAGGTGATCTCATTGCTCTTCACAACTTACTGAGGAGGGGAAATGGAGAGGAAAATACCAATCTCTTCTCCCTGGTAACCAATGACAGGACGCAAGAATGGCAAAAAGCTGTGCCAGAGCAATTTCAGACTAGATATTAGAAAAAAAAAATTTACTGTGAGAGAGGTAAACACTGATTTCTACAGAGGTGGTTGATGCCCCATGACTGTCAATATTCAAGAGGCATTTGGATAACACCCTTGTTAATATGCTTTAACTTTTGGTTGGCCCTGAAGTGGTCAGGCAGTTGGAGAAGATGATCTTTGAAGGTCTCTTCCAACTAAATGGTTCTATTTTAATTGTCCATTTTTCAAACTACAGGTAGTGTAAGGTGGTGAAAAGCTTCAAAGAATATCCTGATAAAATTATAAATTAATCCCAGAAACCTTCAGGCCCAACAAGCTTTGCACCAGAAAAGCAATCACAGTATGAATGCCTCCTGCAAGCCTGATCTACTGACACATGTCTGGTTCATATTATTTTACTGTTCCAAAATTTTCAAGGTTTTAAAAGCCGTTATTAAATAGACCATTAGAAGTACCATGTAACCAGATGAAACTCAGTCTTGTGGACATGCTAAAATTGCAGTGGAAGCTGTCTTTGCCACATTTTTGCAAAATGGTTACTTACATTTTGCAGTGTAGATCTAAATAATTACTGGTAAACATGGTCATAAATAAGTTTACAAGCTCCAGGTCACTGACAATGCTACTGGGTATTAAGACTGAAATTTCATTACTGGGTTCATGGCCAATCGGTAATGACAAGAATTAACTTCAGTGACCATTTAAGCAGATAACTTCTGTTTACTTTTATTCACTGGGCATTTGGAATTAACTCTTTTGACTTTTAGACAATGAAATAAAGAGCTTCAGAGAGTAATGTACTTGTAGTGCACATCAAGTTTCATTAGTTGGAAAGACTCAAACCCAGTCATGCGCATTCTGAACACATCTGATGAATATACATGTATATTACATATTACATTTTCTCATTTATGTTATATTCTACAATCATTCTACTCAAGCAACGATAAAGAACATTTCTTGTATCATAAAAGAGAAATCTATTTGAACAAATAGAACAAGTGCCACAGAGTCTATTTCATATGCTCTTCAACCCAGAAAATAAATAAATAAATAAATAAATAAATAAATAAATAAATAAATAAATAAAATGTTTTGTTTTTAAGGAACTCCAATAAAGCATTTACTGAATCTTGTTAGGAATCTTACTGCATTTCAAGTTTTCAAGTATGAATACTATATGTCCTCTCATCTTTTACAAAGTATTTCAGAACCATTCAGCAACATTTTTTGGGGAAAAAAAAAAAAAAAAAAAAAAAAAAAAAAAAAAAAAAAAACACTAGGAAACCTCACAAAATGTTAATCTTATAGGTAGTAGATATTTGAGAAGAAAAGGCCAACATCTTGAAACAAAAAGTTAAACAGTAATGAGAAAAGGAGTTCTCAAATATAATTTTCTTTGAAAATAAGAAAGCTTTGCATACTTCTGCCTGGGGAAAAAACAATCACCTCGAACCAGCCAAGCAACTGTAATTCTTAATTACATTGTAGAATATTTTCATGTTGTTCTGCTTAGGCCTATTAGAACTCATTTAGCTGAAGTTTCAACTTCCATTCTCTCACAAATTCAGTTTGTACCCATTAATTACAACTGTCATGAAAGAAATGCAGCCATTAGCAATGCCAAAATCCCAATACATGTATACGCATAAGCTTGGGATGTAATATTAATTGTTATGAAAGCTTTGACATGATCCTCTACTGAATCCATGAAAATTATTAGCTCAAAATATTGTTATTGGAAAAAGACTGTATAGCTACTTACAACAAGTGAACAATAGGAGATCAAATGTTTTCAAAACAGGTTAACAAGTTATAATAATTACTGAACAACTATAATCCCACAAACTGGAAGCAACTTTCTCCAGGGCAATTTCTTTTTACACTATGAACTCTGAACCTGGAACCAGGCCTTAAAAAAAAAAAAAAAAAAAAAAAAAAAAAAGTGGATCAAACGAATGTGACATATAAACTCCAAGGTTTTGTTCATTATGCAATCTAAATTTCAGTGAGAAATAAGAAACTGTTTACAATGGCCTACATATTGATTTGTCATTATATAGATGCTAAATAGATGTAAGCATGCCTCAACTAAGATGGTTACAATCAGTGTTTGATAATGTAAATGAAAAACAAATGGCAGAATGGAACCCTGTGTCAGACTGTGCATTTTTATTTAGATTTATTGATATAGAAACATGTTAAAAGAGGTTAATCCAATACTCATATCTACGTTTGGGAGAAGTAAAATTTGATAGCTCCTAAAATGAGAAGTATCTTAAAATGAACTAAAGCAAGACTAAAAAATCTTATTTAGTCATGACAGCACCTAGAGGTCAGGTATCTAGCACCAGAACATCAAACTGGGCTGCCCAGGCTTCCCAGAAAGTCAAAGAGGGAAATTAATAGGTAATTTGCACCTAGAGGTCAGGTATCTAGCACCAGAACATCAAACTGGTACATGACCAGGCTTCCCATAAAGTCAAAGAGGGAAATTAATAAGTAATTTGCATGGGAATTGCTCCTACACTTGTTCAGGGAAATGATCTACTAAAAATGGTATTCATTTTGTACTGCACAATTCAGCAGTCTCTGCATGTCTACTGGTAGGGTGCAAATCTCCAGTTCAGCTGGAGAAATACTCTCCTTCTCATACACACATATAAACACTGTGGCCCTCAGTCCTGTTGAATGATGAATCAAAACCTTGCAGGACGAAGGACTGATTAAGAACCCAAGTTCTGCTTCATAAGTTAACACTCTAATCACAAAGTTATTATATAAGATGTAGGTAATTTCAAATAAACATTACAATCTATATTTCTGTGGATGGACTGAAATTGTTACATGACATTGTGCTATTATTCTTTACTTTCTTAAATGGCCACCTCAAAAATTTGTGCAATTCTTCAATACACAAGCAGTGTGAAAACACCTCTGTGCAGTCAAGTGATCAGTGAAACAGCTGGTGAAGAACATAGGTTTCTTGGAAGTTCAAAATAGTGAATAATAGGCTTTTTAGTTAACATTACAAGGGCATGATTCAAGTTCCATTAAAGTTAATAGAAAGCTGTCCACAGATTTCAGAAGTGCAATGAATCACTGAAGAGTGTTGTCCTGCCTAATAAGTATTTTGATCTTCACAGTCAACATCCACTTATGTAGTTCTTTAGATCTAATTGATACTACTCTTTATACACAGATATTAGCTTGTCTAGTGAATTCAAAGTGGGAGAAAAACAGTTAAATTACATGCTCAACTTAAAATCTAAATGTTTTGTTATTTTGTTAATATTCTATTAGCCGAACTTCAGCATACTAATTTTCAACATACACTAAAAAACAATTAGGGATTTTTTTGGAAAAGTCTTTTCAAATGGGATGCCAGCTATCAGGGAGAATAACTGGTATCATCTCTCAGCTTTTGGTAAGTAATTCATGAAGAAAATATCTCAGGGAAACAATCTGAACTGTTTCATAAACCAGAAGAGTTTGTACTTCATATCACTCTCTAGTTCATACCCCATGAGTATAAGCACAAGCTTCATGTTTCTGTGGAAGAAATGATAAAAACTACTAAGAAAAGTATTGCATTTACTGAAATTGCAGTTTCAAATTCATAAATGAATATTTATGAATATAAATATTTATTGTAAGTTTAAACCTAATGACAGATATTAATCAATTTAATTAGTTATAAACAATAGTTTTGATTTGTTTTGTTGTGGGTTTTTTTTCTGTTTTCCATATTACCTGTCTTCTGTTCACCTGGCCTTATCTGCCACGACTGTGCTACTAAGTTAGCTCTGTTGACCAGCTCATGATAAGATACTCAGAATTGAACTGCAGTTCCATCTGGCTTTTCATGGTAGTGAAGCTGTTTTAAGAAGTCCATGATGCAAATCAGTGAACCGCCCAACTCCCACACCACCCTGCATCAGTTTGCCACCAGATCTGTTCTCTAAGTATTGCTGCCTGCAGTGTTACATAGCACAGTATATACATACACACATATATGTATATATATACACATATATAAGTGTATGTATATAAAAAATACTGTGTAGCAAGTCAAAGCCAGGGAGGGAAATGTAAGAAAGAATAGCTAAAATTGATGACATCTCACACTGTCGTTGTCAGAAAGAAATAAGCACATATATACCTTGTTGCTAATAAACATAAATGGACAACTGAAGACAATACAGGAATAAATTTATGGATTAGTCCCAGGGAATGGGACTAATGGGACTAACTCTATGGTGGGAACTGTCCCTCCCTGGCTCTTTCTTACCTGTCCCCAGTGTCCATTTTTTTTCTCTTTCCCACATTGGTTCTTTATATAAATTGCATTCATGTTTAACTACTTCACGTATTTCCTCCTTAGATATTAGAACCCATTTTTAGGGTTACGAACTGTTATACCTAGGATGTATTGGCACTACAGACATCAGTGTAGCAGGAAAGTATCTGAACTATCCATAAAAAAAACTTCAGTAACACAAAATTTTGCAGAGTTCATCTAGCCTGTGCTGCCATGTCCAAACTGCTGCAGGGAGCTCAGTTAACTCAATGGCAACACCAGTCAGTCAGACAAACAGCAAAGTTGCTGCCTAATCTAATGGATAGGGTAGAGAATACTATTAAACTACTCAATCCTGACATTGTTTCTTTGGAATGACTGCTATGTAGTAACCTAATATTCCCTATGAATATCTATTCATACAAATCTCATTATGGAGACACCTTAGGATAGGTATGAGCACAGTCAGACTCCCTGGTTCTAGAGTGGATGAACAGCCTTTGCTAATGGAAGGAGACGTGTTTATGGACAAATCAAGAACATTATGACAGAAATGAGCTGCTTATGGTGTGCAGCTGCTCCATATAGGTTTTGAGATGACTAAAACTTTGGTAAATGGGTTACCTGTAGACTCAGTGTAGTCCGTAACGTGACAGGAAAAAATATGTGTATTTTTAACATGGAACAAGAGATGAAATCCATATGAGTCTTCAGAAAACATCATTGAGGTTAATGTGTTATTCCTAATGATCTTATGATTTACCATGTGTCTGTACCAAGTTAGCTAATGCACTGTTTTGGTGTTGTTGTGTTTTATGTTTTATTTTTTCAACTTCAATTCCATAGTAAAACAAACTGGCAGGAATATAATGATATTAATATTAGAGAAATGAAGGGAAACTACAGAAGTGAAGGCATTCAATTTTGTTCCAGTGTATCAGTATTCAGACTATATTACATTCATTAGTATTTAAAAATTTACTTCCTGACAGTAGCTGTTTGTGTAAATTCTGACCTCGATTACAAATCTGACCTATATGAATATGCAAGAAGGTGGCATTAGAGATTGCTCATTTCCAATAACAACAGGACATGGGATTAACAAATTGATGAATACTGAATAATATATTCAATTAAAATTTCACAAGTAGTAAGGAAACTAGAAACATAAAAACATGCTGAATGCAAGAAAATGCAAAAGACAAATACCAATGAATAATGATGAAAATGCTCAGTAACCACCTCACGGTAATTTCTGAGTAGTGTTAAATGTCACACATCTTTAGTTCTAGAAATGACTAACTTTGGAGAAACAGAATTTTAGAGACAAAATTTGATCTCATTCTCATTAGTATAAAGACAGAAGAGCTCCAGTGTTAGTGAAATTAATCTAGAAGTACTTCTGGAAATAACTGGGATCAATATCTAGATTTCAGAATACTACATGCTAGAAAGCATTTTTCAGAAAATGTCTGTATTACTTAATTTGTTTTGTATTTCTGTGTTTTGTTGCTTAAAGGTCTTTTCTCATTTCTTCTTATTTCATATTTTAAAAAGTAAGGGTGTATATGCACACATGAGCATGCTCACACACAACCACATACACAAGATTAGATGCCAATTTTCCAAAGGAAAAATGTCAATCTCAGAAAAGAAATAGTTTTTTATCTTGAAATTTTCAGTTAGGACTTCCTCACAGCTGTTTTGGAACACTATCATTTTTAAAAGGTTAAATGTTTCTGTCGAAGTGAATTTTAAACAACACTTAAAAATTTACTTTTTACTATTGCCGAAATGTTCTACCCTAAACAGTTATTCCACAAATCTGGAAGGCATGTCCTATGTGGGAGAGGCTGAGGACGCTTGGATTGTCTAGTCTGGAGAAAAGGCTGAGAGGTGACCTCATTGCTCTCTACAGCTTCCTGAGGAGGGGAAGCAGAGAGGAAGTGATTGTCTCTGCTCCCTGGTAATGCTACCACCTATTGTAAATACTATGAGAACATTTTTGTCTTGTATTGATTCTTTCTCACACCTTTTGGAACCTTTCAAAAGTTTAAAGAGATATTACCATATAATTGTTTTAATTAACTGTCTTTAGTTAGAAAAGCTTCTATGCTTGCAGGTTTAATTACAATGTACTACATTGTAATACAATGTATTACAATAGCTTTTAAACTCTTCAATGATTATCTCTTAAGAGAGGATCTCATCACACATGCCTTTTTTGCTGTTATTAGAGCCATCTGCTTTGTCCAATAACATTAATTACAGCATGAGAATGTTATTTCCTCTAAATGTATGCAAAATACTATTACAGTTGATACAGAGTCTTTGAGAAAACATGTGTATAGACATACCTATATATTTTCAGAAAAGCATATATAGACCACAGTTAAAAATCCTCCACAATCATCAAAAACACCACAAGAAACACACTGCATCACAGCTGTCAATAAGTAAGTATGCATTCTTGTGCATCCAGATAACTGAACTAGAAAGATCATTCCTCATGTTGAAATTATAGATCTTATTTCTTTTATCTGCTCTCCATATGATTAGTTTCTATTCAGGAGGCTAAGTCTACATTTGTCTCTTTCATGCACTGTGACATGTTCTGGTGTCACTATAAAGTATTTTTAGTTCCTGCACACTGTGAATATATATATTAAATATATATTTTTGAATATATATTCTGTAATGACTCAGGTGTGGTTTATGGCCATATCTTGTTTTTCCAGTCCTTACCAGAAAATATAGTACAGATACATCAGTTTGTTTCAAGTTGTGCCCAACACTCTCTTCCACTGCCTCTTGTTTTAATTCCATTAATGAGTGGACACAAGTAGAATTGACTATACCTAATCCTAGTGCATATGGAACAGCTACCTGTCATCTCAGCATCTTTTCTCCTTCTGCTATTCATGCAAATTTTTTCTTACTCTTTATTCAACACTTTATTATACATTTCTTCTATCAAGCACAGCAAGTCACCATGTTTATAATGCAGATAAAATAAAAAAATAACAATATATAAAAAAAAAAGTGAACACAACTTGAGGACTGAATATTCAGGTTTATTATATCGCTTATCTGGGACTTAGATTGCAGAATCTTCAAAATAAAAGGCAGGTTGTAGAAAACATATTTTTCTCTCTCTTGGTACAACTCTGGCATAGCCTAATTTGCGATAGCTGGAATTAAATTCAGAATGTTTAGGCCTTTTTTATATATCTCTGCAATGTCAGCTCACAATCTGGTTGCTACTTTACACTCACATTGGATATAATTTTATCTTTATTTTTCCTCTGCTTAGCAGAATGCTGATGTGTGAATTTACTAATACCATCTTTAGATTGCCAAGGTTCTCTTCTAAAACAGCTTTTTGACAAAAGTTTTCAATTCGTTCCTTTCTTTTTTTTAAACCTTCAAAATTTTTAAGCATGGTGAATATTAGACAAAATTTTCATTGGATTTGGAAATTCATATGAAGTCTTTTGAAAGCTCAATGCTTATACTGAATATGTGTGCATGCACACATATATCACTTCTGAAGTAAAGTTGTGAATTTGCGGAACAAATATATCCATAATATGGAAATCTAAAATATATTTTCTTCTGTCTCTTGACAGAGGCTTTAGAAGAATAAATACATGTTTCTCAGTAGACACCATCAATAAGTCTACTGGAATCTCACATCATAATGACTGGACAAGGCTTCTTTTGGTATTTTCAGTTTCCTAGAAAAGCAAAAGATTTGCTATAAAACATAAGTTGTATTTTTATGCAACAAAATGGCTGTAGAACACCTGGTTTAAACTTTGCTACATTTATCATGAAGGACAAAAAAAGGGGGGGGGGAGGGGAGGGGGCAACATGAGCAAAATCACCAACGAGCAACATGAAAACTCTGTTCAATACCCAAATAAAATAGTTTACGTAACTTATATTTACTATCCCAAAAATAAACATGCTAATGTTTTCTAAAAGTTAACTTCAATATATCTACATGTAAGTATTCTGGAATTTCACACTGCAAAAAAAAATATTTTTTTTTTTTGGAGCATTGGAAGAAAAACACACTTTTAAATGCCAAAATTACACAAGAAATAAAATATTATTTTCTATCCAGTTCTAGGCAAAATTAGAATTATACAAAGACAAGTAGTTGAGTCGTTTTCTATCTCTATATATTCTATGAAACTCTTTGTGGACTAAAATCAAAGGGTAAAAAGATACTGTATTTTATTAAATGTAATACATTATAACTGTAACAAAGGTATAGTAGTAACTTCAAAGAATGTTTATCATTCTCCTAATGGAATATGGGCCTAAAATGTTACAAAATACAGTTCGAAACATCAATTGCTTATTTCTTATGCTGTATTTATTCAGTTATTTCTACAGCTTTGCCTAAGAGAATGCTTCTATTTACTTTTAAAATTTGATTGTTTTGTTTACAAGAAATACATTGAGTGTGATCTGCCTGGATGTTGTTAAATATTTCATGTTTTCATCTAGAGCAATTATTATTCTCTCATTAATCAATGCTTTTAAATATCTGTCTTCAATATAAGATCTAAGAACTTTACAGCATGAGCTGCTTGTTCCCTGAAAGTCTTACAAATCTGCATATCGTTTAGCTTATGCTGTTAATATGCTCTTTCCTTTGATATATATTCCTATAAATTAGGAATACTCAGAAGCTCAGCAAGGATACTTGGAATCCTGTAAGATTAAGTCCAGCTTCTTACAGCTCCTAAATAAGCCTTTCAGTGCACCATCTTGTTAGGTCCTAACTTCCTCTGACTCATCAAGTCATACTCCTCTCTGAACTGCTGATAAAAAGGAGACAGAAGAACAATCAGAAAGAAGATAAATTCTATGGATTCTATTTCTCAAGGAAGTTCACCTAACAGCACATATGTACATTAGCATGCATTAAGATAGCATAACCTTAGTTTTCCACTCTGATTCCTATAACGGGTCCATTTATCTTTAGCAGGCATATTTATCCAAGAAGAGAGAATGTGAATTACAGTATACTTCAAAAGTGAAAGGTTTCATCTTTTTAAATATAAATACAGATCAGTACCAACTTTTTTCTCTCAACATTACCTGAAAAATGTAGACTAGAAACAATGCAGATGCAAATATAAATTATTTTAAGTATTAAAACAAACAAACAAACAAACAAACAAAAAAACTTCCAAATCTATGTACCTCTCTTCCTTTTCTCTGCAAATAGATCAAGGCATGCTCTCATTGTTTTTCTGATCACATTTCTTCTACTCATTCAGTTTTGCTTCTCATCACCCAGAACTGTATGCCTTGAAACTTCTCAATAACTTTGCAGTGCAGGAAGTAATTACTGCTCACTTTTCACACCTAGAAAAGAAAAACAGAGAAAATGCAATTACTCAGGCAAAACCACTACAGAGAGTAGTTCTAGGAAATGAACAGACATCTCTTAGTCTAGCATTCTAATTAAAAGATAATTTCTCAGTTGATTTCTGACTTAGCAAGCTAATGAGATGCATGTATAAAGCACTCTAGATGATTCTAATATTTGAACTGTCTCTATCTAGTATCTTCTTATATTTGTCTTGCAAGGATGTGTACCCTCAAACCCCACTGTCCCTACACTTTGTTTACAATAAATCCTCCTTGGTATCCATATTTCCATTAGCAGACCCCTCTACTCACAGGGCCAGATCAACAAAGGAACACTGGACACTCTCTAGACATTTACCTGTTAATGACATGAATGTTTGAAACCCCACAAGCTCCTGGTAAAGATTTTTGCATGCTTTAAGCTATTCCTAATTGTTTCCATGTCCACCAAAGTTCTGATGGACAACATCCATGCATATTCTCCAGCTGATTCCCCTTCTGTTAAATCCAGCTGGCAATGTCAGTGAACACAGGTATTCCAAAAAGTCTTCCCCACCTGATTTAAGTAATTCAAATGACTGACCATTTACTAAATTCACAAGTCTTTTTTTTTTTTAATGAAAGATTTTAGGTCTATATTTATCATTCTTTTACATACAGAAATAGCTTTTTTTTTTTTTTTTTTTTACAATTTTCAAATCATTATTAGGTCACTCACTCTATTTGACAGTCAAATATATTGAGTTTATAACTTCAAAATAAATTTCTGAAAACATTCTTGCTTTTTTCTGTAGATTTTTGTTTTTTCAAACTTTAACCGTCACTTGTCAATACAGACCCCAATATTGGCACTGTATGCTGACATTGATCTCAGAAATCATTTCTGTTAAACTAACAATATTTCCCTAATTTTATTGGCTACGTTTATCTTTAATATTTCTGTCTAGTCTTTAGAGCAAGGAAAATGTGTTACTATAATACAAATAATAAAATGACATTTTTTCCAATGTGATTTTGAACTGTTAAAATTAGAGGTCTACAAGCTTAATGAATAGGACATGCTCCTGCCATTTCAACATAAGTAATTATACTATTTCAGTACTGTGATACAAAATATATATTTGTATAATAATCTAAGAAATTGTCTATATTGAAATATACAGCACTCTGAATTACTCCATATCACATATTCTCTTTCTAAAAAGGGTGCTAAAAAATGACTGTAATTTGCCATATTAGTTGTGAAATAGAGTATTCTGTTGCTTCCATGAGAAAAATCACACCTGTAGATGAATGCTTTTTGCAAATTTTTTCACAAAATTCACTTCACTGATAATTATTAAGTAGAGCCAATATCTCAACAAAGATAATCCATACAAAAATTTGTAAAGTCTAGCTGGGAAACTGACAGTGAGTTCTGAAAGGCAATATTGTTATGTGTTGCCTTTCTTGTCTTTGCTGTAGTTGCAGTTTTCCAGCCACACTCAATGTAAATTGATGAGTTTCATATAAGATATTGTAAAAATACCCATTCCAGTGTTTGGACTGCTGGCCAAGCGATTCTTTCCCATTCAGCATCACTAGTATAATGTTCTTTCTTTTATGAATTTCTGTTTTTATGAGTTTTTGAGGGAAACTTGCCTAGAAAATGCAATGTGGGGCTGCTCAAACATGTCTAATAACTCAGTGTGTTTTGATTTGATCAAAGGTGCTGGTGTAAATACAAAAGAAGTTGTCATGGTCTCCTCAGCACAACACCCCGTTAGCTACAGGATTTGGTTTTGTTGTGTAGGCAGAAAAACTGTGGGGAAAAGAAAACTGAATTTTCAAGTTATTGGATGCTTCTTCCACTTAACAGACAAAAAAGCTTTAAACAAAAGCATCCCTGTATGCAGCAACCAATTGCCTAACAAAAAAACAACCAAGTAGAAATATAATGGAAAGATGTAATCAACAGTTTATATCCCTACTGTAAATGCATATGATTGCTATATGATTATCTTCAAATGCAGATGACTTAAAATTATCATTAGAATTGTGAAGTGAAAATAGTATAAAAGAGTAAAATCCTGCAAACCTGCATGCAAACTACTTGCCAGTTTAAGTACCCCCAATCAAACGAACAACATACAATGCAATTTGATGATGGGAGGATACAAAAACCACCCTGCAAAGTAGTATTTCATTCTGTTAAGCACTGACTAAAGACATAACCTCTAATCAAACATTTTGGAGAATTGCCAGTAACAGGGTGAGAGAAAGCAGAAAATTCCTCCAAAGAAAACTGAAATCACCACTAAATGAGTTCTGATAGAACTAGTGGAGTGTAGGCTCATGCTCCATACCCCTCTCATTTCTGTGGAATTCACTGATCCAGTTCAAAGATAGCTCATGTAAACACGCAGAAATGGCTTACTGGTTGAGACTAAGGACCCAGTGTCTCAGTGGTAGCCAGGAACAGAGGCACAAGGAAGCATAAGATCAGGGGCAAACACTTTTGTCCAAATATCCTTCCAGTCTCTAGCTAAGGCATCTTTGTCTATTTCTTTTTGACTACATTTAAAGGCTAACAAATGAAATACCTAGTTGTTACTTGTTCCTCCTTATGACAGTAAAGACAAACGTTTTCTGCCACACTGAATACAGTCCTTGTCCTTAGCAGAAAATTTTGAAGGTGTAGAAAGAGAAACAATGGTTTGAGTAGTAATAAAAAAGAAGTGAGGAGCCAATTAAAGGCCAGATAGGACAACAAAGATATGTTTATCCATACAAGCAGGTATGGATAAACGAACTGGTAACACAGCTGGGAAAAAAAAAAAAAAAAGTCCAATTTGAAAAGGAATGTTCTCACTAAGGAAAGGTATTGAAGGAACTCAGTGTACAACATGCTTCTCCTGACCCATGTGGAATATGTTCTGGGGAAGAACAAGAAAAGCACATCCTTTCAGATTAGCTTCTACACAATTAGATTTTTTGAAGAAACCTGAAAAATGCTGAATGCTTTACCTGTTGCCAAACTATGTTAACATATTATACAACAATATTCTAATGGTTTACTAATAGGAAATGTAATGTTTGGTTTGACAGTAAAATTAATTTAAAAGTAATAAATGCAAAAAAGTCAGATGTATGGGAAAGGAAGAAGAGAATAGTCATTATCATGAGGGATTGCAGGGAAACAAAATACCATTTATTTATTTATTTATTTGGCAATCAGTAAGAAAGCCTGGCACTTTCTGACATCTGAATTTGTCATAATTTCCAAGACAGAATGCAAACTTCTATCATTTCTGAGTTTGAAATTCATGACCATTTTTTACTCATGATACATTTATTACATTATTTCCAAAATAGCTTTTGAATTGATGATATTTTTTTTCTCTTTCTCTCATCAATCTTAACATCAAAGATTGTCTCTTCTTCCATGAAGATACAAAGACCAAGGCTGGAAAAAAAAGACACCAAGATAGTTGATAGAAATTACAGTGCCAAATGTAATTTAAGAGAAAAATTTTGATGACTTTAACTGGAAGAAGGCAATACAATGTCTAAGGCTATCACTCAGGACCCTTCCAGAATCATGGATTCTGGTTGAGGTTGAAATGGACCTCTAGAGGTCATCTGGTCCAGCCAACTTGCTCTTCCATGGAACTTTGAATGTAACTTGGACCTAATGGCTGGTCCAAGGTAGAGAGAATTTAAATAATAATAACTTCAAAATTTTCATTAGTATTTATAGTTTAATTAAGAATGTGTTCCTTCTTTAGGAAAATACTATTTTAATGACAGTGGTTGTGGTTTTTTGGACAAGAAAATTTAGAAAAAGTTTCTAAACAAGGTAATACAGTGAGTCCCGAGGAGAGCCATGAGAATGATCAAAGGGCTGGAACACCTCTCCTGTGAAGACAGGCTGAGGGAGTTGGAGTTGTTCAGCCTGGAGAAGAGAAGGCTCCAGAAAGACTTCAATGCAGCCTTTCAGTACCTAAAGGAGGCCTACAAGAAAGCAGGAGAGGGATTCTTTTTCAGGGAGTGTAGTGATAGGACAAGGAGTAATGTCTCTAAACTACAAAAGGGTAGATTTAGATTAGATATTTGGAAGAAATTCTTCACTGTGAGGGTGGTTAGGGACAGGAACAGGTTGCCCAGAGTAGTTGTGGATGCCTCATCCTGGAGGAGTTCAAGGCCAGGTTGGCCTTTGAGCAACCTGGTCTAGTTGAAGGTGTCTTTCCCCATGGCATTAGATTTAAGGTTCCCTTCTAACCCAAACTGTTCTATGATTCTGTGAAGACATTTTTCCTCATTTTCTAAAGGCTTCTATTTAAAATAAAAATTACATATTTATGTAAGTATAAATTTACTGTATTTTGAAATTTTATGCAGGAAAAAATTGTGTGAAACACTTAGATATTTTTTTTCCCCACATTTCTTTCCTTTATGATTTCTTCTATTTTTTTTTCAGTTCTTAAATACCTAGATTGACTTCTTAGAAAAACTTAAAGTAGAATGTAATTGTAATACAGTGTAAAAACACTATATGATTATATTTTTGTTTTCAAAACTGGACAGTTTAATGCTAAATGACATGTTTTTTTAAACACTTCATAACTAATGGGCTCTTCTTAGCAGTACACCTGAAAGTGTATTGGGGGGTGATTTTTTATTTATTTATTTATTTTGGGTCATTTTAATACAGCGAAGTCTCGAAAGAAAAGGTAGATTAATTCTATTTCAAAAAAGAGGTTTTAGTCATTCAGATATGTTCATTTCTATTGAGGGTGTCCCTTAAAACTGAATATTAAGATAGAGCTATGTATGCCATTCTATAGAAAACAGAAACGATAAACATAAAGTATCGATTTTAGTCTCCCCTACCGTGATAAAAGTAGACAACATCAGTTTTAAGTATTTGGAGGTGGCCTTTTTACTTTTTAAAAAATTATATGTGAAAGAATTAAGTACTTCTGATACCTGTCAAAGATACATGGAAGTGATTTAGGAAGGTGCTGTTAATATCTGCTGCTTCCTTTTAGCTTGAAAGTTAATCAGGACACCTTCAAAACACATATTTGTTTATCAGAAGTTCATATTTCTCTTTTTATCCTCAATAACTATGTAAGTCTTCACAAATAGCTGATTTATGGAGACAGTTTCACAGAAGGAATTGTCACACGCTTCTGTTTAAATTGGGGTCTGGAAGGCTGTGTGTAACAGTATTCCTGATAATTGGTTCTATTATGAAGCACTGTCATGGCAAATTTTCCAAGCACAAAACAGACTGCATAACACTGCCTCCCAAGGAGGAAAAAAAAAAAAGAAAAAGAAAAAAAAAAAAAAACAACCACTGCTCTCATGCTTCAACAGCACAAATTTTAATTTTGATTCTAATTACATACAGTAAATGCAATTATACCTCACATAATGCAGATGCCAAACCTGAAATTTGGACTATGTATTTTGAACAATACAGAGTTGCCACAGAGCTTAAAACAAAGACATGAAACACTATAGTTTGAATTCTTCTTTAAATATAAAAGAAGAAAAGAATCCATCTGTCTTTTCCAAGTGTACTGCACTGCTACATGTTTCGTTTTAACTCACTCTCTAGCAGACCTTCGCTACTTCATTAAAACATTTTTCAACAAGTCATATATATATCTGTGCTGCAGCAATCCATAGTTTATTCATGTTGAGTGCCTAACCTTTCTCAAAGCAATTTAGCAATATTTCTCATTCCTGACTTTTGTAAAATCTCATCTGAATGGCTCTGAAGCAGAACTGGGCAAGAATTGATCTAAATATAGATCTTTCTGAAGATTAATAAATAAATAAATATTTATGTTTTGGTTCATCAGATTTATAGCTTTATTTTGATTTTAATTTTCATGTCTTTTTTGTCATCCAGGTTCAGCTAGCCCTAGAAAAAATAATGCATTTTAAAATTGTTTACATAATATTTCAAGTGAGAATGAAACCAAGAAGTTTCCCAAAGTCTTTTATATAACAGTATCTTCCAATATAATCAGCCTAATTTATACAGGCTTTACAGATTTTGAGATTCTCCTCTAAACCATCAACTAAAACATCCATCATTATTTAAGACAGGAAACTTCAGTTTGAGGAATAATTTGGATGGATACAATAAGCCATGTAAAAAAATTCTAAACAAAGTTAAGTAAAAAACTATTCAAACTTTAGTTTACAAACATAATGTTTCAATTTACTTAGATAAATTACATACCCCTGAACATTTAATTATTCTGTATTTCCTTATTGCAGAAAACACCTTATCACATTCAGTCAAAAATCGTAACATCCCAGAAAAAACTTTGCTCACAGAATTATATGCCAAATATCCTTCATTAGCCTCATATACTAGTGGCAAATCAAGTACATAATGAAAAAATCCTCGCGTCTCTATTAACAGTAGTCTATAGCTGCCAATGTGTGTACAGACTTTCTAGAAGATTTTTCAGGGTAGAATTCCTATTTTTACCTTTACCTTGCAGTTGAAATTGCAGTGATTTAAAGTGTAGATCGGGGAGTAATAAAAGGAAGCCATGGAAGTATGTAGGCAAAGTGTAATGCACTGCATAATGATTTTTTTTCCCCTTGGGGATTCCTAAATATATTTCTTAACAATCAGTTGTGGGGTAAGCTTAACAGTTGAGATAACCTCTTCCTATTTGGCTGAGAAAGTAAGGTATCTTCCTGGCATTCACAATTTTTACTGGATAAAAACAGAGGATGACAAAGGCTCATTTGACCAATACATTCAGAGCAATGTTGAAAATGAAATGCTTAGCAAAATGTAAATGCATTCATGAAATTATTAAACTGAGGCTTCAAGTCTGAAGACAATTCAAACAAGCCCCCCTTTGGGCCCAATAAAACTATGACATAATAATACAATATAGGAAAGAGCAATTGCATAATTTACTCCATTGAAGCACTACTACAATCAAAGGTATGATGTGCATGTTTGCAAGTCCATGTATTCTGTGAAACTAGGAGTGTCATTAAGTGATCATAATTTTTTCTCTGTCATTTCAGAGAACTTGTTAGCATATGCACACTTTTATTACATAAGAATTCTCATTTAGAGAAATTTAACCTGAATTATTTAAACTGTCCCAAAGTGAAGGATTCTACTATTTTACTACACAGTCAGTTTTCAATCCTACGTACTGAACTCCGTATTTTCATTTATGTCACAGCATTTTCAAACACAAGTGTAATGGACTGGCTAGGCTGCTTTCTCATCTCTAATTGGACTTAAATCTTCTAACCAACATATCTGTTTCTACATAGCCATTACCAGTTTCAAAAGAATACATGGCCTTCAGCTGTACTAAATCTTCTGTACTTCTATATGTTTTCTTTCCCACTTGTCTACAGTACCTCTCCCTTGACCTGGAGAATTAACTATTCTTCCTACTTTGAGTCTCAAACACCTCCCTCACAGGATCCCTAACAGAAACACACACCCCTCAGGCCTACTAAGAGGCCTAAATTAATTATGCTAATCAGACTACCATGGCTAACCCAATTAAGTTTAATTAGCTGATGCCTTTCTTCCTAAAACAGCTTGCCTTAGGGACATTTTACCTCTGTTTTTAAGCTAGCTGGAGAAGTCAATGTTCTCATGCAAACTTGCCCCTCAGCTACAGGCTTTCAGCATGGAGAGACCCACAGCAATAAGCTTGCTCTCAAAAGCCTTTTTCCTGAAGTCTTAATGGGGATTCTTGTTATTCATTTCCTGAATACTTTAAACTGGAATGCGTTCACGTTTGAATTTAAGTTGTGGTCATAACCAGCTTATTTTATAAATCCAGTTATTATTTAAGGCCAGGACTAAGCATTATTTATTGTTTTGCTCTGTCATTTTTGAGAAATCACCGTGCCCTGGTTATATTCAGCAACACCTATATCTTGAGATAGCTGGGCCCTTAACTATGTACTTTCCACCAAATCCTGAAGCTGTACATTAATTACTTCACCTAGAAAAATTTTGTATTTACTCGATCTGTCTACGTATAAAACATAGTGGGGCAAAAAAAGTCCTCCATGGCAGATCACTGATAATTTTTCTCCAGTATGAGACCAAAAACAACTCCCTGTAGAACAGAGTTGTCCAAAACTAGAACTCCCGGTTTATAAAAAATAATAATAATAATTTCAAAATTTGAATCAAACCAAGACCCAAACAAGAAAAACTTAAATGTATTTTTTGCTTTGTTTTGTTTTTCCTTATCTCATGGACTTGTGACATCAGAATACAAAAAGAAATAGAATGGTTGTGTATGTTGATGTTGTAAAATGGTTGTTTCACCAAAATGCAAATCTCTAAAGAAGAACTCGTCATTGAAAAATATGTTCAAATTTTGAAGGTATTATTATTGTTATTTTTAAGTTTTAAAAGTTGTCAGCATTTGCTTCTGTCTATCAAGCTTTTCATATTGTAAGTAACATTGGTTATAACTGAAAAATTTCAATTCATTCAGTGGAAATTTTTAATATAAACCAAAGACTTGGAGGGACTTGTGGGACTATTATTTCCTTTTTGACTGACAATGATAATAAAACCTCAGTATTGTATTCATTAGGTTTATCCTAAAGGCTAAAATAGTTATTTTAGTGAGCATACTCTTGTTAACTAAATGAAACATGATTTTGGACAAATGGACACTTGTTAAAGTAAATACTGAAGTGAACAGTACAATATCATAACTGCTGGTCTAGGAAGATTCAATAAATCATATAAGAATTTGGAAAATTCACTGCTCAAGTATTTTATCCTATTCAAATCTCTATGTTCTGAAGACAATGATGAAAAATGGAAGAGTTTCTCCGAAATATTCTTAAGAATGTAATGTTGTATAATTAATAATAATATGACTTGATGTCCTATTAAAGCATACCTTCGCCTTGCATTATCATCTGTTTAGCTTTTCACTGGTTTAATCACAGTAATAAGAGTGGACTAATACTAAATATTTCTAAATTAAGGTGACAGGTTTTGTTTGTTTGTTTGTTTTTGTAATATGCAAAAGAAGGAATACATTATTTCCTTAGGAAATACTTTTATTGATTCCAGTAAGACTTCTGACTAAATCAAGACTGCAGGATTAGCTCTTTGATTTTATATCCAAATGATATGATTATGTTTAACAAGCATGTCTTCTGTATAGGCATTGTTCTTAACAGGTTGTAAAATCCAGAATATTTTTTAATTCATAATAATTCACTTCCTTGAAAAAAAAATCCAACTGTTCATATTTCTCCAATTAAATACATTAGTCATATAGTCTTAAAAATTAATACGAATCTCTGAAGTAAGAAGATCCTCATAGAGCTAAACATTACATTTCCAACTCTAACACTTCGAAAACAGTGACAGGAAAAAATGCTGGCTTTTACATATCAGAAGAAACAAGTCAAAACTGACTTTCTTCGAGGTTTTCTTTTTTTTTCCTTATCACAGCTCCACACAGTGGCACCTTCTGACCTATCATGTTGAAGATGTTCAGGCTATTCAGCTGCTAGAATAAATTCCAGCAGAAAGTATTAAATGAATTTCCTATTGAAAACAAGTTGATAAAATGTTGGCAGGTAGAAGTAGTGGCATATGATGGAGAAAAAATTACTTTGAAAATACCCAATTTAGTGTTCACATTTGGAATTAAGCAAGTAGTTGCCTGAAGCCTCCCCTGTGATTAGGAAACTGCATGTCTTGCAAATTGTATTAGGAGATGGATTCCCCAAGCCAAATAAATAACCTGCAGTGCATATGAAGTACAAACAAATATGTTTCCAAAGCTTCTAATCTAGGATACAACCTGTATTATAAACCAGTTCTACTGTGGATTAGCTCCATTAGCTCTATTAATGTTGGTTTGTCTGTAGATTGTATTTAGTCCTTAAATATTAGTATAGCACTGAAAAATAAAAGAACAAAATAATGATGTTGACATAACAAAAATAAAGAAACATAGTAGGTAGCATATTACTGAGCTAATGCTTTCTTTTTATTTTAAGTGAGGACTTAAACTGATTAGCTCAGTAGCTCATCTACTTCAAAAATGAAATCAAATGTATGATGCCAGTATATAGAAACTGCATGCTATATACTCATGTATAACATGTTCAAACGGTAGAAAAATTTCCTATGATGTGTGTATATTCCTGGTTCCTGGAGAGTGGGTGAATCTCTGAAAATTCTTCCCAAAACTACTATTAACATGAGTCTCTTTCAAAGCTTTAGTAGACTTTCCTAAAGATAGCAATATAGCTGTCTAGATAACCTCCAAAGTTACATGTACTTTAAGAATCCTCTCTTTCTAATGGTTCTATATAAGATCCAAAATGAGAAAATGTGGTGAATCATGCAGTAAGTCAAGAAATTATTAGACTGTGATAGTGACTTAAAAAAAAAGGTACATACTTCTCTTGAAGGTGGAGGATAATAGTGGAGAGGAATAGTACAGAACAAAGGAGTAAAGTTCAGAGGAGACATTTCTTCTCAAGTCTTCTTACACTTCACCTCATGGTTCCCTTTAATCCCTCATGGATACTTCTTTTTTTCTGTGATTTCATACCACAGTCAAATAACTGTGAGTCAGAGAATTCAATTTAGAAGGATGGCATGGTATAACAATAAAAGATGTGACAGGGTGGCTCCAAATGGGAAGGACTGGTCTCTCTTCACTCACTGCTGACTTCTGAAGATTTGTAGGAAGAAAGAGTAGCCCTCAAAACCTAGAAAGATCTTCAGGCATATTATTGGAGAGAGACAAAACATTCCATCCCATTTCCAGTCTTCCCTGAACTGGATTTATTTTCTGATGTCACAACTTTGAAAGCAAGAGCCAGTTTTCAGGCTCACCAAAGAAACTATCCACCGTGGTGTTCCAGCATCAAAAGTTGGTTTTCATCAGTCTTTAGCCATCACTGCTAGTCACAGTGGGATTTTCAACATACTAGTCTATACCTGCTCTGACCTCCAATCATTTGTTATGAAGAAGGAAAAGGAATTAGTCTTGGAGAATATTTCTATTTCTGTGATGCCAGGACTGAAGAAGTTCTTTAACAATCTCTAAAATTTTCACAGAGGAATTTTGTGGTGATTTTCATGTGTGGGGCAAACTGAAGAGAGAATGTGGTTGGATGTGAGATATAGTATTGACTAAAAATATATACTTCAGAATTTTTACACATTGCTGGTTAAACTGCTCTACATTATGTATTGTCAAATGTTTACGCGCCCCCACCCCACTTCTCCATACTTTTTTCAATATTCCACTGCAAACTGAGTTATACAGTACACGTACTTTTTTTTCTTTTTTCTTTTTTTTTTTTTCCTCCAATTTGTGTCTATTGCCTTGTGAATGATTAGAAACCATGTACACAGTTGGTTTAAAATTTCATCATGTACAGTGCTTTGTTTCTTCAACACGTGCATTTTAAGACCCTAGTAAATGGCATCCACATTTTCATTCCTTTGGGTTATTTTTTTAAATAAATGACAGAAACATCTGTTTTATTATCAATACAAATTAAAAACTAAATGTATCTGAGGATTAGTTTGTGTAGGAGTTATGGCAGTTTCATAAACCAGCAGATCAAAGCTGTGGGGCTTTAGATGTGGAATAATATGATTATCTCAGGTTGTGCTTGCAAGTAATTCAGCGAGATAGGAATAGATTAGGAGAGCAGGAAAACTGGTGCTGAAGACCACACATCTGCATTATACATCATTTGTTGATGCCTCTACCTTGCCCTTATTCAACCAGAAGCTCTCTAATACTAGTAAAAAAGTTTATTTTGGGAAGATAGTGCACGAGATCAGGAGTGGTTGCCCACATTTTTCATTGTTGCCACGAGCTGACAGCATGATTTTGTCATCAACAGATAAAATGCTTATAAAATGCTGTCTTATCTATGTTCAAGAAAACACTATCACAGAAGAGAACCTAACACCACTAAGTAGTACCACTTCATGTAGAGAAACAGACTCATTCAGAAGGAAATTCATTCCACTGTAAAACAACAGCCAGAGAGGGACAGAGAGTCATTTCTCTTTTAAACTATAGAAACTCAATCAAAGAAATATATATATATAATTCTTAGAAAGTCAAATTCAGGATACAAATATCCAAATAGATCTTCATTTATCATTAAATCCCTTTTATGTCTTCTCTTCTTCAGACTAAGCAGTCTCAGCTCTCTCAGCCTTACATCATGTGACAGATGCTCCAGTTCCTTCATCACCTTTGTGCCACTTCAGTGGACACCCACAAGTATGTCCAGATCTTTTATATTGGCAAGCCCAGAACTGAATACAGTACTCCAGGTGTAGCCTCACCAGTGCCCAAGAGAGGGAAAGGATCACCTCCCTTGATCTGCAGGCAATACTTTGCCTAATGCAGCCTAGGATAACATTAACCTTTGCTGCAAGACCAACATTGCTGTCTCACATTCTACTTGGTAATCACCAGGACCCTCGGGTCTTTCTCTGCAAAGGTACTTTTCAGCCCCCAGCATGTTCTGCTGTATGGACTTGTTCCTCCCCAGCACTTTGTGTTTCCCTTGAACTTCATGAGGTTCCTATCAGCTGATTCTTGCAGCCTGTCAAGGTCTCTCCGGGTGGTGGCACATCCCTCTGGCATATCAGCCACTCCTCCAAGTTTTGTGTCATTCGCAAACTCACTAAGGTCACATACACTCTGCCCTGTCATCCAGATCATTAATGAAGATGCTAAATAGGACTGGACTGAGTAGTGACCTCTGGGGTACTCTGCTTATTGCTGGCCTCCAACATGACTTTGTGCCACTGATCACAATCCTCTGGGCCTGGCCATTCAGACAGTTTTTAATCCACCTCACTGTTTGCTTACCCAGACCATACTTCGGCTGCTTCTCTACGAAGAATTTGTGGGAGAAAGTGTCAAAGACCTTACTGAAGTCCCAGTAGACAATATCCACTGCTCTCCCCTCACCTACCAGATCAGACATTTCATCACAGTATTTTATTTAGTTAGTCAAGCATGACTTTCCTTTGGCAAATCCTTGCTGACTACTCTTGGTGATTTTCTTCTCTTTCAGGTGCCTGGAAACCATTTCCAGGCTTAGCTGCTTCCCAGAGATTGAGGTGAGGCTGACCTCACCTATAGTTCAAACTTTTCTTATGCTAAATATAAATCTAAGTTTTACATATGTTTTTCATTTTCATTAAATATTGCAATATATCTTTAAATATTCAGTTGGGTAAGTTTTCAATATTGTCTACATATTTCCCTTTTTATTTTCTTGACAAAAATTTCATTTTAATCAACTAAATTTTCAGATAATTTAATCTATGTAATCCATGTATTCACCCATCTTATTTACTGGAATTTTCTCACTTCAAAATATCTATTGCAAAAGATGTGCACACATATACACAGAATCTGTCTAGATGTAAGAGAGAATTTTATCTTCAGTCTTTTTTGGTTAAAGTACTGTTAGAGAGGCTTTCACACTCATTCTAACCTTAAAAAAAATCCATACTTTTGTGAAAAAGAAAATGAATTGTATACTACACACATTCAAGACCTGTTATTTTCAATAATAACATGTGATAGAAGCCTTCATTACAGACTAGAAATAACTTATTCTGACAGTTTGCCATGGTAGAGTTCATGTTGAGTGTTGAGATGATGACAACAAACAGAACGGAAGCAAATACAACTGGCTCTTTTCCAGTAGACAGCATTCATCAAAATAGTGTATTTCCAAGGTACATTATTATTTCGCCTCAATTGCAAGTTCAAGGTAACATCTTAACACTAGACAGAGTCAAACAGATATTTCTCTTAGTTGGCTGCACTGTTCATTTCCCACCTCTGCAATAAATCTAATCTATTTTAAGTGCACTTCTCCCTCAACTTTCAGGTCAGACTTAATTTTCAAATGTCATCCATAGGTTACCAGAAACATGCAAAGCTACCTGAATTTATGAGCTAAACATCTTTTCTAAAGAAATAAGCTTTTGTCAGCCAGATAAATGTTCTCTCTCATATATTTTTGCAGATTACAGCAGAGCGTTTTGATAATAAGTATGGGTCAGATCTTTGGCAAGTGTAAATCAGAAAAGCCCTTCCAAGCTCTAGTTCTAGTCCCAGCTAAGGGACTGATTTACACCTTCTTGGGACTTTTTTCAGTCTATATTTTGATTGTTCCCTTCTCAGTTAATGTTCAAACTAGCATGTTTCATAAGTTTTATACTGTTACTGTAATGAAACCATCGTCTGGAAATATCTAGTAAATTAGGCTGAGTGAATCTGAAAAGTTTAGGGATAAATGGGAGTATCCACAAGCATAGCATTTCTGGAAGGAAAATGTGGATCTTCAAAATTATTAGTTATAATGTTTTAGATATCTAAAATTAAATATTTTAATGAACATCTACAGAAGTTGTGCTACCCAAACATTCATTGGCTTGAAAAGCAGTAACTTGTGCCTACACCTATACCAGTACAACACTCCAGCCAACTTCTTGTAAAGGCACACTAGCTCTGCTTATAGGTAGAACCAGTCAAGGACTGATAATTGTACTAACAGCTTTAAACTACTACAAAACCTAAAAAGTATACATAAACAGTGGGCATAACAATGAAGGAAGATTTGTTAACGTATGTCTGATAAATTTTAAAATCACATAGAACTTCATTGTTGTTTTCTCAAGGCTAATATAACGCACCATACTTGGATTCAACCTATACCATGTGATGGAGGATAAGATTGCTGCTACTGGCTGATGGCTGCAGGCTGCCACTGGCTACTGCAGTGAAACGGGCTACTGCTCAAGAAACAAGAGTGTCACCTCAGCTGGTGTTTGTCATGTCTTGTTCAAGCCAATTATATGCAATTAATATTCAAGTGCTGCTTTGCATTTATGGTTCCTCTCACTTTTATGTCATCAGCAAATTTCATTACATTTTTGTCGTTTGTGTCAGGATCATAAAAAATACATTAAATAACATGAATTCTGAACCCAGCGTTGAGTATCTCCACCAGTAACTTACTTACGGCCCAACGGTTTTGCTTTCACCATTATGTGTTTTTCTATTCTCTTTAGCCAAGATATTATAGTGTAAAACATTTGTACTACACTGCATCTTTCTAGGCTAGAAATTCCAGAAATTTATAGACATTCAGAAAAGATTTGTTGGAACACCTCATTTCTTCAAATTAGTAAAAAGATATGTAAATGATCTCGCCAAGAAATTCAGGAGTACAATTCAGTTGTCAACATGTAGGCTTCTAGTGACTTAGCTGTCACTTCAGAGGTTCTTTTGTAGGGTCTCTGTCATATTTCCTGTCTCCATATGGACAATCAGGGGTGCCACGTATGGCATGTCAGATGACACCAGGTTTCTATTCTCAGTCAACTGATTTGTGCCCTTTGTATCAGGTGTAGATGGGAAGGTTTTGATAGCAGGTGTGCTGCAGGGGTGGCTTCTGTGAGAAGAGGACAGGGGATGCCTTGTGCTGGACACAGCTGTTTCCAGAAAGCTCTGCAGCAGACCCACCAAAGGCTAAAGCTGAGTTCACCAAGCTGGTGCAGGTTCTGTTAAAACATGTAAATAAGGGCAGAAAATGCCAGATAGAGAGAGGAAGAAGGAACAAAGTATGAGAAACAACAGGAAACAGCAGGGGCAAAGGAGAAAGAGGTGTTCAATGATAGAGAAGACACCCTTCCCCAAAGGAACTGCAGCTCATGAGGGAGACCAATGCCAAAACAGGTCCCTGTAGAGGGTCTACAGCCCACAGAGGACAAACATCTAACCATATACTTTCCAGGAGGGAATGCCAACTGTGGATGAGCCCAAGCTGGAGCTGGTACACCACAGGGTACCAGAAGGGATTGTAGAGCATGGAGAACACACTCTGAAGCATAGGAAAAATGCAAAGGAAAGATCTGAAGGGAGAAACTGCTATGTCCTGACTGCAACTATTCTTACACTTCTCCTTGCCTCTCTGAAGTGACTGAATGCAATTTGCAACAATAGCAAGGCAGGAAGAAGAAGTGTTTGGAATGGAGTTGACCCTGTGAAATCAGGATGAAAGTTGTAATTTTCGTAAAATCTTTGGGGTTCTGTTTGTTTGGTTTTGTTTCCCATGACCTAATCAGTAATAATTTATTTATTTTAATTGGCAATTTTTTTTTTTCATTTTAATTGGCAAAAAATTAATCTCCCCAAGTTAAGTCTGTTTTGCACGTGACAGTAACTGATAAGTGTTCTCCCTGTCTCCTTGTCTCCCTCAACCCATGAGCTTTCTCACTCCTGTTCTTCCTATTTTTCCCCCTGTCCCAATATGGCTGGTGGAGTGAGCTAGGTAGGAGTTTGGCTGCTAGCTAGATCCAATCACCATGGTTTCAAATAAGAATAATTATTATATGTTATTTATTATCATATTGCATATATTGACATATGCCTACAGTCTCTATATAGTTCTCTACAGCTACTTCAGAGACCTGGGAGAAGAGTCTATATGTTTTGAAAATAGCTATTTTTAGTAATCAACTATGCAGGGAGCATAATTAGTTGCTTAGACTTGATGCCAATTTTTTTGACACCTAAAGTTAGGTTATGGTGGTCAATGACCATCAAAATCCTATCTGATATATAAGGTAAATGTGATATGTCTGAGACACAGAGAGTACAGCAAAGTGAAGAGACAACTTCAGTATTGGAAGATTCATTATGACTTCCATTACAGATTCAAGATTCAGCATGACTTTACTCTCTAAGGAGAGATACATTATACCTACTAGGATTTCCCCAAACATTTTTTCTGAAGATGAGTTATGATTTGCATCATTAACTACTATTACTGCTTCAAGTTAGACTTAAAATGAGAAAATTCCCTCTTCCCTGTTAGAATTCAAAGTATTTGTATGTTCAAAAATATGTTATTTAAAATTTTCCTAGAATACTGCTAGTTTACAGAACTGAATGGAGTGTTTCAGGTTGTTGATCTATATTCAGGACAGCTGTTACAGAAATAGAAATTAGACAAAATGTTTCAGAGCACATGTGCAATAAAAATAAGCTATGCTAAGACGTGTGTTATTCGGAAGGATGTACGAGAGAACCTAAATGAAGGCCTCTTCAGCAACCTCACAAAAGAGATATTAGTGTCTTTCTGGGATAATTCATCACTTTCTTATGCATAGTGATGTCTAGAGAAAATAAATAAGAAATGTAAGGTTAAAATATTTTGATGGGCACTTTCCTCAACACACAGCTGATCTATATAGGATTAAAAAAATAAAAACTCTTTTTAAAAATACTCATCAGGTAAAGGAGGATAAACAACCTCAATTTGTCACCACCATTCACTGATTAAAGCACATGCCAAGAAATAGGATGCCTAGTTTCTCTTGAGTGCAGCTCCCCTTTCCCAGAAGACTGTTTTTACAATTAAGATGCTCCCAAGAACTGTTCATCACAGGCATTGCTTACTTGCTGAAGATGAGCTATAGTACAGGAAAGAATGGGAAATATCTATGCCAAATAATGATGGGCAACTTATCAGTATCATAGTAGTATCACCATTTTACATAATATCACAGATTTGTGTGTAATCGATGCTAAGATTCTTCAGTACTAATTCTATTCTGATATCACTGTATCTGCAATGGCCCTACCCACATGGCCCAAGCTTCCTAAGACTCTAACTTCATCCTTCCCATTTCTCCATTCCAGGTCTATGGCATGCTAGAGCTGTGCTGACACAGTGTGACAGAGAAAGTGTGAAAAGAGCTCCTCTTGCCCTTCTCCACCACCTCAACCAGCAGCTTTCTTTAATTTCCACAGCAAAATACCAAAGCTAAAAATAGCTTATTTGCATGCAGATTCACTGCAGAGACTGTGGTCTCCAAGAGAGGAGTGGTTAAGGGAGACAATTTGTTTCATATAAGGTGTTTATGGATGCAAATTTCAGGATGGGTAATAAAAAGGCAGTCACAGATTTTCCAGCAGTACATTCTACCAAAATCTTCCCTTCAAAGTGAAATCAGTAGAAGAATTCCTTTATGCACCCAATGAGGTAAGATCAATTGCAGAGTGGGGAAAATTAGTCATTGAAGAGAGATAGCTTACCTGTTCTCTATAGTCTCCCAGAACTCCATCATCCCTTTTCCAAAAGGTTTAATATAATAAAACATGCTGATAATGTGATTTTTTTTAACTTCATGTAAAATCTAATCATTATTATCCATATCTAATTCTTCATTTTTAGAGTCTTTTGGATTCTCCTGGGTTATGAAAATTCCTTGAGTTCTTCTAACACCTACCAAAAGCTCAAGGAACAATCTTTTAAATGTAGACATTTACAAATTTCCTTAAGGAGAAAAAAAATAAAAAAAATAAAAAAAAAAAAAAAAGGAGCAAAGCGTCTCCAATTTCCACAGTTACTGTTCCAGTGAAGGGAAAATAGAAGTTCTTATATTTCTTCTCATTCAAAATGAAACCTTTCTTGCAATATCAAAATTTCTTCCAAAAGGGAAATTCTGAGTGTCAGTCAGTTCTGCTTAAAAGTACCTTTCTGAATTCATTCAATCTCAGAAGCAAGTCTGTGATTATTTCCAAATGTTCTGAAAAGATGTATTGTATTTTCACTTTAAAATGCACATTAAAGCATTACATATGCTCCAATGTGCATTCTCAGCAACAAAAAATGCTTTTAACCCTCAACATTTAAAAGCAGCTGCAGGGATTTTTTCCCCAGAGAAGTCAGTCTTAAAAAGGCCAACTGAATTTCTAGTTTCCTGTGGGACCATGCTAGGCTTGTTTGGTTTGTCTCTGGGGTCTTTCATACAGTTCAGCTGAGGGAAGTGCAATTTGTTCAGTTATGTTTGCTGAGCATTCTTTTTTAACCAATTCAGCAAGTACAAATAGAGAAAAAAGTTGAAAAACTAGCCAATCAAACTAGAAAATATCTAAAGTGCACATGCTTTCATTTTACAATTACATCTTCAATAATTGTGTTTGTTAGAATCTTCACTTCATGTATAAGGAAATAAAGATTATATAATTTTTATTTTCCTCAGAAATTAAATATTTCACTAGACTGAGTTATATATCTATATTCATCTCTTATAGGAGACAGGAAGGGACGTGTGAGTTACCTGTAACTGTTGGTCACCCATGTCACCAAGGTACCTCAATCAATTAATCATAGAATTTTTTTGGTTAGAAGAGACCTTCAAGATCATTAAGTCCAACTATTCACCTAACACTACAAGTCCACAGTTAAACCATGTCCCCTAAGAACCACATCCATACATCTCAAGCACTTTCAGGGATGGTGACTCCACCACCTCCCTGGGCAGCCTGTTCCGATAGCTCCTCCTTTCCATGTGAAGAAGTTCTTCCTGATATCCAATCTAAATCTCCCCAGGCACAACTTGAGATGTTTTTTATTACTTGCTTTTGCATTTTATTACCTGAGAAAAGAGACTGACACCCTCTTTTCTGCAACCTCCTTTCAGGTAGTTGTATAGAGCGATGAGATGTCCTCTCAGCCTCCTTTTCTCAAGACTAACCAGCCCCATATTCAGCTGCTCCTCATGTGTCTTTTTTTCTAGTCTTTTCACAAGCACTGTTGCTCTTCTCTGGACACACTTAAGCAACTCAATAACCTTTTAGTGATGAGGGGCCCAAAACTGAACACAGTACAGTCTCACCAGCTCAGAGGGACAATCATTTCCCCAATCCTGCTGGCCACTCTATTTCTGGTGCAGGCCAGGATACCATTGGCCTTCTTGACCATCTGGGCACACTGAGAGCTCTTTTTCAGTTAGCTGCTGACCAGCAACCCCCAGCTCCTGTTCTTCTAGTCAACTTTCCAGCTACTCCTCCCCAAGGCTATACACTGTATGGGGTTGATATAACCCAAGTGCAGCACAAAACTTGTTGAATGGCATGAGATTAGATGGATGGGCTGCATCTAACCTACCCAGATCCCCCTGCAGAGCCTTCCTGCCCTCAAGCTGAACACTCTCACCCATCAATAACAAAACGTAGGTTTTGTTTTGTGTAACTGTTGAAAGAAGAAGAAGAAAAAAAAAGTCTATAAGAAAGTACTTAAAATTATTTTATTTCAAAATTTGGAATGATACATAAATTGTTTTAGTATCTAATTAGATATATGAACACTCTTTATTTTCATCCATGAAATACACAAGTTCTTAGTTGTCATTATTATTTGTTTTGGAGTAAGAAAATGAGACCTCAACTAAAATTAGAATACTATTTCAAAGGTATTGAACAAACGCATCAAAAAAACACCCCAATACAATTATTTTTCATTTTAAGTAAATAAAATAGACAATAGCTGCTAATTAAAATGGACACATGACTTACTAAGCACAGGTTAGAGGCAAGAGTAGAACTTAGACTGTCAGGTCTTGAACCAGTGCCCAGATGTAGTTTGTGGATTAATACTTAGGTTTTTTTTTCAGCATTTTCTTCACTGCCGTAAAAAGACAATTATTAGACTCTAATCAGAAAGCATTTTCACTCTGAACTCTAACTGCTATAGCCTGGCCAAAGGGCAATGGTAACTTTAAAGTTTAGCCTCACTTTTAAATAAAGCTGGACTGAAAGCCGGAGAGATTCCTTTACCCTTTTTTATTATTATTATTTTTTAACATTTTTACCTTTAAGATAATCTATTTATAAGCATGTTACAGCTTTTACCATCAGTTTCTGACACAACATTTCCAGTAGTTTCACCAGAAAATGTATTATAACTTTCTGATGGGTTTCACAGAATCACAGAACTATCAGAAACTGTGTAATACACTATTACTGGCAGAAGTAAATTATTATTAAAAATAAGGCATCATAGGGTTTTTTAATATATATTTTTCTCTTATTACTGAAGGCAAAATTTTCAAATATGTCTATCTTCATGGAAAAAATAGTTAACATCTGAGTAGCCCAGTAGCAATGCATTACTAAGGTAATAACTGTAACTATGGTACACAGCCAATTCTCATTACCACTTGAAAAAATTTAGTCTGTCCTACTAATAACATTAGAACTTAAACATCTAAATCAATAACATAAAGATATACTTTATTTCAGCTTTGTAAATTATATTGTACTCATCTAGGAATGCACTATTTCATAGTGAGTCAATAAAAAATGCATCACAACTTTATTTATCCTTCCCTCTCCCCCAGTTATTTGTACAATCTCTCTAATATATCTGTGAATATAACAATCTACTCAAAATACATTATTTTTATGGCACAGTCAGTATGTCAGAATAATACTATTTTGTTATGTTCATACCTACTACCTCAAAAATAAGAAGGAGTGTATAACAATGAGAAATAGGTCAGCTTTGGGTGTGATTTCTATCAAAAATAACATATAACTAACATATTTTTTTCCATTTCGAAAAGTGACTTGAATCACTAGGAAAAACATGAAATGGCAAACTTGGTACTGTTGTTACTGAACAGAGGTCCTTAGGATCAAATTATTTTGTCATATGCTTATAATTGCATTACATGAGATTACAGATCCACAAAACCATATTTCTAAGTACTAACAAAATGCAGTAGTAAGTAATTAGTAAATGGTACTGCTGTCATATCACAGAATCACAGAATTTTCTAGGTTGGAAGAGACCTCAAGGTCATCGAGTCCAACCTCTGACCTAACGCTAACAGTCCCCACTAAACCATTTCCCTAAGCTCTGCATCTAAACGTCTTTTAAAGACTTCCAGGGATGGTGACTCCACCACTTCCCTGGGCAGCCTGTTCCAGTGCCTCACAACCCTTTCAGTGAAGAAGTTCTTCCTAACATCTAACCTAAAACTCCCCTGGCTCAACTTAAGCCCATTCCCCCTCGTCCTGTCACCAGGCACGTGGGAGAACAGGCCAACCCCCACCTCGCTACAGCCTCCCTTGAGGTACCTATAAAGAGCAATAAGGTCGCCCCTGAGCCTCCTCTTCTCCAGGCTGAACAAGCCCAGCTCCCTCAGCCGCTCCTCGTAGGACTTGTTCTCCAGGCCCCTCACCAGCTTCGTCGCCCTTCTCTGCACCCGCTCAAGCACCTCGATGTCCTTCTTGTAGTGAGGGGCCCAAAACTGAACACAGTACTCGAGGTGCGGCCTCACCAGAGCTGAGTACAGGGGGAGAAGCACTGCTAGTCCTTACAGTCAAATTTGAAGCCGCATATTGTTTATCATTTCTGTTGAGGAAAAAGATGGGGATAATGAAGTGAAGTAAAAAGGTACTCTGATACTAGCAAAACTAGCAAATAAGCTTAGGAAACACATTTTAGCATGTATCATGCAGAAATCAAAATTTAGGATTTACGATTTTTATGCCAGAAAACAGTGAGATACTCTGCAAGGTAAAAAATGTGAGTAAACTCTAATGAGAGCAACAAGAAAGAAAATGTAATAAGGAGGGACAATGTGCTTTATTGCTAGTACCACTGCCTTTGAGAATAAATATCAAACAAGGAGCTTTATGAAGCAGGGGCTATCTTTCAATGTTTATGAGTTTACAGTAGCATAGGTTCTTGAACTGTCATTGCATTATATATAATGGATTTCTTTCAGACACTTTGGAAACTCAGAGGACAGTATGAAGAAGCCTTAAACTTTTGAAGAAAAAGTGTGGACACTTTAAGAATATATCAGTTAATGAGGGAGATGTCTATTAAATTTTCATTAATAAACCCACAGCCAAGTCAAATGTTGTTAACATCTTATAAATCCTAAATTGAAAATACTTCTTACCTGAAAGAAAGACTGTCCCACAATTCATGGCATATGTAGACCACACCAAGCACAGAAATAATTTTTAAAATATTAATGATGTTTCACTTGTCTGAGCAGTGAAGGCACCAACTAGAATATGATGTAGAAAAAGATGTAGAGGAACTATTTTGAATGATCAAAGAAGATAGAATGAATTACTATGGAATCAGTTAAAGAATGTAAAAAGAGAATATCTAAATAAATTGTTGGTAGTGAGCTCTATAAGCAGTAAAATATGTAGTAAATAATAGAAACTATAAATATTGACACTTGTGGCATTTTGAACTCATCAGGAAAAGTATTAGCACAGAAAATACTTCATAGTGCAAACATGATTTACTGCATATGGAAATGACTTGGCAATCTGGAAAGTTGAATTTTAACCCAAATTTAAGCTGCTCTCAGGTTGCATGACTGCAGACAGGGTGGTTTACCTATTCTTGCTCTCCTGACTTCTGACTGTCTTGCTGGTTTAGATTGTGAATTTTGTAAGAACTAGACTTCAAGATCTCTTTTCACGTGTTGTACTGGGCATAGTATAAATATATCTTCAATCTCATCTCATTCAGTGCCTCCTTATGGCATGGAAAAATAAATAGTAAATGCTGCTTTCAATTATTCTACAGAGAAGAAATTTGAGCCAGTGAGACTCCTTCCCAGCAGCCCTGTTGAAGGAGTGACACACAGGGCTGCTGAACAAGGAGCATGGGGTGATGATGGGGAGATAGGAAGGGATCATAAAATCAAAAGAAATGGGGGACTTCTGAAGCACTTACAGGCTAGCAAGGAAATGCCTACAACACACCATTGTGGAGAAATCCTCCAAACACTTTTTAGGAACAGAACATGTTGGGGTGTCCCTCCTAAGAGCCTGTACAGTAAAACACACATTATGAGCAAAAAGATGAGTTAGAGACAGGCATATTCTTGCAGGGCTATCAGATGTGGTGGGATGACTCCCATGACTATGGTGTTCTCAGGGAAGGATACAGGCTCTTTAGGAAGGACAGGCAAGGAAGACAAGGAGGGGGCATTGCCCTCTATGTCAATGACCAGCTGTAGTTCATGGTGCTCTGCCTGGGTATGGACGAGGAGCTGACAGAAAGCTTAGTCAGGACTAAAGGGGGGGCTGGGACAGGTGATATTATAGTGAGGGTCTGCTACAGGCCACCTGACCAAAAAGACCAAGCAGATGAGGCCCTCTATAGACAGATAGGAACAGACTCATGTACATGCATCAATCGGCAGTGATGGTATAAAAGATGAATACCTATAAGTTTAAATATAGATTCCAGGAGTTACTTTTCATGCATCACCTTAGGAATGGAGAAAGGGTGACCACTCTTATTTTGAAGAATGACAAGGAGGAAGATTAGGAGAACTACAAGGTGTTCAGCCTCACCTTGAACCCTCGGAAGCTGAAGAACCACCACCACCACTTCTTCCATCCAGTACAGAGGCCAACCAGATGGAAGGCAGCCTTGCAGGGGGCCTGCAGGCCCCTGGTGGCCAGCAAGCTGATCATGAGCCAGCAATGTGCCCTCATAGCAAAAAACAGTAACACCCTGTTTACGAGCATTGCCAACAATATGAAGCAGATGATCCTCCCACTCTCGTCAGCAATGATTAGAGACACCTGAAGTTATTATGTACAGTTCTAGGCTTCCCAGTTCAAGAGACTATAGAGCTACCAGAGTCCAGTGAGAGGCCATAAAGATAATGAAGGGATCAGAGCATCTGTCATATAAGGAAAAGATGAGAGTTAGGAATTCAGCCTGGAGAAAAAATGCACAGGGAATCTTACATATGTTTATCAATATATGAGGAAAGAGGACAGAGCCAGCCTGGAAAGAGGAATACCCACAGAAAAGACAAGCAGCAAAAGGCAAAAACTAAAACACAGAAAATTTCATGTAAGGGGGAAAAAAAAAAAAAAAAAAGAAAAAAGAAAAAAAAGGTTTACTGTAAGTATGACTGAACATTAGAATAGGTTGCCCAGAGAAGTTGGCCAGTCTCTGCCTCTGGGGATATACAACAATTGTCTGAACATGACATTGATCAATCTGCTGTACTTGACCCAGCATGGAACAGGGGGGTTGGACCAGATCTCCAGAACCTCATTAACTCTCTGATTCTACATTTTATGCAGCTATTCCAATTTGAAAGAATACAGAAAGACAGCTTTTCAGCTCCAATGCTTTCAATGATGTTAAGTAAATTTACATTTGATGAGGATCTGCCTAAGAGAGCTTTAGAGCATTAGATACAATAGCTCTCATATAAGCAGAGCTGGCAAACAGCATAAGAAAATGAGGCTGAGACAAGGAAGTGTGCTGACATTGACAGCAGGTTTCTCACAGCAAGCATTCAGGTTTAGGGAAAAGGAAGAGAAAGTGAACTAGCAATTACCATTAATGGAAATGGTAGGAAAACAAAAAAGAGTGTTGGGGAAAGTGTGTGCATATGGAAAGATGTGATACAGAGATATCCTACACTCACCAACTTAGCAAAAATAATAAAGATTTTAGATAACAAGGTACAAGCAGAGGAGCAACCAGAATGCTGAAATCAAGGAGCCAAAGATAAAAGACTTTAATGATAAGAAGGGGGGGGTCAGAGACATCTGATATATAAGCTGTTGCTGTTTTTTAATCTCTAATTTGACCTGCCTTTAACATCCAAAGAAATAATCAAATTCCTTACTTCTCCCATTAAGAACCCTGGGATATCACAGAACTGCAGGAGAAATTGAGGGAATAATTGTACCTCGGTATGCATTTTACTGCTGTGTACATTCAAAGGGCACAATTTATTCTTTCTTGTATTCTTCCTAGCCCAGGGAAGGGTATTGTAAGTCCCTCCTGTCATTCATTTCCAAAATTACTATTGATGTGAAGCACTATACAGTATAGCCAATGAGGAAATAAAAATCAATTAAATGTTAAAGCAGTTCACTGACAATTCTCAACTGTATGTGTACCGCAAAACATCAGAATTACTTTATGAATTATTCCAAAATCCTTCTCTCGAGATACATTCCTATTTCATTGTCAGATGCATTAAATTTTATTTCTAACTCTAAAACTTATCTATAATAAAGCAGTTTAGAAAGTATCTGAACATGCATATTTTTTTATCCTTTACCTTTTCTTTCTCTTGATGAACAGAGAATTTCAAAAGAAAATCAAAACTTGATAAGGCAAGAGGTGATATCACTGGAGACAGAAATTTTCTTCCTTCAATTCACTGAGCTGTAAATAAAACACTATCCTAATAATTTTTTATTTTTTTTTTTTCTATTCTTGGTTCCGTCTACAGACATGGTGGGACTGTTGGAATTGATTCCAATTAAGTTTGCATCTTGCTTAAAAAAAAAAAAAAAAAAAAAAAAAAAAAAAGTTCTAATTACGAGAGCATTACCAACAACAACAACAACAACGAAAAAGTATGCAATATGCCTTAATTTGGCTGACTTTCTGTAGACTGCAAAACAAAATTGCTTGCAAAAGATGTTCAGTAGATACAGGTAATATTTCCCACTGCATAAGTTTCTCAATGACTTTTTCATAAATCTTCCTCCTTTTTATTTATTACAATAAATTAAGAGTGATTGGAGGCTCTGGGGCAGGTTTTGATGGTATCTTCACAGTACAACTAAAGGGGAAAAATGCAAGCTGTGTGGGCTTTTAATATTTTGGTGTGCTCAAATGTTAAAATTACAGTAAGAACTCCAATGTAGCTAAGAAGGGAAAGAAGTTTATGAAACTACATTCTTTACCAACAGCTTTAGAAGCATCCCACTTTTCATTAGAATAATAGCTAAAATTTGACCTTTGAAGCTCTTTTCATCTTACAGGGAAAAGTTAGCTTCCCTTCATGGACTTATACTTTATAAAGAAAGCAGACAAAACATCTATTACTAATTATTATTTATTCATATCACAGTAACACTGAAAGGCCTTAACACAAATCAGAAGTTCCATTGTACTTTACACTAGAAAATACAGTCTCTGCTTCAAAGCCTTTACAGACAAGGCAGACATGTTCTTTCTTCTGAATATTAGAGATGAGGTATTGTAGCACAGAACAATTGCATTTCTCCAAATTGCTCAAAAAGTCTGTGATACAGACATGAATTAAACTTAGATATTGTAAGGATAATATTAATTCTTTTATCACTGGACTTCCCTTCATTTTCAAGCACAAAATACTTCCTAGATAGTGGGCTTAACTGTGGAAGTTACAAGCAACCTTTCTGAACATTTAACTATGCCTTTTGTACCAGTTTAATACATGATCAAAACAGGAAATTTCTTTCTAAACTGGAGGGATATACAATGTATTTTTGATTATCTTTTATACATGTAAAAAAAATAAATTTTGTTAATAATTCACACAATGTATTTTTGTATTTATGCTTCATTAGGATTTCCTTTCTGAATTCTGCCTTCTCTGATGAACCCCATTTCACAAAATCTGTTTTATTTCATTTCCTAATAGGAATAGGATATCATTGCAAAATATGGATCGATACTGATACAGGAACTTCTTTATGCAATATGCCTTCAGAGTGCATGAAATAAGGAATAAATTACAAAAAAAAAAAAAAAAAAAAACTTTCCAATATATCTATTAATCCTGGTGAAGCACATTATAGGGACATAACAACAATGAATACATACATAAAAGAAAAAGAACAAATATTCAGAGCCTGAAACTATAAAACTCAAAAAGTAAAAGAAATGACAGTGCTTTTCCTCATTCATCTCCCCAAATTGGTTGACAGCATATATCTGAGATTTTATTAAAATAATTTGAGGTCATCTTTGTCACCCCTCCCCCATTAGCGGGAACTGCAAAACAACTCATGGATGTAGAAATAACTTCTGATTGCACTAAACCAGGACACTATACATAAAAGAATGAACAAGAAACTCTTCAAAACATTGGATATCCTCGTTTTGTCTTCCAAGTCAAAGGAAACTAATGTTCATATAATTGATTCAGTGCCATTTCTGATTTAGATTAATTAGATATATCTCTGCAGAAAATTCAGATGCAAATGTATATTTATATTTATAGTCACAGAATGGTTAAGGTTGGGAGAGACCTCTGGAGATAATCCAGTCCAACTACCCAGCTCAAGCAGGGACATTTCTAGCAAGTCAACCAGGACCATCTCAGGCAGCTTTTGAATATCTCCAAATAGGAAACTCCACAACCTCTCTGGACAGCCTGTACCAGCACTCAGTCACCCACGTAGTGAAAAAAAAAAAAAAAAAATCATGTTCAAACAGAATATCATGTGTTTCAGTTAGAGCCTCATGCCTCTTGTCCTGGCACTGGGCACCACTGAAAAGAGCCTGGCTCTGTCTTTTTTGCACCCTCCTTTAGGTATTTACATAGATTGATGAGATCCTACCTGCACCTTGTATTCTTCAGACTAAGCAGTCTCTGCTCTCAGCCTTACCTCATGTGACAGATGCTCCAGTTCCTTCATCACCTCTGTGCCACTTCAGTGGATTCTCTCCAGTGTGTCCAGATCTTTTATATTGGCAAGCCCAGTACTGAACACAGCACTCCAGGTGTAGCCTCACCAGTGCCCACAGAGGGGAAGGATCACCTCCCTTGATCCACTGGCAGTACCTTGCTTAATGCAGCCCAGGATACCTTCTTTGCTGCAAGGCCACATTGCTGTCTCATATTCTGATGATCACCAAGACCCTCAGGTTCTCTGCAAAAGTACTTTTCAGCCCCCAGCATGTTCTGCTGTATGGACTTGTTCCTCCCCAGCACTTTGTGTTTCCCTTGTTGGACTTCATGAGGTTCCTATCAGGTCATTCTTGCAGCCTGTCAAGACCATCTCAGCATTTGTGGGTGCATCCCATCATGACCCATGAGTGAACATCCAATTTCTGTACGTATTTTCTGACCTGATCCTCTTCTACCAAGGGTACATCTTCCTCGAACCAGCCTTTCAGCATCATCAGAGTGCTTAAATTTCTGAAGGTGTTTTTTTTCTAGGGAAGTGTGAGGCAAAAAAGGAATTTAGTGCCTCAACCTTTTCCATGTTCTGTGTCCTATGTCTCCTGTCCCATTCAGCATCAGGCCCACATTTTCCCTGGTCTTCATTTTGCTACTTAAGTACTTACAGAAGTCTGTGTTTGTGTGTGTATGTTCTCTTTAAATGTTCCCACTTCATTATTTCTCATATGTGATGTTTACTCTGAGAATATTTCCTCTGTAGTGAAAACAAGCAATTTAACCTATGATTGTATCCCAACACAGCCATCATACCTTAGAGGGAAAAAGGATATGCTACTGTTATAGTAGTCATTTACAGCATTTTTGTACTTTAAAAAAAAATGTCTAATATGATAATATTATCAAACAGACTTCTCAAAAATAATCTCTTTAAGGCTGCTTATTTTAAATCCCTGATCATTCTGTGGGCACAGAGATGAAGTCAAGTCAGTAAGTTTGCTGAAACAAAGATGCCATGTTAAATGACATTTCTTGAGCTTTTTTGGCATGGCTGACTGCACTCAAAACTTTACCTTATTCATTAAGTATGACCAGATAAAGTCAAGCCATTTTGAGAACAGACTGCAGCTAGATAGCAAATAATCATAGGCATATTATATTTTTGACATAAAAATGGATTTGTTTTATACTGCTCTGTCAAAAAAAAAATGTAGTGATTCCTCCATTTCTCCTTTCCAGTTGTACTTTTTAGCACCTAAACTGTTATCTTCAATTCATTTATTTTGAAATCTGTAGGAAGAAATTTACATAGATAAATTTTATATATATACATACGTATATATACTTTGAATTTAATGCTTTAAAATTTTGTAAGTCATATGAGAATGGATAAAGCAAGAATGAAATAAATGAGATACTTGAGTTTCATATGGAGATAGTTAGGAAGAAAAAGTGGAAACTTTACAGAGATGACTAAGTTACTTACATTAAAATAGTTGCGACTTTAGAAGGCAGCTGGAGTTATCCTTCTAAATCTGAGTCTTTTTCTAAGAATTAATTGAAATCTATCCTCAATGAAAAAAAAAAAAAAAAAAAAAAAAAAAAAAAAAACTAGAAATAAAAGGAATTTTAATCAAGAACAATTTTTTCCCCCTCTGATTAAATACATGACAAAAACATAGTATTATTTAAACCATTTACTTCAAGTGATTTTCTCTTTACACATGAAGTCTGGAGTACGGATGAGCTGGAATGCATCTCTCTTTAGGTCTTAAATTTAGTTTATGTGCTTACTGTTGTTATAAGAATCTCTCAAGTTTGATATAAAGTTACCTCAAACTATTCTTCCACTCCATTATTCTCAATTCATCATGAAGAATAATGTGTTTCAAGCTCCAGTGATCCTACATTACCGTTTCCCAGGACCCTCCTCAGTGAGCCACTTGCTTAACCATTTAAACAGGCATTCTAGGGAAGTGTAAGAAACGGGTCACTGTTTTCTCTTCAGAAGCAGGGCACATTACTTAAGGAGAGCACAGAAACCTTGCCATTGTCTGCAGTCCATTCTCTTCATCTGCCTCCAACATTCACTATAGCAATAGTAGGGAGTTCACCCCTGATTTTAGTGCCTGTTTATCAACAATGAACTTGATTAATCCCTTTTAGAACCTGCATACTTATCTCCATAATCTTCTGTGGCAACACATGCCAAAAATTCACTAACTACTTTGTAAGACAGTACTTTCTCATCCTGTTAGCTTCAGTTGTGGGATTTGATGAATAATAGCAGCATATTCACCTACTATCTTCATGACTTTGTCAATATTTATTCTATCTCCCTCCAGGCTTTTCTTCCCCAAACTAAAGGGCTCAAGCATTTTAATCGTTTATTGTAAAGCAGTGTTACATCTCCATAATCATTTTAGTTGCCTTCTCTGCACCATTTTTAACTTCATTATATCTTTTTTTAGTGATGCAAGGATAAGCATTGTATCTAGTAACTAAGATACCAGTCCATCAACATTTTATACAGAAAAAATATTGGTTTCTGTTCAGTCTCAATATTTTTTTTTCTGCTGATGCCCAACATTTTATATGTTCTCAACCAATGTTGTGCACTGAGCTGATGATTTCATAAAACTGGATTCCAAGATCTACTTCCTGAATTTTAACTTCCACTTCCAAATTCACCATCCTGTAAGCACAATTTAGGTTGCATTACTTCCTTGCATTATTTACTGACATTATGCACCATCCGCCATTTCTCAATATTTCTGTTCTGTGAAATACTCATGAGGTTTCTTACCATCAGTGTCACGTTTAACTGCCTGAAAGACCTCAGCATCATCTGCAAACTTGAACATCTGATTACACAGTCCCTGTTCCAGGTCATCAGTGAAAATGCTGAATAAAAATGAACCCATTGCTGATCCTTGGGGACTCATACTCTTCTCCCCTCTGTAAAGTAATCTAAAAAGTAAGCTACTGAAAAGCAAACTGTACTCTATCCATTTTGTCTTCTTATCTTGTAAGTATATATATATAGAGAGAGAGAGAGAGGAAAGTACCTTTCCTCTATACCCAAAACAACTTGTTTGTTTTAATGGTGTTTGTTGTAGGAACTGCTCAAAGTTTTTACTTTCCAAGTCTGCATGTGTTATGTCCTCTGCCTTCCCTTTACCTAACTTCTCATTCACAGTATCACAGACCTCCATGCTGACTGTTACCTAAACACCGAAATAACGTCTGTGTTCCACTGTAGATTGTGATTTTGCAAGGAATGCAAGTCAGACTCATACATCAGATGCTGTAGTTCACAGGATTTCTCTTAAAGTCCCTTTTATCAATATGAATTGCACTGGCAACCTGTCAGTCCTATGTCAGAGTGGCTGCTTGTAGTGGGTATTTTGCCAGAAGTTCAGTAGTTTCACAACTGAATTCCTTCAGAACTCATGTCCAAATGGGGCATGGTCCTAGTGACTTACCCACCTTTGTCTGACATCGTGTCATCATCGAATAAAATGTACAAAAAAACCTCTCCAGAGAGAGCTGTATGTATTTTGTGTCAACTTGCTTTTCATTCCTCCAGTTCCTTTGGATTCAGGAATTAATCATATAGCTATAGTGTTTGGGATAGAAAATATTTGTGCTCAAAAACGCACTGAAATTAGTAGTCTAAACCAAATTAGTGAGTCTAAAGAGATAAGAAGTATAAGATTTATTTACTTTTTCAGGAAAGGAAGAACTGAACCTGGGTTCACACTGTCATATTAAAATAACCAAATCTCTAAGTGAAAAGGGAGGTTTATCCTCTAGTTGTGCTTGAAATAAAGCATCAGCTATCACTGCATGCTCAGTTATCAGTATGTCTTAGGAAGCTTAGCAGATCATACCTCTCAAAGAAGGAAGGCAGTAGGTGCCTAGTTTCTGGATCCTTGAGTTAGAGTTGAATTGCTGAACTACCAGGATTGAGATACTTCTGACAACTGCAGTAGCAGTGATTTAAGCATCTGGGCAACTTTAAGGTCAAGAATTGAAGTGCTTACAGATTACAGACCTGTCAAATATAAGAAAGAGCTCTGCGGGATCTCTGGACCACACAGGTTTAGACTTAGACTTCAAATATGCTGCTCTTCCACTTCAGGTACTTAAATTCTTTCCAAGATCTTGCCTTTGGTGACTTTGACAAAATTTGCTCCAAGTTTGCCAGTAATCACATCTCCTTGAAGTAACCAAATACCAAAATAGTAAAAATTATAAAAGCCAGAATAATTTATACATTCTTATTATGTAAGAAAAAGCCTAAAACCCAATGAGACATACATTTGATGTTTTATATCGCTTAACTATGCTTAAATTGCAAAATATGCCTGTATAATATTGACCTCAACCAGATATAATATCTGGTGTTCTGATAAACAATGTATGCCTATATCATACACGGTCTTTGACAAAGATATTCAATCACAGTCTCAAATCTGACTTTATCTACTCTTAGCCTCTGAAAGTTGAAAGCTAGAAGAAAAACTCTAGCCAAACAGCAAATACCTGTGTATTTGTTACAGAATGTTTTGTTATTGTTAGCAACCTTGAAAATAATAGTCATGATAATTCAAAAAAGTTTTTCACAATTTACATAATCTGAAATATTTTGTTCTCCATTTCTTGCAACTCAAAGGTAGAAGCCTCTGTCTAGATTCTCCTCTTCTCACTGGCTTTTAATTACTTCACAATACCTTAAAGTGTTCAAATCTGTTGACCGTTCTATAAACTGTCCTTTACTAAGAAATCCTGAGGGAATGTTTTTTGCTCTGTTTTTTTTTTTTTCTTTTTTTTTCAGTTGCACTCAGAAATTTTTTTGGTGCTAGTTCTTCTCATGAATTTTGAATGTCTAAAAAAACTTGTCAGAGAAACGTTAAGGACTCTTTTATCCTTCTTTTTAAAAAGATAAATGGGAAATTTCTGAAATTGTATACTTTAACAGCCCACTGTTTCTAAAAGAAAAATACTTTCTCATATTTCCCTAACCACACTCCTATTCTGTTGTTCTCCCCTTGTATGTTGTCTGTTTTTAAAATCGAAATAGAAATGGTAACATAAATAGCTCACAAATACTTTTTCCTTTTCAGCATAATAAGAACCCAATCTAATTAACATGTTTTAAAAGCAGTATTACTGCAGAATGGATGAATAAATAATAACACTGTAATATAAACTCATAGTAATAGTAATTATTTTACTGCAAAAGTTACTCATTAGCGCCTGTTATTATAACAAGACTTCTGACATTTGTTAAAGACATTGCATTTCTCAGAAGAATGCACCAAATTATCAGTGGTATTCTGATGATTCATTCCAAGTATTATCAAAACCTGATACTCTTATCCACATCAGGAAAAAAATATTGGGTGATAATTTGTTTGTGAATTCAAAGCGTTGTAGCAATTTGTCACTTTTTCTTACCTCAACTTTGTTAACAGTTAATTTAGAATATTTGCCTATTAAAACACCCTGAGTTGAAACTGCAAACATTTAAACACTAAACTATCAGTTTAAACATTGTCTTCTAACACAAAAAGTGATAAAAACTTTTTTCTCCTCCTTTTTTGAACAAAAGCCTTGATTAAGTTATAAACAGGCAAACTTCGAGTCTTTGAGTCTTAGGAACCATGATAATCATCCAGTCTGTTTACAGAAATTTCCGCAAAAATTAAGCCCATATAAGCCCGTACCTCCAGTTTTAGCTACAGTGACTCTTTTTGTAAGATACAGGATTTATTTAGTTTTCAGTCAGTGAAAATCCACTACTTCCCAAGATAAGATTTTATAAAGATTAATTATTTTTCTTTCAAAATATGTACTTTACTTTTCAACCTTGAATTTATCTATCTTCACCTTGAAATAAGACCACTGGATATCATTATACTTTGCAGCTAAATTAAAGAGCTTGCTTTCTGTAGCGTCTTCTACAGGAATATGCTGGTAGACAGTGGTTAGTAGGCTAACCATATGCCACATGTACCCAGTACTATAACTTCAAAACATATACTTTACCCTACATTTTAATGTCCAAGAATAATTTTATGATGGTCATTTAAAATGTTCCTAGATTGGAATGACTTTCATATAACTTTCAAACATACTTCTATATTATTAAGGGAAAAATAAATAACTAAAAACCACTTAATATTCATTTTTTGGCTTTGTTTGACACTGAATTCTGATGCACCTGACCCTAAAATATTGACACAGGTTTTATCTACCATCTTGTTGTATATGTTTTCCATTCAATATATACTGATTGCCATATAAAAGACCTGCACAAAAGCACTGTTGACAAGACATTGGCATTAATTGTTATCACACAGAGTTGAGAAATGGAGAATTGGATTGACTTTCTATCTCAGTGAGACAGGAACAAATTCATCAAAGATTGTCCATCATCTCCATAACTGGCAAAGGAGCTATATATTAGGTCAGGACAGATCAAAGACAAAGTTTTGCTCTTGGTTTCTTTATCTCCATGTTAATACACTGGGACAAAAACCTTTCCAAATAGTTTTTTACACAGCTTCTATGTATAAAAATAATATTTTTAAAAAGTAATATTATAAAATAAATATTTATGTTTAAGACAAATACAATGTTTCTGCTTATTCCATTCTATATTTCTAAAGGTATTTATTGACCTATCTTATAGTAGCAAGTAATTTAGCACAATGTAGGAAGACCAACAGATCAAAATGTCTGGTGATGAGACCAAGCAGTAACACCTTATATGATCTGCGATTTTACTTTGGACTAACTTTAATCATGTCCTGTGGATCAAATGTCATCACCACATATATGTTATAAATCAATCATTACTTTAAACTTTTATGATGAACTACACAAATGGCGTGCAAATTCCAGTTTTACTTTCTCTAAGAGAAAACTGGTTTGTACATACCAAAACATCCCTTTGAACCAAAACGATGTGCAATAAGTGCACTTGACTGAAGGATTGACTTCATAACTGAGCTACTGCTTCAAGCGAAAAGACCAAAAGACCAAATGCTTCTAAAGCAGAGAGGTATGTAACTTTTTGAAAGAGTTCTATGTTATTTAATAATTTGCTATGCTTTATGGAATGTCAGACAGACTCAACCATGTCCAAGAGACCTTATTGCTCTCTACACCTACCTGAAAGGAAGTTGTAGGGAACTGGGGGTTGGCCTCTCCTCACAGATAACTACTGACGGGTCTAGAGGAAATGGCCTCAAGTTGTGCCAAGGGAGTTTTAGTTAAGAAATTAGGAGACATTTCTTCTCAGAAAGAGTAGTCAGGCATTGGAATGGGTTGTCCAGGGAGGTGGTGGAGTCCCCATCCCTGGGGGTGTTCAAGAAAAGGTTGGACCTGGTGCTTAGGGACATGGTTTAGTGGGTGACATTGGTAGGAGAGGGATGGTTGGACCAGATACCCTTGAAGGTGTTTTCCAACCTTAGTGATTCTATGATTCCATGTTTGGTGAGAGGTAGTCACAAAGAGGGAACTACTCCTACATTTATTATCCAACCCACTAAAATGTGACACAACCCTATGATTCAGGCTTACTTAAATAAAATTAAAAAAAAAAATCTAGTCAAAATTATTTTTTATTCTAACCTTTACAGCTGTCAGGTATTGTCAGACCACAGAATGCATAAATTCCATAAATACGCAATATATATTTGAATTTCTCTTTCTTCTAGCTTCACTTCTCAAGCCATTACATCCAGGAAGAATCAATATAGATGCCTCAACTTGAATTTAGCAGCTGTCACTTAAGGAGTCAGCTCCTAAATTCAGAAGCTTTAGATTGTACCCTTAAAGGATGAAATATCTAGTATAAGTCCTCTTGATTAAACCAGAAGCCAGGTGTATTCTACACTCAGTGAAGCATCTAAATTTTCTAACTACCCTGGATACAGCAAATCATGAAGCTTTGAAAGAGGTGATTTGGGAGTGTTTAATACATTTCCATTGCAAAGTTACTGTTGTATTGCCTTTCCATTAGCTACTTACAATAAAAGTATAAAAGCATCATAAGTCAACTTTACCTCTTGAAAATCCAGGAGTATATGACTATTTACAAACAAACAAGATGGCCTACAATTTCATTGACAGAATGGCAGTCATACTCACCAGATGAATGAGAATTCACAACAAATAGCCTATAGCTGCTTCTTTTTTTAGCCAGTCACCATTGTCTTTGTCTCTTCCACAAAAGTGTTTTGGTGCCAAAAGACCTAGTCTTAAAAACACTAGGTATTTCTGCTTTTTTTTCATTCCATATGTCATCATGCATTTATTGTCACTCTTCAGAAAAATGTCATCACCAGATTTAAAGGTCTGAATTCATTTTTATTTGTTCTTTCTCATAAATCCTCTAACCTGATTTACACCAAAACCTGTCTGAAAACTTTTCCAAAGGGGATGCACAAAATAAATAAAAAAAATGCAACCTATATAACATTTCTATCCTCTTAGCTGATAATTTTTAAATCCAAAGCTCTTTTAATTATGTAGATAACAAAGGTCCAAGTTTATCTATTTGTTGGTACTGAGAGGTTCCAGGTGTAATGCTGAGCAGCTTCACAATGTAAAATATGTTTGCTTTTTTTTTTTTTTCAAATAACTGCTTCAGTTTCAACATAGGTGTTTTTAAGAAAGTACAGTGACCACAGAAATACATTATTTTAAGATACTTTGTGACTCATTCATCCATTTATGCTTCAAATTGATTTTCATCTTCCTACAGAAATATAGTTCTTAATGTATAAAAAGATGACTTCTACTTTTCAAATTATCTTCAGAAATAAACTTGATGGAATTACTACACTGGAAGCGATGCAAATGACATTTTCCTGAGCAGGGAATACATACCGGTTAGTACAGTATCACAGCAGATTATATCCATGAACACTACCAGTGAATCACAGTGTACCTAGGTCATAGGTCTGTCAATTGCACCAGGAGAGCTCTTAGTTCTGAGGAGGGGGTGGTGTTAAAGCTCAGGCACTGAAATATGTTGTTGCTGGAAAATTTAGTATATAGATTCTACTCTGGCTTTTTGTTTTGTTTTGTTTGTTTGTTTTGTCTTTTTGCTGTTCTTCTATTTGAAATAAGCTGTTGTCACATTCAAAACCTAAGTATGGAGAAAAAGATGCACATTCACCTCTATGTATCAGTTTGGTCATGCCCTGTGGGTGGAGGTGACACCCATCAGATGAGTAAAGGGGAGCAGCCTTTCAGATCTCCTTACTAATTGATGGGGTCCCTGCCCAGAATCATGATGGGATACAGGGAAGGATCTTCCTGAGGCTGCAGGAAGCTTTTCTCCCTCAAAGGGAGTGATCAAAGTGTTCTGGGGAGGAACACGGGTAGGGAAATAGGCAAATAAGGGGATAAAAGGGGCCAGTCACAAATAAATAGTGCTATTTTCATATCCAAATTCCAGCTGGTCCATATCCACAGCTGGCCATGACCTGTGGCCCATCACCGTTGTCTTTGACAGAATCACAGAATTTCTAGGGTGGAAGAGACCTCAAGATCATCGAGTCCAACCTCTGACCTAACGCTAACAAGTCCCCCACTAAACCATATCACTAAGCTCTCCATCTAAACGTCTTTTAAAGACTTCCAGGGATGGTGACTCCACCACTTCCCTGGGCAGCCTGTTCCAGTGCCTCACAACCCTTTTGGTAAAAAAGTTCTTCCTAACATCTAACCTAAAACTCCCCTGGCGCAACTTTAGCCCATTCCCCCTCATCCTGTCACCAGGCACGTAGTAGAACAGACCAGCCCCCACCTCGCTACAGCCTCCTTTAAGGTACCTGTAGAGAGTGATAAGGTCGCCCCTGAGCCTCCTTTTCTCCAGGCTGAACAAGCCCAGCTCCCTCAGCTGCTCCTCGTAAGACTTGTTCTCCAGACCCCTCACCAGCTTTGTTGCCCTTCTCTGGACTCTTTCGAGCACCTCGATGTCCTTCTTGTAGTGAGGGGCCCAAAACTGAACACAGTACTTGAGGTGCAGCCTCACCAGAGCCAAGTACAGGGGGACAATCACTTCCCTAGACCTGCTGGCCACACTGCTTCTTGTACAAGCCAGGATGCTGTTGGCCTTCTTAGCCACCTGAGCACACTGCTGGCTCATATTCAGCTGACTATCCACCAATACTCCCAGGACCTTCTCTGCCTGGCAGCTTTCCAACCACTCATCTCCCAGCCTGTAGCTCTGCTTGGGGTTGTTGTGCCCCAGGTGCAGGACCCGGCATTTGGCCTTGTTGAACTTCATACAGTTGACCTCAGCCCATCAGTCCAGCCTATCCAGATCCTCCTGCAGAGCCCTGCAGAGCCTTCCTACCCTCGAGCAGATTAACACACGCACCTAACTTGGTGTCATCTGTGAACTTACTGAGGGTGCACTCAATGCCCTCATCCAGATCATTGACGAAGATATTCAAGAGGACCGGCCCCAACACCGAGCCCTGGGGAACACCACTAGTGACCGGCCTCCAACTGGATTTGACTCCATTCACCACAACTCTTTGGGCCTGGCTATCCAGCCAGTTTCTAACCCAATGAAGTGTACGCCAGTCCAAGCCACGAGCAGACAGTTTCTTGAGGAGAATGCTGTGCGAAACGGTGTCAAAAACAGACAGGTGTTCCTGTCTTCTTATTAAATCTTATTTCTATTTCTTTCCCCTAATGAGAGACTCAAGTGTATACTTGTGTGGGAGGAGGTCTAAGGGGAGCCTAAGCAGAACTGGAGTCAGACCACAGACCAGAGAGACTGTGCAGCTGTAGAGCCAGCAACTGGAGAGGTGTCTCTGTGTGCATACTGTGTATGTGTGTGTGTCAATGAGTGACTACAAGCAATCAACTAGTGATGCTAATATTCAACTAGCAAATATCAACCTGGACTAGCCAGGGAGTAGGATACATTGCTTGGGAGCCAGGCATGGAAGTGGACATAATTCTGTGGTGGGTATGTGTGTGCATCTCTGTGTGTGAGACAAGGGAGAATTCAGCTACAGGAGGAGCCCGGAGGTACAGGCCTATTGCTGGAGAGTCCGTGGAATCTGAGGGCCAGGTGAGACCTTTGTGTATGCCTCTGTGTCTGCATGTGCACAAGGGGACCAAGGGATCTGTGCCAGCAGCTGGACTGTGGCCATGGCCTTGGAGATGGCATGCCCAGGTGTCAGGAACTGCAGAGACTCAGATCTAGCAGCAAACTAAGGGAGACTGAATGTCTCAGCCCAGCTCCTGGAGGGATCCAACTTGTACCTGTGTATATACATATTCCCATTAGTGCACCTGCATCCTGATCAGCCAGAGAGGGTTAACAGGATGAGGCCATACATGGTGTTTGTATTTCATGACTACTGAATGTTTCTGTTTGTGTTGATTTGTAAGGCTGGACACATCTAAATGTATATACGCATTTTGTGAGTATGAATGTCTCTCAGAAATACATGCTCAGCCTCATTGCTGGCTGAACATGGGGAAAAGTAGCTGCAGCAACCTTACTTCTGTCAGGCTACTGCATTCAGCAGCCACTAATGAAGCCAAGCTTCAACAGCTGTACAGGGAATATACCCAACAAAACTGTTTTCTACATATGCTCTGATTTTGTATATAATACATGTATACAAATGTGTAAATAAACATAATTATATACAGTAAATATATATATATATATATATTAAATATTATACCAGCTCCATATTTAATTTTGTGGCATTTTCAAAGTATCATTTCAGAAGTTCATGTATGTCTAAAGCAAAAATGCGTAACTTACAAATGAGAAGTCTTTTCATACAGTTACCCCCATGCAATTTGTATAACTATTGCACTGCAGCTCTTATAGTCAACCAAATACATTCACACATATCTGAAATATACCAAAGATAAATAAATAGATGTATAGTGTTAAAAAGCCCCTGTGTTTTAAAACTTAAAAGGGCCAAATCCTGTTACTTCCATAAAGCTCTATATAACAGTGGAACTACTGTATGCATGTCAAACAGACAGGATTTGGCTTACAGTCAATATTAATATTCAAGGCTGATGAAATCAATAAACTGGCTGCTTTAAGATGTACATGCATTGGAAACAGCAATAAATACCTTCTTAATCCTTCTGAAGATTATTGCCATCACTGCAGAGCAATTGGGAATGATCATGTAAGCACTGCCTAAGTAACTTCATGCAAAGTATGACAGATAGCTCCAGATAGCTAGAGCTCCTTTGGAAAAAAATAAATAAATAAATAGAATATATATATATAAAGTCAAAGTCCTTTCTTTTTAACTAAAAAGGAAAGAAAACAATTTTTAAAACTACATTCAAATGATGCTAATGCATGTCTGAATTAACCTAATAAGAGAAGAAAAGTGTTGCAGCCTATATATGCATAATGTTATATATCATATGATAAACCTTCTTGGACATATCATACTATGTGGTAAATTTTACTCCTACAAGTAGTTCTATTACACTTATCAGATTTTTTCACATGAATGCAAGTTCAGTGTATGCAGAAAACTGGTTTCTGCCTCAAGTTTTCTTGTCACCATAAGCATAAATCACACTCTGCCATCTGAATGTAGATTCCTGTCATTTAACAGGACAGTGGATTTATAAATTTATATATATATATATTTACTAACTTTTATAATTCTCTTTTGCATCTGCAGACACTTTAATCAATAGCTACAGATTTATTTTCTCTTCTGTCTGTCAAGGTACAATAACCATTGCGTGTCTCCAGTTTTAAAAGGAAAGTTGAAGTTTAAGCCTAAAGTGTTGCTGCAGATGCTGCTTCTCTATTCTGTCTAGCGACTAATGCACAAATACTCCAGGGTAAAGTGTGTTCCCCATCTGACCTCACTGTAGCTTTGCTCCTGCTAGTTCATCCCATGTTGTAAGGAGGCAGCAGACACAACTGTGGATTCCTTCTTTAGACAAAGCCCTGCTGCAAACTAGGTGCATACCATTTCTGCCCTCTCCAGCCCATCTTTCCATAACACAGAGCACAGCCTGCTGCTTTTAACCACACTTTAAATACAAAAAAATGTCAATAGTTTCTGGGCAACCAGAAGAACAATCAATGTACCTATATTCTGTTTGAAGTTGAAAATTCCAGCTTCACACCAATTGCTAAATCCAGGAAAGAGAGATTTAAAGATATGTTGGTCCTACTTCTAAACCCACTTACAAAACTTGGTCTTAATCCTCACTGAATTCACATTCTGTTACAATTCAGCATCTGAAAAACCCTGAGAAAGCTTTTTCCTCACTAATTGAGAACTATTTTAGCTCTAGTAGTTATAAAGGAAAAGAAAGATCTATAGAGCTGAGGGCTCCTCTTATCCAACTGGAGGTTATATTTAATATTCTGGTCAGTTGTCTTTTGCATATGGATTTGCTTGATAACAGAGCTGCCAAATTAGAGTAATCCAAAAATTAAGAATAATCATCCACTTTGTAACATTTTAACCATTTCACTTTACAAATGAGTCTTTTCACAAAGGATTACCTTCTTTCCTATTAAAGCAATTGATAAAGAATTCTGCACTGCACATAAGGTATGTCAACCTATTCTTCCCACGTTCCAAAATACTGCTGTATCTTACAAAACCATTTATAGCAGATTGTTATGGTTAAAATGGGACATTGCTTTTGGTCTGCCAAACTTCATATGCCCTTGGGGCACTCATTTACTACACATTCATAATTTTCAGAAGCAGTTTTAAAATTTGATATAGCTTTTTGAACATAGATGTTCAGTTTCAAACAAATCAGTTCATGCTTTTGGAAATAATTACCTGTCTTTCTATTTGCTATTGTTATTTCACACAAAGGATTAACTTTCACTCTAGAAAGGAAGACAAGTTAAACATTACTGAATCAAAGAAAAGGAGAAAAAAAAAAAAAGGAAAAAAAAAAAAAAAGCTTCTGCAGCTACCAATTAACATGTCTGTAAATACAAAGGATTTCAAAATTAACTTTTTTTTTCAGACAGAAGTTTTCTAAGATTAAGCTACAGTAAACAGTAAATAACAAGGTATGTGAATTAGGACAAGATGAAGAGAAGACAAATATGTGATATCTTATTATTTTTAAGATTCAAAGAGATTCCAGTAACTCTAGTTTGCTTGTATTTTCTCTCCAAAGCAGGAGTAATATTAATTTAGGTTAAAACTCTATTCCCCAGCTAATTATTTGGCAAAAAAAATGGAGACTGAAAATTAGCCCACCTTGTCATGCCACAGGTATTCCACATGTTTAGACCAATCTTGGTATTTTTAAACAAGTTTGTGGATCAGGGTTACTGCACTGAGTCTGGCAAGATAACTGCATTTGGTTTCATTATTTAAGCCAACAGTTGTGATCATTAATTTGCAGTCAAGTTGACCACTCATAACCAGATGTACTTGTTGCTGATTAAATTGGAATTTTGAACTAAAGTGATGAACAGTGAAATTTTAAGTGTTGCTGTGAATACTGGTGCTACATTGTTGACCAAAGTAGTTGATCAGAATTTGGAGATTTTAGTTTTTTCTTTTACTACTAAGGCAATGAAAGGTTGTTGTGGTTTTTTGTTTGTTTGTTTTTTGGTTGGTTGGTTGGTTTTGCTTTTGTTTTAATCTTATTTATACAGAGTCACTTCTACAGGAAACCAAAAGACAGTAATATCTCTTCAAAAAGTATGAATCTGCCAATTCAGTAAATTAACTGTGCATGAATCTCACACATTACTTTGCTGGACACAGGTCAAGATCAAAGTCTTAACCAAGAACAGGGGGACCTTCAGGTATGGAGCTGAAATACACTATTTTCTATAATCTTTGAAATACTGAGAACAGCACAGCTAGTGCCACATTTTGCCACTTTGAGTATGCAGCCTAAAGGACTCAGTATCCATTTGCAGCCAGATCAGTGAGCATCTAGGACAGTCTGCTTTCATACTTAAAGCTTACAAAAGGGTATCTGACACCAAAAAAAAGATCTATCATAACATGGATCTGCAAGGATCTCATTTTCATGTTTTCACCATGCTCTGAACACATCTTGGTTTGGGGTCTCCATTGGCCTGTCACTTAAATACCACAGGGTCTTAGTTGGAAACGGATGTCTGCCAAGCATCTTGGGCTGCTAAAACTCTTGGCTTGCAAAGAGATCAATTTCTATGCTCCTGATATGGTCACAGAATATTTTTTACTCCCAGTGTAAATTTTCATCTTTCACATCCTTACCACAGTGGTAAGCTTTGAAATCCATAGTTTATATGTTACATGGAAACTAAAAGGATTTTTTTCAGGTCATAGCTTGGACTTAAGTTCCTGACACAGAAATTAAAGTGGTTTCAGGTATCCAAACTGTTTCCTAGATAATGCATTCTCTTACAGTTTTTGGTATAAAATAATTTTTACCATTTAATGTAATTGGTGAAGACTATAAATATAAAAATAGGCTGATCAGCTATTTTATTTCTTTTCATCCTTTTTTTTCTATAACTGGACTGTTAATAAAACAGAGCCTATGAAGGTCTGTCATGCTATGACAAACATGGCCAGTATCAGCACTATCACTACTCTTATCAGCAAGTCTTCTCTGGAAACATTCTTTCCTGTAGTATATTTTGTCAAAATGCATCATTTCAAAAAGGGAGCTTGATTCACAGATCCGCATGCTTATGCCATTCTATTTAAGGATATCCTTGTGGTAAAATTTGAAAATCTGAAATGGGACCAGGCAACCCCAGCTGAACCATAAGACCATTTCTTTGTATATATACATACAAAAATTAAATAGGAAGAAAAAGAATACATCAGTGAAACACTTGCTCAGAAAGGAGCTAGCTGAGAGCTGGTAGCTAAAAGTCAAGTCCCCATTGTCCTCAAATAGCAGGAAGAAGCAGTAACATAAACTCTCTTCCAAATTCAGTAGCTGTCCTCCACACTGACTGAAAACAGCTTACTAAAGGCTTTATGGTGCTGCATAAAATAGTGTAAAGGAATGACTTCTTACTGTGTTTCTTCTGTTCCTATGCCAGCACACAGTAACACTATCCTTCTCACCACTGATACATGCAGATGTCAGATAACAGGGTGCTACCACTGCTCATAGCCAGCTGAGCATCAGGGACCACTGGAGCCATGGCTTTACCAGAATGACTTGTAGCTACAATTTCAGCAATGTTCATATCGAGAAGAGTCCAGCTGGAAAGAAATAATACAACTTTACAATATAGACTTATACAAGAGATATTGGTCAGCTATCAGAGGAAGACCCCCAAGACCAGCGTTTACTACTTGCCTCGTAGGCAGCACTATCCTAAACTGAAAATTTGAATATTTGCACTCACTCATCTTTAATATTTACACAATCAAATTACATTTTAGTGATGAATATTTAGGTATTTATGCATCAGTGAAAAATGAAGTCACTAGCCATTTGAATGTGGACAGTTTAGTTTTGCTTCCACTATTGCTAAACCTGTAATAAATATTTTGCTGTAAGTTATTTTAAAAAGTCAGAAAATTTTAATAACTGTCATTTTAAAAAGAAGTGATAGTGAATAAGTACCTACTTTCTTAAGATACTATAATTATAGATAATCACAGTAATATAATTATGAATCATTTTATAACTACACTACTTGTTTAACTGAAACTTTTCTTTGGTAATGCATCATTTCAATAAAGAGACATTTTAAATGAAAAATCTGTTTATCAATGCTACAAACATAAAATTCACAATGTTGTGTTATAGTAACAGAGACAATTAGAAATGCTCATACTTCCTGTAAAAGAACATTAAACTTTCTTTGAAAATTACTTTTCCCTCATTGACAACTAATTTAACATTTCAGTCGTCAGATACAGTTTCATCAGAGAAATAAAAACTGCAGAAAACTTACGTGATAACCATTTTAAAGTAATTGTTTACTAATAGCTATGTATTGCACTCAAAAAGAATTGCATGCTTTTTTCATTTTAATATAAACAAATTCAGAAATACATTTTCCTTTAATATCATGCTATTTCATTTAAATGTTTATCTATATAATACTGGAGAATGATTCTGTAACTGGAGCCATGTTTATAAGTCACACCTAAGTCTTTGGTACAAACTGTTATCTTCAGTTTTGGTTTGAATTTTCTGAGGAATTGTCTCTGTACCACCTTATTTTTTGTCTGATAATTAGATAACTCTAAAAAACTTATCATATACTAACTTACCAGAATAAAAACTTCCAAAACATTTGCTGAGTATGGCTCTTCCATTTCTTCAATAAGGGCTTGTTAGCCTAGCCTTTGTTATGAAATAGCAGAGAATTTAAAACACTGGAAAAAATCAATTCATTTTTACCATAGACTAGTGGTAGGCATCTCTGTAGTACATGATAGAAGTGAAATGAAGTAATTTTTCCATACCTTAAACTCTATAAAACTGGTAAGCAAGACATATTAGTATCGCAGTAATATGTTATTCCTTCTGTCTGTCTAACAACAATAATGATGACACAATGGTTTTATAGAAGATGAAGTTCCCTGTCTGTGTTTCAATCCTGTCATCTAATTGCTAGCTTCATGAAACATTACACTACCCATGAGCAATTACAAAGGATCTGAAGTCAGGGAAATTAGATGAATTTCAAAAGAGCAAGAAATGAGTCACCCTGCAATCCTTTAATCAGCATCTTCTGACTTTAAAAAAATGACATTAATTTCAGCCACTTACCCACTGAAATTTACTTATGAACGTTTTCCATACAAATATATGGCAATATCCTCAGGTAACCTTTATCTCCCAAGCAGGAGGCTTCAAGTCCAGGATAAGTAGCAAACTTATATCATTTTTTATCAGTGTCAAACAAAAAGGTCAAATAGGGGACATTTCAAAAGCCACTACCAATAATGAATAAACAAACCAAATTTCAGGAGCCATGCGTGCTTCAGGAGAGCATAACAAATTAATGTCATCAGTCAATGATCAACCTTTAATAAATTTATAGAAAAGTGTTTAATCAAAAACGTAAGTGGCAACTGAAGTGTTAAAGTTGAACATAAACTGCCTTTCTAAGCCCTGTTTAACATCCTATTTGAAGTGGAGTGATTAATTTATCTGCAAAATATTGAGCAACATACAGTGGAAGACATTTTCTGAGAATTCAGGTAAAGTGGATGAAATATGCTTATTTGCTCTTTAAATACAGATAAACTGCTTTTAATGGTCCTTTTTTTTTTTTTTTAGATAGTTTTCCCACACCCTAAAAGTAGCTATTTCTCGTACACATTCCTCCCACCCAACTTCAATTACCAGACCTATAGCTTATACTGTGGCTACATGAAACAGTAAATCTGCTATTAAGTAGAAAGGTACCCAAGATTGAAGTAAAATTCAGTTGCACGAGACAAAGCTTTGAAAAATTCACTTTGTCAGTTCAAAAGGATCCCCAAAGTTTGAAGAAGTAACTTTTTTCCCCTACAGACATTATTCCAGGTCACATATTACCTATTCCAGTGCTTGCAGAGAGTCTGCATAAAACTGTATTGTTATATCTGATAAACTTCGGACTGTCAGGGAATTGTGTACACAAATCCAGCAATACAGAACACAGAGGCATGAATTTAATAGCAGATGTTTCTTCTCTGGTACCGATTACAGAAAACCTGAAAGAAGCTGAACTACCTACCTTCTGCTGGTCTGAATAAAAAGCCAGAAGTACATTATTATTTCAGTTCCTAAACTGAGTAATGTCTTGTTTAAATAGATAGAGAGTAGGTTGGCAAAAGGAAAACCTGAACATTTGGGGTTTGTGTTTTTATTTTCAGTTCTTTTTCAGTTCTATGTTTGCTTCCTTTAAAAGCAAATTTCCTGTTAGATTCTCTGAGGAAAGGCTAAGCAAATGAAACAGAAAGGCCCAGCAAGGATTTGAGGAACGGTGATCGGTGGAGTAACTGTAGTAATATAACCAGTGAAAGCCTAATCAGTGAAAATTAGAGCACACTGAATCAGCTGCTCCTAAGACTACCAAGGGAAAATGCTCGTCCCTGGTGTGAAAACCACTGAGATGAGACAACAGCAGAAAGTGGCTCTCTCAAAGGCCTTCAGACTAAAAGGGGGTTATTGCTGACAAGGGAATAGCTCTTATTATGGGATGCAGCAGCGAAGAGAATTTGTGGACTGTGTAAATGCTGTTATGGGATATTTCAAGTGAATTGTAAGGATGTTTAAAACTTGTTATGGGATGCTTAAGAGAAAACTGAAGATAGGAAAGGAGAGTGACCAAGGTGGACTGCAAAAAAATGCACATGGGAAAATAGAGATGAAAGATGATAAAAACCACTGCAAGTGAGCAGGTCAGCAGGTCAGAAAGACCTGTGATTAGGAAAGATCACAGGGGAATCATGGGGGAACAGGTTCGGGCTGTTTCTGAGTTTCATGTTTATGTGAGGTCTTTGCACACTTTTTTTTTTTGTGGTTGATCACAGCCATAATAGCTTTGTGTGCACCTCCTGGGAGTACCTTTCTTCTGGGGACTGGGATCTGCAGCAGCTTCACGTGCCCAGAGCGGAGATAGGAGGGCTCCCACTCTACCAGATTTGGCTGCCCTAGCAATTCCTGCAGAAGAATTCAGAAAACTGGAAACAACTATGTTACTACCATTATTTTTCAGAGAGGTATTTCAGGAAGCTCCCAGATAGTTTTTTTGAGCTTAGGAAGTTGAATTATGACTCCACAGAGTCTCTGCCTCTGGAGATATTCAAAACTCGACCGGATACAGGCCTGAGCAACCTGCTTTAGCTTACCCTGCTTTGAGCAGGGGATAGACCAGCAGGTCTCTAGGGGTCCTTTCCAGCCTCAGCAATTCTGTGATCCTCTCACTGAAAGAATCTGCTCCTCTTTTCCAAATTTCTTAAAAAATATGTGGTAAATGAAAATGTTAAGTGAAATGTCTTAGGGGATAAAAACCACTTCTGAAGGAGCTCTGTGGTCTGTATGGCCTTGGCACATGGACTTTCTCCACCTTTGTTATGAACCATGTCCCTGTGGTGCTGCATTATTACAGCAGTGTTCCCAACAAACCGTGTTAGATTTGAGCCCTCCCATACCGCTGCAGGCCTGTGGTTCAGAGCTGCTTCAGATTCATGTGGCTCAAAATGCAGAACAATCATGAAAAACATAGTATAGATATCTTAAGCAGGAACATTACAGATGAGTACAATTTAATCAAGCTTTCTGTTTTATTGTAGGGCTAGTAGAGGCCTATTAAAAAATGAAAAAGTAAAACCACAAACTGTTTTCAACAGGTACAGCTACAATATTTTTATGGCAAAATCTTTCTTCAGTGGAGAATCTGATACTTTCAAAAATAAAAATCACATAGTTTTCTCTAAAACTTCAACTCTTAAAATATTTATATTCCACTTGAACAGACTTGTCTAATAAAATATTTCAAGATCAAGAGGAATTACTGAGTCGTTTAGTCTGTCTTCACATATGTCTTAAGCTAAACAATATACCCAATTACTCCTGGAGTCAGCTCAGTAATGAACATCTCTGACTGAACCATGCCTTTCACAAAAACATCTAGGACTTATTTTGAAATATTAAGAGGCAAAGAATGATCCATATCCCTCTCTAAGTAATTCCAATGGTTAACACCAACAACAGTAAAGATACATGTTTTATTTCTAACTTGAATTTGTTTGATTTTAACATCCAGCCGTTGGTTCTTGTAATTTTCTCTGATAAAGGAGCCGTTAGTACCCAATATTTTCTCCCCATGAAATCTGACAACTGTAAGTCACACAAGATGATGGTGTAATATACAGAAAAAAAAATACTTAACAATTTTAATGCGAATTTAAGAATCAAGAAGAAAGAAAACCAAATAAAAGTTCCTGGATGTTCTTCATACTGCTCTCTTTGTAACACACGTAACTGTTAACATTCTGGATATTTTTAACATCTTTTTTCTTACTCTTTGAAGATATCACACTCTCTGCTAGTGCATTTTCTAGTACTGTTGCTATATGTGGACATAATTTGCCATGTGTATTCCACGTGTTATTATATCACAGATAAAGGGACTACAAAGAGTAGTGATTAGGAGAATATGTGGACATGAACTGCAGAATTTATGAAATAATAAAACTCTGATACATATACTTGGTGAAAAAAAAAAGGCCAAAAAAATTAATTTAATGCAGAAATGTGGTATACAAAAAGAATGTGCTTATAGTCTCAATAGATACAGTTTGAATGAGCTACTCCTTGTTCTTGCATCATCTAGTAAGTGGAATAAACAGATCAATACTGCAAAATAAGAGTATATCTGACTTGTAGAGCTTTTGAAATTGTAATATCACCCTGTATGTCAGACATTTTATTTGAGATCACTGCTGTAGAGGTACTACAGGATCTCATGGGCAAGAAAAACAAAGAACTCCCACAAAAACATATTGGTTTGTTTTTTTGTTGTTGTTCTGGTTTGTTTTTATGAGGGCACTGGAAGATGGAACAAAAACTAACATAGTGTCATAACAAGAAAATACTAGTTATTGCACAGCTTCATTTTATTTCCTGAATAGCCATTAAGTTTCAGGGTTATTCAGGAAATAATTTTCTCCAAGTATTATAGCAGTGTGGGACAACCCCTAGGTAAGCATATACCATAGGTAACCACAAAGTCCAACTTTTAATCACACTCTTGATTCTTTTAGCTCCTCAGAAATCTGTCCTTCTGGAATAATATTTCTTGTCTCAGAATAAAGAACAAGGAAAAGTAAATATCTCAGCTTGAGTTTCTATAGTACAGCAAATAAATTATGATTCAAAGCAATGTGTGACAAGATAGACAATGAACTGGACTGATTTTGTGGATTTGGCTGAGATCTATAATTCATTTACCTTTTATTGGAATCATTTTACAATGTCAGATAAATGCATTTAAATGCAGAAATATAAGCAGTCACTTTTCCATATATCTTTAAAGATATTGTTACGCAGAGAGGTTTAAAATTGTAAGTGTTCTCATTCAAATTTTATATTTGATTGAGTTTTATCATTCAAAACAAATTAGCAGCAACTGCTAAACTCCCAAGAACAAGCAGAGCTCCCACTGTGGGAAAAGTATTCAGTCATATCAGACCAGATGTTTAGCACAAAGGATATTTCTGGATTCTGCAGACTTAAGTTTCCAGGTTCAGGAGTTTACATGGTCTGTGCCAACTGCTCCCATTTGCACTGGAATTCTAAACACGAGGCTATTTATGTCAAGAGAAAACCCACTCTTTATCCCGAGTGAAACTAATTTTCCCATGACATCTGAAAAGTGAAAACCTATCAGGATCCAGATTCTCAGATGCAGTGAGGATTTTAAACCTTAGAGAAATCAAAGTGTCTTAAGTTTCTAAATACTAGCCCAAATCAAACAGAAGTTAAGAAATCCTAGCAGTTACAGATTAATTGTACCTGTCCTCCTTTTCACTGGACATGAAAACATGTTTATAAAGGAACTGTAAAAAAAAAAAAAAAAAAAAAAAAATTTGAGGTATATTAACATACAACTGCCTGAAGTACTTACAGGGAATCAGATAATTGTTTCTGTGTCCAACACTGATCTTACTGAATTTTGAGAGCAGCCAAAAGTCATTCCCTCATTCCCAGACAAACTCAAACAAACATTTTATGCCACTACAATACCTTGATCCCAACTCTAGGACGTTGCTACGGCTTCTTAAATTTTTTTAGCAGAAGGAGGAAAGACAGAAGGGAGGTGAGACAGAGCTGTAGCAGGAGAAGTTCTCTAGGATCTCCAAGCCTCCACTACAGTCAGATCGAAGGGGAAACACTCAGGTTAGCCTACTCCCAAACTTCCCAGGACAGCCCTATTTATTACCTTAGCTACATCAATTCTCTGTCTCTCTTTCTCTTCCTACCCTTTTTCTGCCTCTTCTAGATGGCTTTGAACTGGTAACTGTGAATGATCTGTGTTATGTGTTTGAATCTGAACGAAAGCCAAGTAGCTCTGCTATTGTTACAGACTTCTAAGCTTTACTGTGAAAGATGGTAACAGTAGGATGGTTTAGAGATCACACTAATATTTTACCTAATGATACCTGTTACTGGGGCCCAGCAAGCTGTTATTGGCACATCACTGTATTCAGTGACATATAATTAATCATTATATCACTAACCAGAATCAATGTTATAACTCTGAGGAACTCTCTTCAACCTTCCCACTGAATAACTTGCACTGGCATCAAGTTTAACCTAATGAAAGAAAAATATTATGCCCCTATAATTCCTTGATCCCATCTCTAGGACGTTGCTGCTGCTTCTTAAGCTGTTTAACAGAAGGAGGATTGTTTAACCTACAATGCCCTAGGCCCTGGGCCTAGGGGGAAAGTAGCCTATTTTCTTTATCACTAGAATGTTTACTAGAATGTAATTTTATTTCAGTAGCAAAATATATGTATGCTTTACTCTGATTGGAAAAACATCCCTGTCAACTTTGGATGTATAGAAATACAAAAAAAAATATATATGAAAAAGAAAAAACAACAGATACATTTTCTCTCACTTAAATGCAAGGAGGGTTATTCTGGGTGACCCTCCTGGCAGTAGAAATCTTATAATTACATATTGCTTTCAGAAGCTGGGAAAACAAACCATGCAGAGTGAACTGTTCCTACCTACCAATACTATATTTTATTTTTTCTTAAATCAGTAGCTATTGTGATGATAGAGTGAAGTCACACACACAAAAAATAAAAAATAAATAAATAAATAAATAAATAAATAAATAAATAAAATAATTTAACAGATATGAAGAGGAAAAAGAAGAGGTTAAAAAAAAAAAAAAAGCTTTAAATCTCCCTCTTGCTTCATCAATAGTAGAAAATTGTATAAATACCTTTGAAGATCTTGGTGTAAGACTCTTTCAGTACTACTGGAGAGTAAAATATTTAGGCATGCTTGCATTTTTTGTCACATTGGACCATTCCAGTTTCATCTTGATGTTTTAATGCTCAGTTATCTGCAGCATACTGTATAAAGTTTGCCTTAGAACCCTTCACAAGCAAACATAGATATAAGGGCAAAAGCACTATAGTCAAGCCCTTCAGAAGACAAGTGTTCAAATATGAGTGCTATTGTTGTCTTTTTTTTCTATGGTACTGTTAAAACAAAACACAGATGGTATCTAAGTAGCATAGTTTGGTCAAATATATAAAGTCTTCATGTCTGAAGCATAGCATGACCATATTAGAAGCACATCTTTGCACATGTCTCCAGAGTAATTGCTTAGAAGGTCAAGCTCAGCCCTAGGAAGCCAAGGTTTTTAGTCACTGTCTCCATCACATTCTCACTCACATCAAACACCTTCATTTCCCAACTAGGTTAAGTTTTCTCATTCATTTAAAGGATAGATCCAGCCTGGTGCGTCATAGCAACAAGGCAGCTTAACATTGTGATGCTGATTTCTTGTCTATATAAATTCCATAACCAGACCATTGGTCCCAGCCTAACATCTTTGGACCCTGTCATATGTCAACCAGGCACTATAGGAAGAAATGTTAAAGAAAAGGGCAGAAAGGAGCAGAAAGCACCTTAATCAACACCTCTACCGCTGGCACCAGTCACTACAAACAGTTCCGTTTTTGCATTCAGATGACCTAGACATCCAAAGGTCTTTCAGAAAATATGTCTAGATAATAAGGAAGTCTCAGCTAACATCAGATCCCAACAGCTAGAGACACCATCAGGAAACTTGAATCCATCTATCTAGGACTTTAATGTAGGGCAAGGTGAGAACAATACTTAAAAAAAGAGTTTTCATTTTAGATCCTGGAGCTTCCAACAGATAAATATTACAAAGACTTTCTTGGCCTGAAATAATGTTGAAATCACTATTGAGTGAGATATTAAAAAGAAAAAAAAAAATCATGCACTAAATCAGGATGAAGATTTCTCTTTCTTCTGCATGAGTATCACACTTCATAAAAACTACTGGACAAGTAAAAAAAAAAAAGTTTGTAATAGGTTAAAACATAATTAAGTTTTCAGACTCTGAGACTAAGAATTTGTAATTTTATTTTATTTTATTTTTTGTAGATTCCCTAAGCTTTGTGTTTAGAAACATTGTTTTGCCATTTATTTTAAACTACAACAGTCCTAGCTAGAAGCTCTATCTTTTTCTGTTTATCTCAGTTCCCCATGCTGCCATTTCTATTGACTTCATTTAAACCTATACAGCTGCTAAAGGATATGAAGATGGATGGGATATGAGACCAAAAAATAAATGGGGAGAAGAAGCAAGAAAGCAATGTTTTACTTCTTGTTTTATTTCTGATACTACAACTTTTCCTCTGAATAAATAATATGTGAACTGAGTATGCAATAGAGGAAAAAGGGGAAGTGAAAGATAAGCAAAAGAGGAGTGAGAAAGAGACGACAGGCAAGGAAGGAATGCATACCACCTCCAACAGCCTTGATTTTTCACCAGTACAAGCTATTACAAATGTAATTGACTTTTTTACACTGGCAGCTGCTCCTCTTTTGACAATAGTAGGCAAAGAGCATGATATTGCTCTGGTTTATCCATCACATTAATTAAACATTCAGTTCTGCATCACCCATGATGATTCACTACCCCTGCACAGCGTAATAAATATACATTCCTAGTTCATTATGAAGGGTAAAAGTGAAACATAGAGTCCTTGCCATAATAAATCATTTTGCAAGCAATTCCATTTTATCCAAATGCTTTAGAGTAGATGAAAGTCAGTGAAGCATAAAGGGCTTTCATAAGGCCATCCCACTCTCTACTACAGGCAAATGGCTTCAGAAAGCATGCCTATGCACAAGAGTTTCTTTTCATTTCCAAGCCAATTCAGCACAAGCTAGTGAAGAAATATGACTATGGGATGCAATGGGATCCAAACTTCAGTACAGGAAGTGATTCAAAGTCCAGAGAACTGACCTAGTATAAAGCCGAATAGTTTCTGCATTTTCCTACTGCATTACCAACAGAATGAAAGGCATATTATATCTGAATGCCCAAACCCATCATGTTTTTGAATGTTTATGAATTTCCAGATGTCCATATCAGGGGGTGGATCACTTATGATATATTTGTATACTTAATGTTCTGGTAGTTTTACACAGCTGGGCAGATGAGCTCCACCACAACCACTCTCTTACTCCCTCTCCTCAAAGTGAAAGTGGGAGAAAATACAATGAATATTACAAAATAAAAAAAAAAAAAAAAAAGGCTCAAGGGCTGAGGTAAGGACAGGGAGATCACTCGCTAGTTATCATCATGGGCAAAACAGATTCATCATACGGATATTAATATAAGTTATTACCTATAACTAACAAACTAGAGTGGTAAGAAACAACAAACAAAACATAAAAACACCTTCCGCCCATCCACCCTCTTCTGCCCCTGCTCCCCCCGAACGGCATAAGGGAACAAGGAATGGGGCTGCGGTCAGCCCCTAATACTTCTTCTCTGCCACTCCTTCAAGGTCACTCCCTGCCCCTCCTCCACGTGGGGTCCCTCCCATGAGATGCCCTCCTTCCCGAACTGAGCTTGCGGGGGCTGCCCACAGCCAGCAGCTCTTCAAGAGCTGCTCCCACATGGCTCTGCACCACAGGGTCCATCCCCCAGGAGCAACCTACTCCAGCACAGGTCCCCCATGGGTGGGCGGCAGCTTCCCCCAGACCTCCTGCTCCTTCGTGGGCTCCTCTCCCCATGGGCTGCAGCTCCGGCCTGGGGCCTGCTTCACCGGGGGCTCCTCTCCAGGGGCTGCAGCGTGGAGATCTGCTCCATGTGTGACCCATGGGCTGCAGGGGGACACCCTGCTCCACCAGGGGCCTCTCCACAGGCCATAGGGGAACTGCTGCTGCGTGCCTGGAGCACCTCCTGCCCTCCTTCTGCACTGACCTTGGGGGCTACACGGCTGGTTCTCACTCCTCTCTCCCAGCTGCTGTTGCACAGCAGCATTTTCCCTTTCTTAAATCTGCTCTCATAGAGGCACAAACATCCCTCACTGGCTCGGCTCTGGGCAGCAGCAGATCCCTTTGGAGCCAGCTGAAACTGGCCCTTATCTAACTTAGGGCACCTTCTGGATTCTTCTCACAGAGGCCACCCCAGCAGGGCCCCTGCTACCAAAACCTTGTGACGTAAACCCAATACAAATGCACAAACTTGTACATCTTTGATGAAAGACTTAAAAGAGTTTTAGCATACAAGAGCTAGAGGACTTAGCCAACTATCCAAACATCTGTTTAATACAAGTTAATTTTAGGAAATTTTCTGTATTAACATCTGACTGCAAAACTGTTCTGAACAATTTGGCCTAGGAGGTATCATTCTGCAAATTATTATTTGCAGTGTGTTTGAGTACATTTGTGTTACAGAAAGAGTTATCATACTTTTTATTTTCTTACCAGTGATCTCAGTAGGATTCATTTTCAAATGACAGTGCTAATATCTCATAACAAAATGCTGATAGTTCCACAAGAGATTTTAAGATTCAGCAACTTTTATAACTCTGTGCCTAAGGACCAGAGGTAATATTGAGAAAGCATCCAGTCTCAGTCCTGATTTCAGCAAAATCAATGCTTTCAAATTATTTTGAAGTGAAGAGACTAGATGAAATATTTACAAGAAAGCACATCATGTCTACAGTGGTTCTAGTAAGTGACTGCAACATATGGTTTATAAATTGAAGCAGGGGTGGGAGAACAGGTGGTCACAGCCATTCAAGGGCATACCTGGAATTCACCATGAGGGGGGAAAAAAAAAAAAAAAGAAAAAAAAAAAATAAGTACCTCAGTTACCTGCGGACATAATGACAGAAATCACAGCTTGTCATTGCAGCAAGTCTGAGACCTCATGATTTTGTTACAAACTAACTTCATGAGGAAAGTCTTCTGGCATTACCCTATTACCTGGCCCAAATTAAATTTTTGTGAGCAGCTGACACTAACCTGGAAAAAAGTAGTCTTCCCCATCTTAACTTTCAAAGAAGTTAAGCTTATATGTAACAAATGATACAGAAATATAGTTTTACAGAGATATAGACTTCATTCAGATGTCAATCATAGTGCCAATATCAAACTGTTCTTTAGTTGGCTGATTTTTAGACCCTATCATAGATGTTGATTTCCATAATAATATGGAATATTGGTGAGGTTAATATTGGTGTAGAGCCTATTGGTGTAGAGTCAATTTACATTTAACTCAGTTTTCTTCAGCTGTACAAAATCTGCAATGCATCTAAAACAAACTTGTATGCAAGGAACTAACACATCACTTGAGTACTCAAATAAACCATAAAAGATCATCCATCTGGTACTTTCCTCCTGTTTAAGAATAGTTTTCAATATGCACTATATTCCCAATATTGAAAACTGGGCATTTAATGGATCTTTAATAAAAATATTAGTGTCCACAAACTACACTCTTGGATGGTTCAGTAGTTGCCCCTTGGATCACAAAGAATGGTCACTTTTGAAAACACGACTTCCGTGCACTTTGACAGGGAAGTTCCATTAATAAAATAAGCTCAACTTCGAATAAACCCAGACTCTACATTTGTTTTCTAAATCATCAGCAACTGTTGGTCGGGCTCTGGGATCAGCTAAATTCCCATGACCCCAGAAAACTAGGAAGCTGAAGTTATTTGTGGAGTTATTTAATACCTAAATGTATTGGACTTATGTATTAAGATGTATTCATTCTCCTAAAATTGATCATTCTATTTTTTAATATTCTCAAACCTTGAGAATTTAAAATAAAATTAACTTGTTCTAACCTATGCTTGGGGCCAAATTCCTTTTGCATTTGTGTACTGAAAACCTATTTGCAGGAACATAGGAACTGACATGCCAGCTCAAACCAATGGTCTATCTAGATAGTATATTAAGTGTGCTTATCAACTCTCACAGTTTTCCTCAGAAATTTCTGATTCGAAAACTTCATTTTATTTTTAATCATGTAGACAACATTCAAACCAGACCATTAATTCCAGAGAGCAATTTAACATGTGTGCTTCAACGTCTTTCCTATGGATCTTAAAAATGCTAAAGTGTGGTGCCTAAATGGTATATTTAATATGCTTTTACTAAATTGTGCTGTCACATGCAGTCAGAACAAGTATGCTGCTAACAGTGGACCAAATTCACCCCTAGCAACACTCCACAGAAGCCAATGGAGTCACACCAAGGATAAAAGTGGCCAGCAATCCTTCACATTTACTACTTTACTTCATTGATCTGCATTAAAAAAAAAAAAAAAAAGGAAAAGATTAACACTCACTACTTTTTCTACTACTAAAGCAAGTAAGCAAGTCAGCTAAAATTACTTTTACAACAGTTCATTTACCAGGCAGGCAGACCTAGTACTGTAGCTGGAAATTTACAAAGACTTTTCCATTTAAAAAAAAAAAAAAAGAAAAAAAAAAAGAAAAAAAAAATTTGATTTAAGGTAATTATCTTATTTTTTGAGGGTGCTTGCATATGTAATTAAGTTCCATTTAACCTGCAGAGATTTAAGCTGTGTTTAAAATTAAGCACATGTTTAAGTACTTCCCTGAATATGTCCTAAAAACTGACAAACCATGTATGCCATATTAGTAAACAACCTAGGTATTTCTCTAATATAATTCTAAGACTTCATGTCTGACTCACATCAGAAAGCATCTTTTCAAATAGCATATTCATATTACTACAGAAGTAAAAAGACAAAATAAAATTATTACATTAACAGTTTATTTTCTTTGGCAGGTCTAATTTTTATTGTTGATGATGATGGTGATGTTGTTTATTTGTTTTATAGTGTTTTCAGGGTGAATTTTATAGAATAGCAATGTCTGAAATTCATTTTTAATGTTCCATTTTTTTCTAGTCCCTTAGAAATATTTTTAATCTTGTGGCCCAAAATATTGTAGGAGTTTTTCTTGATCTTTTGTACTTCAGACCAACTGATATGCCTTCTTGGCTTTATGTTTAAACCACTTAAGAGAAACTTCATACTCAAGTTTCCTATTTGTTGACAATTATATTCCTATTTGTAGACAATTGTAAAGTAGGCTATGCTTAAAATTATATTAATTTTATTTTTTTTTTTGCATAAATATTCTCTGCTTATAAAAATACATCAATACAACTTTTACCCAATTTCCAGAAATCTGCAGTTTTGACCATCAAATAAAAATACTCATGAATACGAATAAATACTTAACCCAAAGGAAGAGCTGTCACTGACATTAAAAATAACAAGAAATGATGGAAAGAGGCAGTCATGTGCTGCCTCTGCAAGTACACACTGAATGCCCAACTGAATAGTTCTGGTGTGTTATATAAGCACACAATTTTTATTACTATTAATATTACCAGTCTAATTTAAACATATAACATATATTCTCATTGAATTTGAAATAAAGCAAAGAGCAGAGCTCAGAAATGGCTCATGCAGGTTTGGCATAGAGCTGTGAATTTTAAAAAGGAAGCTTTGCCATACATGACCTCCCTGAAACTGCACAGAGATGGTTACAAGTGAACCTGAAGATCATATGTCCCAAAGTGTTCTTAGAAGATGAATCCATTTTCTCTTCACATCTTGGGGGGATGTCAGTCTATCTATTCCTATTCTCCTCAAGAAGATACTAAAGGACAATACAAGGGTCTCAGATGACATCAGACTTCATTTTGAGCAACTTCTGCAAGTTACAGAGAATCTGCAGAATTCATTCATACAGTGGTGGTTTCAAGCACCCAATATCACCATTAGAATTTGTCCTGTCCAGGTAGAGTACAACGGAGTTTGGGGAGATGCACTTGAGCTTAATTCATACCATTTTCTTGACAATATGAAGCTACTATGAGAAGCAACATTCCTGCTTATTATTTAAATGAGCATATAAGAAAGCCAAACAAAGTTGTTAAATGGCTTAACTACACCCTACAGAAATGAAAATTCCAGGATAGTGATGTTGAAGAAACCCACAGTAGTAAGGCTAACTTAGCCAACTAAAATTAGATATATTCATATAAATCACAAGACCAGAAGAGTTTTTTTTGATTTGGAACATTATAGACCTATGCATGCATATGTGCATATGTGTGTGTACAACAATATTACAATGAGGTGAGCTCTCTAATGAGTTACACTGCATTCTGCTAATGTTGTGAGTTTGCATAGTACCTTGTGTGTTTGTGTGTTTTAATTGAATTCCTCTATTTGTACATGAACAGTATTTAAAATAAAATAAAAAATAAAAAATAAAAAAATAAAATAAAATAAAATAAAAAAAAACTTTGAGGAATGCACTGTTTGATACTGGATCATTTTGTTCAGTGCCACTTTATATTAATTTACCTTGAAGAAGAACTTGTTAGAAGTAGCTTGTAGTTGCTTAAGCTTTAAATGTCAAGCAGGTGTGGGGAGGGGGAGAGATGTTTAGTTAATGTAAAAGACAGTTTCCTAAGTAGAATTAAAGAGCATAATTTGTCAGATAGACTATTTAAGTAACATGGAGTGTCCTTTTCAGCTCACAGTCTATTAAGGAAAAAAAAAATTCAATTACCAATTGCATTTCTGAAGAGTACGACAAGCCTCTAAATATATTTTGTAAGAGACTGAAAACTCTTATGTTCTGACCTGCATTGCACCTCCACAGAGTAAGAAAAAGAGAGGATTTTTTTTACAATAAAAAGTAAGTTGTGTATTACAATTAAAATAAAGAATTGTTCATATGCTTCACTGAATTTGATTTTCTAAAGTTAGATGCTTGATGCATTTTCTGAGAGTAAATAATTTGTAATCCAATGTAAAGAAGGGACATACCTGTCTGCTGTATAAGAATTCTATCACCCCAGTACGTCTTTTTTCTTTCTTTTCTCTTAATTAGAACCGTAAAACAAACCACAAAGTTTAAATATGAAAAACAATAACAATACTGAAGACTCGTTACAGAATCATTTTTAGCCCTAGGACCTGAAAATGCTTTAGAATAAGAGGCACTTCTATCCAATCTATAGCTGGACTAAGAATAAAAGCCTGTCTCCCCAGTCTTTTTGTGCTGCTTCTTTCCTTTTCCTTGTCATATTTCTTCCCAGTTGATGGAGGAAAAGGAATAAGATCAGAATATTGAGTCAAAAAAACTAAAAGTAAAATAAATTCAGGATTTCATTTTCCATTTCAGTACCCTTTTGCAGAGTGGAAAATCAGCCTCACATACTTCTTTCCAAGATTTCATAGGTGGAAATGTGCCTAAGACATGCAGCATACATTTAACAAGTTCGATTTATCCAAAATGCATCTGAGTCACTGTACATACTCCTTTTCCATTGATCTGTCCATATAACCTCAGGCATAGATAAAGGTTGCCTGAATGACTTCAGGCTGTTCAGATATCCCAAAACAAAAGCTTAGAGTTTTCAAATTCTATCCAGATAAGATTTTTAAATGGGAAAAAGGATCAAATATGGATAAATATAGATATATGGAACTGTATGAGATGTGGCCATTTTAACTTACAGTTCAACAATCTTCGTATGCATGGCTGTAATTACTAAACCTCAGAAATCATGTCTTTATTGTGCTAATGATCTTCACTAGTATTCTCTCAGCCTCAAATGGACTCGAAGGAAGTACACACACTCCAACTTCAGCATTACAAATATGGCTTAAAAAAAAGCTAAGAGCATCTTTAATTAAATGTTAGTTAAAACTAAGATATAGATGCACAAAGGCAAGAAAACTCACTTTTTGTTTGGAGTAATACTCAGGTCTAACACTTCCCAGAATTTACTGGGGCCATTTATAGAATCCTCCCCTTTCCATGCCTAGCCCAGGTACATTCAAGCTCCATTTATATATCTCCTTCTTCAGCTTCTTTATGTCCATCTTGGATTCTCTTTATTGGAAGAAAAATAAGAATAAATAAATGTAAGGTCTGGTGGGGAAACTTCTCTTCTTGACTGTTTCATAGAAAGTTGGGCACCTTCCCTCTTTTGCATCTATTTAGAAACCTCTAGATGGATGCTCTTCTTCTAGAGGACTGAAAAGAGTATTTTTCCCTCCTGCACCATATAAAGTGTGACAGAAAACCTTTGCCTAGTTTTCAGTGGGTAGGAGAAATGATTGGAGTGTATCTCATTAATCTTGAGCTCAGATCCCCGGATGAATGCAACAAGCCGTGCCTGTGTTCTCATCTGCATGAGCTGGGAACCTTTTACCTCACTGGGTTTAACAACAACATAATTTAGGAAAAAACTGCCCACTGATTTCATTCTAAAATGTTCTCTGGAAGAAAACACATAGTTCTGTACTTGACTGCTTTGGTAAAAACAAGCCAAAGTGGCTTATTCAGAACATATTTGTTAAAGGCAGTAGGCTCAGGCAACCCTTAAAATAAGAAAAAGACCGAGAGTTCAGCTGTGAAGGAGGTCTTTGAAGTTAACTGTGTCAAGTTTTTGCCTGTTAAAACTACCAGTCTGTTAAGAAAACATACTAAAAATGATGTACCTAACTTTAACAAAAATTTCCAGTAAAGGTTTTTTATCAAAAGTGTGGTATGGGATATTTTAGTTACCTGAAACGTTGCAAACTCTGCAGAGCTTAATTTGGCATCGCATTTTTTTTCACATGGCTCTGCTACTAGCATAGCACTGTATACATATTCTCTTTCTAAGCTCAAGATATAAAATTTATTTTAATGGAATAGTCTTTTTTGATGACTTTCTAGAAAATGTAGCCCTTACAGCTCTGGTAATAAGGAATGCCTGCCAGCAAAATCCCTGAAACGATCATCACCAACACATCTTAAGAGAGCACAACTACATTGGTAATTCTCTCATCAATTTTGGTAAATGTTCACTTTAGAACATAATGCATTTTGTAATTATGCAGTCAGAAGTATGGGTGTATTGATTTGTGCAAGGAACTGAATTGCAGTTCTTTGCCAATTTCTAGCTTCATCATTGCTGAAGCTGCTTCTGACTTTCTTGTATCTCTTAGTGTTTGTATATATGTCAATTTTAAACCTTCCAGACATTTTTAGAACTTTAAAAAATATTGAGTTTTGTCCAGAAAAAAAAACATACTACTATCAGCTTCAGGATATATATGTGATTAATTTTTCTCTCGTAGGTCAATCTTCAGCTGAAAATTTTTATCATTTCAGAGAGAAATATTCCTCACCTCAAAAAAGTATTTTGTTTTTTTTGTGGTGCTTGGATTGTAGATTGTAGCCTCATTTTCTCCCAACTTGTTCCCCCTGGAAATCTGGTGAGGTTGAAGAATAAACAAAAATCAAAAAGATTGTAAAAATAATAATAATAATAGTAATAATTTACTCCAGCTAGAAGTCAGAAGCATTCCTTTAAGAAAAAGTCTTAAGAAAGCTAAGTGTAGAAACTGCTTTCTTACCATATATTAAAACAAAGATATAGCTTTATTTAAACTGTTTGTATATTAGTAAACCTAGACAATGAGTATTTGGTAGCATTTTCTCTTTATAGCCTACCTATAGCTATATACTCACACAAAAAGAAATTTAAAAATATATACATTAAAAAAAAAAAAAAAAAATCTCTACCTTTTTATCCAAAACATCTGCATTCAGAATCCTGGAATCCCATGGCTGTAAACACATTGACCACCTCAATTCCCCTTTTAAAATCTTATTTACTGCCAGTTTACTGTTTAGGAGTTAAACATTTTACAGCTTTAGTCTTCTGTGATTTTTGCTTCTACTCAGGAGTCCTCAGGATTATGGATCTGTAGTCTTTGTGGGAAAAATTGCAATATTCATAAGAAAATGAAATTAATAAAGCTCAATTTATATATGCAGTTGAAATCTCTTACTGACATTGTAGTTAATTACCGTCCAACTTCCTGATGTTCACGACTCTTACTCATAAATGCATTCATAAGCATGTGTATGAAATTAAGTCTTCTCACTTACAGCCAAAGTGGCAGTTGCAGGCTTTCTTTTTCTGTCTTCTGTTCAGTCACATTCAAGTGAAGTTTTACTGTGACTTTCAGCCACAAGTCCAGACTTTACCACCTCTATTTTAGCTGTGCCTCATCTGCTACACGCAAGCATTTTATATCTTCTGTTTTTCTGCAACATTCAGACAGCTTAGGGTGATGACTAGAAGGACAACGAGGTGCTCGAGCAAGTCCAGAGAAGGGCAACGAAGCTGGTGAGAGGTCTGGAGAACAAGTCTTACGAGGAGCGGCTGAGGGAGCTGGATTTGTTCAGCCTGGAGAAAAGGAGGCTCAGGGGCAACCTTATTGCACTCTACAGGTACCTTAAAGGAGGCTGTGGCAAGGTAGAGGTTGGTCTGTTTTTGCACATGCCTGGTGATAGGACAAGGGGTGTAGTGGGTTTACGTGGCAAGGTTTTGGTAGCAGGGGGCTATAGGGGTGGTTTCTGTGAGAAAGATCTAGAAGCTGCCCCATGTTTAGGAAGGGCCCCATTGTTTTCCAGAGCTGAGCCAATAAGCGATGTTGTTTGCGCCTCTGTGAGAGCATATTTAAGACAGGGAAAAAAATGCTGCGCCACACAGCAGCCGGGAGTGAGAAACAGCCTTGCAGGTGCCAAGGTCAGTGTAGAGGGAGGGGGAGAGGTGCTCCAGGCGCTGGAGCAGAAGTCCCCTGCGGCCTGTGGTGAGGACCATGGTGAAGCAGGATGTCCCCCTGCAGCCCATGGAGTACCACGGTGGAGCAGGGTTCCATGCTGCAGCCCGTGGAGGAGACCACGGTGGAGCAGGTGGCCCTGCACCGACGGAGGCTGCCGCCTGTGGAAGACCCCTGCCGGAGCAGATTCCGGGCCGGACCTGTAGCCCATGGAGAGGAGCCCACGCAGGAGCAGGTGACCTGGCAGGAGCTGCTGCCCGTAGGGGAGCCAGGTTGGAGCAGTTTTCTCCTGAGGGATGGACCCCGTGGTACAGACCCATATCTGGAGCAGTTCTGAAAGAGCTGCTGCCTGTGGGAAGCCCACGCCGGATCAGTTCATCAAGGACTGCATCCCGTGGGTGGGACCCCACAGCACAGGGGACGAGAGTGACCGAGAAGGAGCGGCAGAGAAGAAGTGCTGTAGACTGACCATAACCCCCATTCCCCCATTCCCCTGCGCCGCTCGGGGGGAGGAGGTGGAAGAGGGTGGATGGGGGGGAAGGTGCTTTTGGTTTGCTTTTTCCTTTGTTTTCTCACTTCTCTAGCTTGTTAGTTGTAGGCAATAAATCTTACTATCTCCTTATGCCGAGTCTGTTTTGCCCGTTACGATAATTATTGCGTGCCCACTCGAGCGGAACCACGACAAGGGGGAAAGGGGTAAAGTTGCACCAGGGGAGGTTTAGGTTGGATATTAGGAAGAACTTCTTTACTGAAAGGGTTGTTAGGCACTGGAATGGGCTGCCCAGTTGAGTCACCATCCCTGGAGGTTTTTAAAAGACATTAAGACGTAGAGCTTTGTGATATGGTTTAGTGGGGGACTTGTTAGTGTTAGGTCAGAGGTTGGACTAGGTGATCTTGAGGTCTCTTTCAACCTAGATGATTCTGTGATTCTGTGAGCACTGTAAGCAGGAAACATGGAAAAGTACAAGACTCCTGGGAGAGTTTTAGGTGTCATACATGGAGCATATCGTCCACTCTGGGTCCATGATTCGAACAGAATCAAGCAAATTGTTATGCAATCTGAGCCTCTTTCCTCTCATATGAGTAACAAATTTCTTCTCCTTTATAAGCTCCCTTACACACTCTGTTTTTCTCTATTACTCTGGAGTCAAAAGTGACTGGCTTCCCATTAAAACCTATTAAATTCCCTGGTAACACAATGGAAACATTATTTCCGTAAGCCCTGTATCTGTGAGTGTATTTTCCGCTTCCCTTGTTAAGACCTGTTTTCAGACGCATGAAGTTTAAAACTCAAATAACAACTAAAACAAACAAATAAGCAAACAAAAAGACACAAATTTGTTGTAGAGAGAGATTAACTCTGAGCAAACTGGAAAGGCTGCTCATTAGTGAGATGATTAGGCTGCTTTCCATTTCCTGTTCTGTCTCAGACTTCCTATGTTACTGTAAGCAATATTGTCCTCCCTTATGTGGATGGCATTCACTACAACGTCAAGTTATAAAGATAAATGAATTTATGGTTTTTAAGATGCTCAGTTGTTATGATGATAGGAGCCACCTAAAATCAATGTTTTCAGGGAATTCATTTTAAACTGTTATTTAAATCCAAATAAATACTTGAAAAAAATATTTACTCTTTATTATTTTATACTTCTAAAAGTATTAGAAAAGACAAATGTTTTCCAATGCTCGCAACAGTTATCATCTTTTCATTTCACTTCCATTTTGCTTTTAGCCCTCTTTGTCTTTTCAGTCTCCCTACCTGCTTCTTTCTGAATCTTACAGACTGGCTTTGCCACACTGCTCAACTGCCCTATTCAATAGCACCCATTGCCCTTCTCTGTTTACAAATTTCCACCTCCATCAGATCACTGAAAGAAGGTTCTAGGGAAAAATAAATAATTTTTTAACTCAAACCATTTTATTTTAAAGACCAGATTCACAATAGGTCATTGTTCCCTGGTAAGAGGTAATTCAGAAGCAAGGTCCTCTTACACTGTCTTTACTACCAGAGACTCTGCCCTTGTATTCCACCAGTTTCAGTTCATTCAGCAGCTACTCTTTGTATAACATGATGGTCATCTACCTGAATTTATTTAATTATTTCTTGTTTGTTTTCACTAATTTAGCAAATTATATAGAGGTATTTTTTTATAATTGTATTTCTGCAATGCCACTAAATTTTATATTCATTACTATCATAAATATGAATTTTCATTGAATTTTCTCATTTTTCAGTGAGAATGAAGTCTGATTTAAACTTTTCTTCTGTATAGATCCTTACAATCTGAGCTTGTTTTTTATATTACTCTGTGTTCTCAAACGCAATTTTTACAGTTGCTCTGTACAGGTATTTCACACTATATTTAAGGTGAGGTCTAACCAAAATTTTAGATAGAAATCATATATCCATCATTGCTTTTATCTCCCTAATGACACAAAATGAGGAACTTGTCTGTGTTCATCACTGCAAATGTACTACAATAAGTACTTTATAGATTTTTAACACAATAACTGTTTTTTGTGGGTTTGTTTTTTGTTGTTTTGTTGTTGTTGTTGTTGTTGTTGTTGTTGTTTTTTGGCCAGAATTCTGTAGTATCTTTCCTTTTTGTGGAAAAGATACACATACACAATCAACACACCCATCCAAGTTCTTCAGCATTGTTTCTAATCAAGTTCCAGGCTTAATAAAGGGATTTTGTTTGCTTGTTTGCTTTTTTCTAAATGTTACTATAGAACAATAGTTCATCTTCCTATTATAAAACTTAAAAGTCTACATCATGTTCTTCCATTATATGGGAAAAGTAAACAGCACAGAGGTATGATCCAATTCTATGTTCTGGAAAGAAAAGGGTCTAACATGTATCAGAAGTTCTGTTTCTGGAAGGATAAGGATGGGATATAATTACCAGCTATCAATTTCCTGTTACAATCAGTCCACACAGAGTAGCTATATTCAGGCCAGTTTTTTCCAGATCTGCTTTGGAAACCCTTCACTTCATACTGCCTTTTCACTAACTAATTATGTCAAAACCTACACATCTAGGAAGGTATCTACTTATGCTACACCTCATGTTTTTCTTTGCATATTAGAATACATCAGGGAAGTGATTTATATTGGCAAGCTCTGATTTTGACCTTACTAGTTAAGGTGTAGTTCTTCAATAAGAAACACATTTTGTTTTTTCAGCCCACTTGAAATCTGCCAAGTAGTTTTGGGCCCCTCGCTACAAGAAGGACATCGAGGTGCTTGAGCGGGTGCAGAGAAGGGCGACGAAGCTGGTGAGGGGCCTGGAGAACAAGTCCTACGAGGAGCGGCTGAGGGAGCTGGGCTTGTTCAGCCTGGAGAAGAGGAGGCTCAGGGGTGACCTTATCGCTCTTTTTAGGTACCTCAAGGGAGGCTGTAGCGAGGTGGGGGTTGGCCTGTTCTCCCACGTGCCTGGTGACAGGACGAGGGGGAATGGGTTTAAGTTGAGCCAGGGGAGTTTTAGGTTAGATGTTAGGAAGAACTTCTTCACTGAAAGGGTTGTGAGGCACTGGAACAGGCTGCCCAGGGAAGTGGTAGAGTCACCATCCCTGGAAGTCTTCAAAAGACGTTTAGATGTAGAGCTTAGGGATATGGTTTAGTGGAGGGCTGTTAGCGTTAGGTTGGAGGTTGGACTCGATGACCTTGAGGTCTCTTCCAACCTAGGAAATTCTGTGATTCTGTGATTCTGTGATATCATAATCAGACATAGGTATCCTCTGTTACACAGGCAAAGGTGTGATATTCTCTTTTCTTCCAGGGCAATCCAGGAAGGGGGAAGGCCACAGCCACAAGTCCATTCACAAAAGAGATTCAAACATTTCCAGAAGGCTGAGGTCAGTTTCTATGTAAAGCTCATTTCAGAGCTAGTGTGGGTACCAGGATAACCTAGGTAGAGAAGAAGCTGCATAGAAAAACTGATGTTACAACAAAGAATGTAATTCAGGGGTGTTCTAATCTTATATTGATTAGATTTAGACAATTTAAAAGCACATGCAGGCACAAAGGAAGAAGAAGCAGGTGATGTGACAGACAAAACTTCAAGATTTGAAAAATAAGGTTCAACACTGTGTTAGACTTGTCAGAGATCTGTACAAATTTAACAAAAAGTTTCAATGCAGGCCAAACAGAAAAAAGAATATGTAGACACAGAAGCATCAATAATAATAAATTTGGTTAAAAGACTCTCTAGAAATAATACAAGGATCTAGACTCCTCTGCAACAGTTAATGAGACCTGACAAGTCTTATTCAGCTGTAGAATTGCTTATTAGTAGTAGATGTTATGTAAATGTAATGAGTCCTTTAGTAATGCATTGGGGTAACATGGTGCATTTGTGCTTTAGCATGTCACAGGAAGAATAGCAATTGATTTCATTGAGAGGACTCCCTCTTCTATCTGCTTTAGTCTGCACCTATAGAGTGAAGCAAAAGTGTACCCTTAGTTAGCAATATGTTTCCTCAATTGGCAGCCCAGGCTGGTGACTGGTGAAAATCAAAATGGTTATAAAACCAGCTATGATTTACCCATTCCAGACTGGTAGATTCTGCCATTCACTGGGCCCTGGAAATGTAGGCTATTTCACCTACAAACATTTTAGCACTTGCAAAAGAGAGAGTAATTTGCTATTTATAAGAATAAGGATCACAATTACTAAGAAGCATACCCTGTAGTTTCTCCTAGCAATCTTAAGATTAACTTCTCCTTGCTATCTGCAAGGGTAACCAGTATCTTTCATAAAGGGTGATTTTTGAATGAGTTATTCTTTTTCTTTATTTTTTCCATTTACCCTTTTTTGACAGAATTGCAATGAATTTATTTCAAATGTAGCATTTGTCTCAAAAATATAATGATGCAAAATAATATATTTTAAAATATTTTCATGTAAGAGAAATTCTGAAGTTAGTACTTTTCCACAAGTATGGCAAGGATACAATTTCTACTGTCTGTTTAAGCTGCATAGAGACCCATATGAATTCCCCAGCAAACTATATTTATATCTCAGAATCATACTAGGTTATGAGAATAAAATATGTAAACACTATGGTGCAGGAAGAGAATGTGTTTCTTGATCCAGAGAAAGTATATTGTGCTTTACGAAGATGGTTATTTCAAACAGCAGTAGGCCTGTATGCGCTATCTGGAGATGGATTTTATTTCAGTACATGACATTACAAATCCCAAGCCCAACCTTGTCATTATAATTTGTCATAGAATTATGTCTGGGTCCTATCTCCCTAAAGATTCCATCTTTCTTTTACTGCCTCTGGCTGTCATCTGGAAGAAAGTTCTCGATCATAATGCAAAAGACTTTCCAAACCCAGAAGTTAATGACCATAGTGATAACTGTCATTTATGCATTCTACTCCCCTAAACCTCTGAAACATCAGTGACATTTGCAAATTCAGAAAGGCATATGCCTAAGCATGTGCTAACGGTAGCTTACTGGCAGCAGCAAGATAATGGATTATGAACATTAAGAATAAGTCTTTTCCAGACTTCTCAGGTGTTTTTGTGGCTGACTTTACAATAGCTTTCTTCAAAATTAATTTGGTGATTATACCTACTCTTAAAACAAGAATCTAAGTTACAGAAGACCATGGCAACTTTGTTCATAGTCTCTTCAGAAAACTTAAAGGTGGTGTAAATAGGGAGACTGACAGATACTCTCCTTCTAGGCTGGTTTTAAATAATAATTAGGGCAAGACTATAGTGAAACCAAACTAGATGTGAAGATATGGATTGTTCTGACTGCTCCATTTTCTGACATCTCCCTTTCTGTATGATGTTCTAAGAGACAAAACGTTCCTATATGATGTGAGACCTTTCAGGTTGAATGCATAATTTATCTATGCATTTCCTATTTCAGTACCTATTGTTTTGAAGAAGCCTCTTGTTCAAATATTTTCTAAAAATCTTTCTTAAATAATCGGCTGCATTTCAGGGTTAACCCTCAAAGTACTCTGCCATTCATATTCTACACAGCAAATCAATGACTGCTGCTCATTTGCGATTCCTGCCAAATTGCTATACTGCTCAGACGGAGACTAGCTCAAGACCCTAATTCAGTGACAGCTGCTGGATATGCTATTCTGTAAACTGAATAGCCGAAAAATATTCTATCAGCTAACAGCACACAGTCTTCTGAGATCTTATTTGAATATAGGTGGTGATAGCTCATTTCCTTGTAACCCATGTGTACTTCACAATATGCTGAGTTTGTGCTACTGAAATCATTATAGGTACATACATTGCTTTAAATTAAGTTCATACAATTCAGGATGCAGGATCAGGCTCAAAGTTCAAAATAAAGCAGTCAAATGCAGGTGCAAGTTCTTTTGTAACTGGTTCACAACAGATCAGCTTCAACAGTAAATGTTTTTGTTCAGACTAAACAATGATAATTTAGGAAACCAAATTTGGCATACATTGGAGACAGTGAGTTAGAATGCATCATAATATAGACAATAAAACTACGTATATCACAACAGCAACAAAATCATGCTTTTCATCTATCAATCTTTGGATCAGAATTCATTAAGTTTCTTACCTCCACTACTTTGATTGGAAGTCTCCTCCACACTTCACTACCTTACAGCATGTATCCCTTTCTCCTTAAAGTATTTTTTTTTTTAATTAAAAAAATATTTAATTTATTTATTTTAATAAATATTTATTTTAATAAATTTATTTTTTTTTATAAAAAAAATATTTTTTTTATTAAAAAAAAAAAAAAAGCTAAGTAGCTTCTATCATTCTTTGTTGTTAAAAACATGGAGTATTTACAAGGAACATGCACTAGCTCTTAGCCCTTGCTCTATAGTCTAAAGAAACCTATTTTAGTCTCATACTGTAAAGTAAGTATTTTCTATTGATTTTTATATCCTTCTCTTCTCTTCTCCAAATCCTTTCAGAAAACATGTGATCTATACACAATGGTGCTTGTTATACAAACCCAGTATAGGGTGCTTAATAGATCAGCCATACCGGTATTTTGTGCCCAAACCTGCACTAGTAGATGAAATCAACTCCTTTCAGAGACTGAAATCTGGATATCTTACAAAAGTTTTGTACATGATCAGTGAGATCAATCATACCTAATGAATGAGTACCATCTGATTGTATTCTCAGGTCTGGCAGCAGTAAGGGAAGACTAATGTCACCATTACACCATGAGTTAAACTTTAGAAAGTTTAGAAAACCTGCAGTATCCTGTCTCCTGAATAGAGGTGTTACTTGTAACCTTCCCATCATACTGTCCCATGTGGGCCTAAGGTGTAAACCAAGTCACAGAAATGACCCAGGCAGAAAAAAAAAAAAAAATCCAAACAGTCCTCCACACCCAAGAGGAATAAATAAATAAATAGATAAAGGGAGGGTGGAGAAGGGGATGACTGAAGGAAACAAATTATGATATAGGGAATAGCAACGAGTAGCCAGGAGATGGAAAGGTACACCTTAATATATATATTAAGTCAGTTATATATAAATTATGTCAGTTATATATATATATAACTGACAATAATATTGACTATTTTTTGTTAATCCTCAATGCCTTTTGCATTGCTGCAAGTATGTAACGATTTTCAGCTGGATTCTTAACAATTATCTAGGGTGGGGGGAATTAATTGTTTTCTGATTTTTTTTATACAAGGCAAGTTCTGAAACAGTAACATTAAACTTGAAGGTAAGTGTGAAGCTGAGAGCAATTTCTCTTCCTGTAATTGAATTAAGTTGACTCGTGAGGGGAAGGGTTAGTACTTAAGCAGGTATATGGCACCCTGTGAAGTGGCAGGTGAGTACCAGCAAGACTGAGAATTAGATATTGTCCTACAAATGTGTTTTGCAGGAACAAAAGGAAACTTAACTGCAAAAGCTGCCTTTAAAGACTAAAGAAGTAGAGTACTTGAAATATATTGGCTCTAGGCTACTCCTTTCATGTACATTTAAATTATCTATGGACTCAAGTAAAGTCTCTGGAGGGGGCTGGCAGGTTTCACAGCCAGTGCTCAAGCCCTGTTTCAACATTGTCAACAAGAACAAGAGCAGGTCTGTACGTAGGGTTTTCAACCATCTATAATAAACAGTGCCATTATTCCCTACATCAGGAATCGAGCCATCCTGCCCCCACCTGACTCCCTCTCTGTAGTTAAAAGAGGGCGGCAGCAAGACATGAAGCTCACCTAAGTGTTGTGAGCTGCCATCTGGAGATGATTTTTTCTCTCCACCATCTTCACTAACCTCCTGGTTTAGGCACTTGGGACTATCCCAGAGAAAGTCCTACCCATGCCTCAAAGAAGAGTACTTTGAGAACTTTCCCCGTGTTCAAGTTCAATTTTGTGCCAAGATTATTAATGAAAATTTTACATGAGATCAGCTGCAAGACTGATCCAGGAGGAATTTCATTAATAATATTCCCCCTTTAACAAAATCTATTATCACCTCTGATTTAGCTGGTTCCTCGTTTCCTCATAATTCTTGTGCAAATCTCTGTCTTCACTAGTTTAACTACTAATTGTCTGGGTAATATTGTAGTACAGACTTCCTTCTTGAAACGTGCCTATTATTCAAACAAAGAAAACAGGTTAACCAGACACACTGCACTTTTGAGAAAACACATATTTCACTGTATCCTGTTTCCTAAGTGGGATATTTCCTTGTCTTACACTGTCTTCAAGTGCTTTCAGTTGTTCTTTTAACCTGGAAACTTTACAAAGCCTTGCAGATTACTGAGCACAAACTAACAATTCTGTAGTGATGTGATGCTTTTCTGTCTTTTGATTCCATTGAAATTTGCTCACATTCAGATTTTGACATCTTGGTTCAGTGTAATACAGTAAAGGAAGCAACAGAGAGGATTATCCACCTTTTTGAGCACAGAGGGTACATCTACATGTACACTGTTAACTAGAGGGTTAACCTTAAGGTTACCCTGCGCTCTCTCTATCAGTTAGGGTCAAGAACCCCAGTCTTCTCTGGTCTGTGGTCAGAAATACTGAGCAAGAAACAGCCTACAAGTATCGTTAATTCACCTTGAAAGCTGTCATAGGTTTGGCTGGGACAGAGTTAATTCTTTTTCATAGAAGCTCACACAATGGCATGGTTTGTATTTTCGATGAAAATAATGATGATAACACCCCGATGTTTTCAGCTGTTGCAGAGCAGTGCTTACACAGAGCCAAGGACTTTTTCTGCTTCTTGTGCTGCCCTGCCTGGCTGCACCAGGAGCCAGGAGGGGGCACAGCCAGGACAGCTGACCCAAAGGGGCCCAAGGGATGTTCCTTACCATATGGCATCATGCTCAGAAATAACAGCTGGGGAAAGGGAGGAAGGGGGGACTTTCGGAGTGATGGCATTTATCTTCCCAAGAAACGTTATGCGTGATGAGCCTTGCTTTGCTGGAAGTGACTGAACACCTGGCTGCCGATGGGAAGTAGCAAATGAATTCCTGGTTTTGCCTTGCTTGTGCACACAGCTTTTGCTTTACCTAGTAAACTGTCTTTATCTCAACCCATGAGGTCTTGCACTTTTACCTTTCCGATTTTCTCCCTCATCCCACGTGGGGAGAGTGAGAAGCAGCTGTGTGGTGCTCAGCTTCCTGCTGGGTTAAATCACAACAGCTCAGTTAAAAGTTGGTAATTACCTGTTCATGTGCCTTTGTTCAACACTAGATTATTACTCTTGAGTTTATAACAGCGTGATACAACAACTTAAAAGGGCATGAACTGAATATTTTGCTTTTAGAGAAAATATTAAGTGGAGAAGAGCTATATATTTCCGACAGACTGCAGCATAACAAGAACACTAGAAAGTGAAGTTATAGGCAGAGTGGCAGCCTAGCAGTAAAACATATTGCCTACCCATCATAATTTGGAGACCCATAGAACCCAAAGCTCCAGCCTAGTAACCATCTAGTCTGGCCACACCTGCAGTCCTGCAACACGTGCAGAAATTAAAACACTCAAATTTCTCTCACACCCCCAACCCTTCTCCTTTCTGCTGGCATGTCTCTGCACTCTGCAGGGCACAATGAGGCAGTCAGCACCATTTCCACCACGCACACAAACCCTAAACTGCACCTCTTCCTCACATCACCTTCATCACTACATGAAAGCAGCTTGAAAGGACCCTGCATCATAGAAAGGTTTCATTTTGCTTAGAGATTATACAATATGGACAGAACAAGCATGAGCAATTGGTATGAAACAAATGAAGGATGAGGGTCAGATAGCTGGGAAGGGACTGAACCTGTGCAGACAGACCTGCAGCTGTAGCTTGCTCAGGGAGAGGAAGACCTGATACAGTCATGAACGTGACCCCTGCACATGCTTCTGTTTTACAAACAGTCTGCCAACACATCAGGAATAATTTTATTGAAATACAGACTTTTAAACAGTGTGGAAGTGTAGCCTCAGAGAAAAGGAAATGAAAGGAAAGAAAAAAAAAAAAAAAAAAAAAAAAAAAAGAGAAAATATGGCAAAATAAAGTTAGAAAAACAGAATTTGTACAAGTTATCAAAAGGAAAATTGAATATAAACTGCTGTATAGAGACACAATTAGATTCAAATGGGAACCTAAACTTCTGAGTACTTGACTTTGCAACCTTAATCCTGCAAGTTTTGAATGGGTAATTTGCTTGTTTTCTTTTAAGAACACCACAGCCACAGCAAATATATTACACAGAAAGAACCACCAGCAGCAGCAAAAGTTGGGATATCACTTAATTTTACATTTTCACAGAAACTGCCTTCTTTTTGTTAAAGTGCTTGATTGTGTTCAAAAGCTGAAAAATACCTCAAACAACTGAATTCAGCAATAGCCTCCACATTTTATTTACAATTTTTCTAGGAGGAATGGCTGTGAAGGGCCTTTTTCTGACTACTTGAAAATAGCATTTACATAGAGATTAATACACTTGAGACATTCCATGGGACACAAATCTGTTTAATTGGTTTCTCTTGACTGTAATCATTCTACCCAAGTTATTTTTTTCAGCACTTGAAAAATTACAGACAAGAAATCCAGTTTGTAATCATCTTGCTGAACCATGCAGCAGCCTTCTATTAATTTTCTATTGATACATTCTCTGCTCATTGGCTGAAAGTGCAGCCCTCTCTGTGAAGTTATAATATGAGCAAAAAAAGTAAGAATAATTTGTACAAAGCAATGGATTATACAAACGGCTGGCTAGGCACTGTGCAAACTTCCATGCTGGTAACTACCACCAGCTGGCTCAGAAACAGTTGAAAGCTTCTAATCTGCTTCACTTTTACCTCATTTGCTGCTGCATTTTTGCTTGATGGTGAAATCTTGACAAGGTATTGCTGTGGCTTTGTTTCAATTTAGTTTATACACTGATCTAGCTATACCACAGCTTTTTCAGCTACTAAAACATACTTCATACCCCTATATCCCCAGTGATTTTACAGTCTTCATAATGTTCAGATCGTATTAGCCACTGAATTTCATCTTCCCAGATAAGTGAAACTTTCTATTCCTTCCTGTTCTTTACCAGCAAACACTCCTTTTTATCATGATTTTTAAGCCTTCATCTTTAGAGAATTTATACTGAGGTCAGGGAATTTGTCATCTTTCCTTCTACAGAGATGCTCCTGTGCATCCTAAAGAGACTACCAAACAGTTCTCAGAGGACACAACACACTAAACCCCAGCTAGGTGGATTTCTTTGCAAAACTGTTATTTTATGAAGCTTCTTGCATGACATTTATTCAATCAAATTATTATTGACTTCTCTTACCCCATCTCCATCAAGACTAAATATTAAAGCTGTGCAATAAAGTGAAAAATATGAGTTAGAGTATAAGGATCTTGCATTTCAAAACAAAATAGTTAATCCGTCAATAAAATCAATAAATCTTTCTGGGTTTTCCTGTCTATGAAAAATATAAATATTTTATTGTAGATATAAAAACAGAAGTTGTAAATTTTGCTCATCTCCACAAAGGCACAATGTATATAATAAGTTAACCTTTCTGCTCATAAGCTATGTACTTCCTGACAACAGCAAATATAACATTGATGTCAAGAAAATAAATAGTTTGCTGCTGAATGCGTGATGATGAGGCCAGTCAAGGAGAAATCAAGTTATAAGCACTTTCTTCTTAGCATGTCTCTTAATTAAAGTCAATTTTTTTAAATTTATAACTGAAATATTCATGACTAATAATAGCGTAACTAGAAAGCACTCACTGAAGATGCTTTTTAGCATATAGTACAATGTTTGTACAGCTGCTTAATCCTGTAATTGCCATCAGGTCTTCTTGTTGAATTTTTGCAAAAAGCTCAGACACATTTTTTTCAGACTTCTTTCAAGACACAAAACTGAAGGAAAGTATATTCAAGAGGGATGTTTGAAGTAGCATGCAGGAGCCAAATCCTGTTAACAAATAATGAAATGTGTGTTTAAATCCCATAAACCTCACTCCATTTCTTTTAATGTTTATAAACAGTTTACTGAAATAATAGTGCTTTTCTTAGCAATCAATGCAACAGTGAAATATTTCTTTTTTTTAAGGGAAAATACAAAGGGTAATGTTTTTTTCCTAATAAGATTTGTACTTTGTAATGGCATAGCACTGCAGATATTGGAGGTTTAAAGCTGAGTAACAGTAAGATTTTATTAATGTTTAGTGACAGACAGTATGCATAGCAGAAAGGATGGAAGTGATGGATAGTCATGCTTTTCTACACTGCTTGTTCTGTGACTCCATTATCTCTGCAGAGCACAGAATAAGGCTGTCTGTTAGGCACACGTAATAAGTCCAAGTGTACCACTAGTCAAAGGGATGCTATGATAATTTCATCCCGTACACTCAGTCATGAGAGTAATCAGTGGGTTGTTTTGTTTTTTTTCTGGGGGGGGGGGGGGGGGGGGGGGCGGGGTTTTATTTTTGTTTGTTTGTTTTAAAATTAGATTAGTTCCCTAATTCCCTATTCATCTCACAGATGAACACAGACTTGTGCTGACACAGCACAAAGATGCAGGGTGAGGAGGGGTGGTGCTGCAAGGAGGGAAGAACAGGAGGGAAAATAAAGTCAACCAGCATCAGGACCTAACACTTTGTACCATGAAACTGCAGTTTAAATCAGGAGCAGCTTAATTTCTCTAGAGTGGAAAATAAGCAGCAGCTGTAATTACTGCCTGCAAGTGCAAACACTCGCTCATTCCCCCTGCTTCTGAGAGGCTGAGCTGCTGCTGGCCATTTAAGACAATTCACAGTTCCCTCACCAGCGTAAACACTTATATCCAATAACACCTCTTATTTCTCCTGCCTGTTTAAGAGGGGTGTCTTTTTTAACCTACATTATTACAGTGATCTGGTTTACGTTGCAGAGACAGAACTGAACAAGCTGCAAACTGCAAAGCAGGCATAGAAAATCTTCCTGTTAAACTATAGTCCACCAGCTACTCTAGCTCCCAGTCCAATGCTGAACCAAGCATCCCCAGCATGCTCTACCAGAAAGGGTTCCCTGACAACCCTATGTATTTTTCCAGCACTTTTTTTTTTTTTTTTTTTTTTGGGGGGGGGGGGTCAGAAAATCTTTCCTAATTGTGATTTCAATATTTCTGTTTTCAGAATTAAACAGATTTGGTGTCCTTGTCCATCATATAGTACCTGGTCCATGAGACTTGTAACAGGATTTTTATGGGCTGATCTGGCTTCACTCTTAGGGGAGAGGGAAAATCTGCCGGGCAGTCATGAATGAGTCTCAAGGACACATCCTGGTTTTGCACCTGGTTTTGGTTGTAGGCCTCCTATAACCTACTTCTGTGCACACAAGCAAATTTAGCTCATGTTCTCATCTCTTTTTAGATGGTTTTACTTTTCTGTCCAAGTATCAGCAACACTAATTAAAGTGTAGTAAAAATGTGACCCTAAACTATGCAAACTTCACCTATTTTTCTTACAAACACTTCTGAATCTTGTACCAACAATCTACTTGCTATTAAAGTTTTGCATTGGCCAAGTGGAAATTTCCATTCATTCCATATATTTGCTAAAGCATATGATGGGTTTTTAGGTCTGAACAAATACTTTCCATGCTCTAGGACTAGAATGAGGCAGATTTGCTCCATTTGAATTTGAAAGGCTAATTCATTAGCACATTACGCCTACATCAAAACATTCATCCTCAGAGGTGCTAAAGAGTCATCTGTCAGTTTTCTAGAATTTTTAGTTCCATATCATTTTTACCCATATTGCATGAAAATTTTCTTTCACACCAAAAATGATATCTATGTTTTGCTGTATTTGTATAAACCCAGTAAAGCTTTCTCTCTACATCTTAACTGTGTCTTTTCCTAAGTGGCCAAATTGGACCACTCCATCAGCAGATGACTGCGCTGGTGCAGAGTAGTTGCACTGCCTTTGTACTCTTGTGCAAGTCTCTTTTGACTGACTGGTCAACACAACAGGAACACGAGCATAGGTCACTCAGAACATGAAGGCACAGCTGCAGCAGGGCACAGAGGCAGCTCCCCACCTGCTGCTGGTACTGCAGCATCCTCAGACAAACCCGTTTTCTCTCTGGCAGGCAGCTACATTCTTAGTTCACCCCTACATTTCCCTCTCCTTTTTCTTCTCTTTATCCTCAGGCTCCTAAGGGAGCAAGAAATATTCCTGAGAATATTTCTGTTCTCATTTAGCCAATTAATTCCCAGGTGGATGTGTCTTATGCAGAGCTACACACACATTCACTCAACAGTACATCGGTAACAGTATTAAAGACTTTTTCAACATCTGAGCATACTCGGAGTCCTAATAAAAATGGTTTTCTGTACTTGTTTGTTTGTTTACTTTACCATCATTATAGCCCGAATGCGGGCTTATAAACACACTTTGCAAGCCTGAAGGACAAGTGAGCAAGCAGGAAGGAGATGAAAGGTACTTTTTGAACAAGTTACTTCTGGAAGCATCACAAAGTTTGATCTGAGAGGATAGTCAGAGGTGGAGAAGATAAGAACTGTCCCAGGCAGGTCCTAGGACAGTTTCCTGCAGCTGCTGTGCAGGAGGTGGGTGACCAGCAGGAATGACCAGAAACTCTCCTGGCACCCCTGAGATGCAACTACAGGAAGGGAAGAAGGAGAAAGCAATGGAGAAAAGGAAAGCTACAGTTATATTCAAAGTTATGTTGGAGCTTGAAACCCGTAACTAGAGGTTTTATTTAATGCAATAATAGAGAGACAGCCACTGGAGGGATTTGCAGAAAAGGAATTACGTCTCTGTGTCAATAGAAAGGAAGATTACTTTGGTAGCTTCATTTTATAAGACCTGAAAGGGGAATGAATTGGGTGCCTATTTGTGGTAATAGATTCAGAACTCACATCTAAGACATTAAGTTTAATAAACAAAAAAAAATACCTTGCCATACATTCATCATAATTGTAATACATTTAGCTACTGAAAGTATTTGTTGATCCTTCTTCTCCCTCTCACTTGCCCTTATGTCCACAGATGACAAAAATCTTTTTTTTCCACTTCTTTCTTAAGTGAGAAAATGTAATTGCTATTGAAGATGCCACCACCAGTACTGCTGTTCTTTAATCATAGACAGACATTCAGCTGAACCCTTACCAATTGAATTTCAGAGTGTTTACATAAAACTTGATGTGGATACAATTCATTTCTGTGTGTTGTAAAGACAATGGTTTTTATTCTGCAAAATGCAGCGCATTTCCACATTTATCACTGTAAGCATAAAATTGCCTAAAGGCAGTGCATCTTTAATTAATTTTTACTGCAGTATGAAAAGAATCCTAAATCATTAATCATTTTCCTTTCACTATATACTGAAAGAAATTTTTCCTTTCCTATCCTATATACATGCACGCATATACACATAAAAAATCCTGTTGAACTTGACTTTTAACACCCTGTTTAAAAACTGAATTCCTTTCTACCTCTTGATCTAAGCTGCTCTACCCTCTGGAGATTAGTCTTCCGGTAAGATTAGGGTCACGAGAGTTGCTAGTGACAGCCCAACAACTTCTCCCAAAGCCTACACCAGTTTCTACAGGCACAGATGCTGGATTGAATGTAACTTATAATGAATATTTTTTAGCTGATTGATTTTAGCTTCCATTAGACTTCCAGAACTGTCTGACAATTGTTTCCTCAGCACTAGCATCCTTCTGTCTTCTATTATTATTTTTTTTTACAAGAGGTGAATAAATAGGTTTCCATCAGAATAGGCAGCTCTATTTCTTCCATATATGTTTCTATCCCTACATAAATGTCAGCATATAAAATATTACACTTAGTAATCTCTAGACGAGCAGCTTAAATGAACGTACCTGATCATTCCATCTGCTGCCTAAACAAAGCCTAGCAAATCTATTTATTATACATTCCAAACATTGTATGAATATTAACCAATCTTTCCAATAACCCTCTGCCACTGTCAGTCATTCCTGACCAATCTGAAGGATGAAATAATGAAGAAATAAAGAGAATTAATGATGCCTCCAAATTACTTCCATGACTCAAGATTCTGAAGTCTTTCTTCTGAAAATGGCTAACCTTGCAGGGTTAGGCAAGTAATTACTTGGTGGCCCATATGAGAATCTCAGGATCATATGCAGACAGAACTATATGCATACCCTGAAATTTCAAAGTGCCCCAAATTATAGCAGCTGTGATTCTCGATAAATAAATAAATAAATTAATTAATTAATTAATAACCTGGTCTAGATAAGAATGAGAAATTAAGTACATTTTCCACACCTAAGCACAATCAGAATCCAGAAATGAGGCATGCCTCTGCTCAGGTTATACAAGAGGTCACATTGAGGGAAGCAAGTTTATGTCAATGCTTTCTGCTGCATTTTATACCCAGGGTGAGCAGATTTTATTCAGTGAAGACTTACAGGCAGACCAGCTGAGAAGGCTGGCCCACACAGTGAGCCACTTGATCCACAACTCCTATGAGACAACACGAAGAGATTCAGTTCCACATCAAAGACTGCTGAATATATTCTTCCGATGATTTTTGACAAGTGAAAATAAATCTCCTTAACAGTGGAATATAAATAGTCTTCATTTGTGGGTTGCAGCTAAATGCATAGATGTATTTTAACATTTTTTAATCACTGTTTTTCTGAATTCAGCATTTTCCTTACATTTCAGCCAAACGCATGACAAAAAAATTAGTGTGAAGAGATTTTTAATATCCCACTGAATAAGAATTTCTATTTTCGAGTAGCATTAGCACTATTGCTTTAAAATGATCTTCTGAACCATGAAGACAGATTTTGAAAACCATCTTTTGAATACGCTCACAAGCTTGTCTAACATGTTACCCTCAAGGTTAACATTTCAGAGCCAAGTACCAGAGGAATCCTTTCAGTGGTGACACACAAATTGAGACTACACAACTTTCTGCTGGCATACAGACTGTGGTAGATATTAGCTTTTCTCTCCCTTTGCTGTTAACATTTGCTGTGTGTCAAATCAACAGATTCAGGCAGATAGTTTCTGAAAGTTATTGCTAAGATGAAATGCTACTCTTCTTACTTTCTTAAAAAGACTGTCAATAGTGGATATGCAATAAACAGATGCACAAAGATAAAAATTCTCTACAAGAGGTTTATATATGTATCATACACTATTTTTAAGTCATTTTGGACTAAATATACTACATCACATTATCTCCTGCCTACATATAACTTTCTGTGAAGAATACTCTTTGAAAGGTGATGGGAAGGAAGCTCTTAAAGGGGGCATCCGGATGATCTTGGCTTCTGAAATGGATTAAAAAAAAAAAAAAAAAAAACACACATTTAAAGCAGATGTTGGCATTTACAATGTCTGTTCTTCAAACAAGCATGTTCCTGTTTTTGAAAGTTGAAAAATGTCTAAAATTTTATATATATATATATATATAAATTTCTTCATGATGGTAGTATTCTTCCTTATATACATAGTATCTATAGGCTCTATCTATAGTATACATAGTCTATATAGGCTCTGATAACAAATAGATAATGTATTGTGTGTTCAGAGTACATTTTTTGGATATTCAAACTATATACAAGAAAATTACTATAAAATAACTGCTTCATAACAAGAAATTACTTGTGTGTGATTAGAATTAGAATCCATATATGTGATTAGAATTAGGAAAAAGTCATCTTTATTTGGTTGTTAGAGGGCAGATTGTTGTTTGAGATCAAAATAAGAATAACATCACATGGCACCTTGGATCAGATCAGCTCTATGTCAGTTAATACAATCCTTTATGTCCAAACTCCAGATCTTAAAACCTGTACATCACTTAATTAAGTAAAGCATGGAAGGTCTTGAAGATGAAAGTTGCTGGTGCTGTCTGAAATTATAGAACACAGCTTTGAAGTGTAATAGAACAAATAAGGGATCACAAACAGGAAAAAAAAATCCGTTTAAATTGTGTCATAGAATGGGTCAGCTCAGCAGGAAGTATCATTTGTCTGTGAGACAGTTTAAAGCCTCCTTGCATTACTTATGTTCAAGCTCTGATGATTTAAAAGATTCTTCTCTGCCTTAGATTTCCACAGCACTTTCTTACAAAACTCCCTCACCAACCAAAGAGAAGTATTTTAAAAATGCTAAGCGTGCTTTCATGGTGGAAGCTTAAGAATAACTCAGTTAGGTCTGTTGTAGCAAATGCTACTGGTACAGCAACAGTCTGAGTGCTATTCTCAGCCCAGATATTTTGTTAATATTTTTGCCTCTTACTCAAGAAATTTTGAAAGCATTTTCAGGAGCTCCTGAAATCCCTAACATGGCATGTAGTAGCACTTATTATTTAGCAACATTCAGATTTTGAAATAAACTGTTTTTTAAAGGTGTACAAATAAGAAAAAATAATGTAATTCTTTCTCTCCGCTCTTGTTTTTTGTTGTTGCTGTTGTTTTGAGAAAACTTTCTGGCCTTTTCATAAGAGAAATACCTGAAGCTTTCATATGAGATATTATTTACATTATAACAATGTGCAGGCATGAACCCTCCCTTTGCCACACAGAAAACAGAATAAGCGTAAACCACGAGACACAGGTTGAATTCAATAAATACCAGAAGAGGCAAACAATATTTTTGCTCAGTAGATAAAGATTCACTTGATGAAATATAATTAAATAAGTCTGAAAATTGCTATATTAAATATTGTAATACAGATAGTTTACTTGCTACTCACAATGTTATTTTCAGGATGGGACAGAAATTTAAAGGACTGAAAAGTATTACTTATTACAACTTTGGTGAAAATCATAAGAAAAACAGTCTGACCAAAAATTAAAAATAATAAAAAAAAAAAAAATTAAAGCAAGCAAAGATATCTCTTTTGATATCTACAAAGGAATAGGTAGCAAAGGATAAAAGATAAAAGACAAAATTCCTACTACACTGCTGAATTCTTTCAGAAGGTTGTCACTATTTTTACTGACCTAGGTAAAAAGGGGTTCTCTTTAGAAGCATCATCTTAAAATGTAAAAATAAAATTATGATACAAAAGAGTTAGTTATTTACTTTTAATATGACAAAGAATATACACTTTTAATCTTGGAGATTTTAACAGGCCAGTTGGATTGTCTCATCACTAACAAAATCTCTTGCATCTTCTGACCCTGCTTCAGCAGTGGTTTTGGATCAGATGATCTCGAGAGGTCCCTTCCAGCCTCAGCCAGTCTGTGATTCTTTGGCAGCCACTTTATATATCACAACTTCATCTTCTCAATACTGGGTTAGGGTCATTATCTTGAGAGGCTTTATCCACATTTTACAGGTGGGAGATTAAATTTACGATAATCACAGATTTCAACCACTGACATAGAGAGGAAAGAATGCACATCTTTTCTTCCACATAATGTCATATTAAGTCACCTGATGTCCATGTTCTACCAGTAATAAAGAACAGACGTGTTAGTGGGGCTGCTCCAAAAAGGGTCTCACTGGAGATTTTTACCCTGCAGACCAGGCATACTGAAGGGACATCAAGCCTTCTCTACTGACAGGAGGCCTTAGCATGTGTAGTGCCATGGAGAGGGAGTATATAGAATATCATTGAAATTAACCCCTTTTCCTTATCTCCCTCGTCTCTTCTTCTGATTTAAACAGAAGCTTAAATGATAAAAAAAAAAAAAAAAATGGAGATATAGTGGAGATACAGGGGAAGGGACTGCTGACCTCATTTCAAGGAGAATTACTTTTTCTTCCCAACAGCAATGCTATCTTACTCTGGAATGCTATGTCACCAGGTTACATCTTTCTTGGAGGTAGTACTTTCCAAGTGAAAAAAATAGGAAGTCTTGGGAGCCTGCCAGTCTTGCAAATAGACCGAATGACCTGTTTCACTGAAGTAAAATCTCACATTCTTTTTGACTGAAGGCACATTGGATGATTTTGAAATGATCACATAAGAGCAAGATAAGGCTGTTCTGGCAATTATATTGCAGGAAATAAGGAAAGGTACCTGGGCTAATAACAGCAATTTACAAAGTTCAGGAAGGAGGTGCCTGAGGTTTAAAAAGTCCACAGTTCAATTAAATGCTAGAACAAGTGCTGCAAAGAATAGGATTATCAAAGTTGGAAATGATTTTTAGGCCTCAACAGGAAAAAAAAGTATAACCTACAAACTTTATTTCTTGCTTAAACTAGCAACCCATATAATTACTCTATAGATTGACACAAAACAATTGGCTTTCTAAAATCTGCTGTGAGTATACAGCAACCTCAGGCTCAACTTAAAAATAGATGTAAGGAGCCAGCCATGAGGTCAGCAAGTTTTGACTGCCTTTTGCCCCTGCATCCATATCTCTGAAAACAGAAGATGTGCCACTTTAGAAAACACTGTATGCAGCTCTTTGACACCAGGAGCTGCTTTAGTGTTTCCAGTCCAATAGCATCTTTGGGAATAAAGCTTGAGAAGGGCTGTGAGAAAAGAAGATGTTCAAGGCTGTAAGGGTAAATGCAAATGAGACAAACTTGAATTTTTATTTATTTTTATATATATATATATATTTGTCTTTATGAGGAGAGGAGATCTTGAGTGACAAAAGTCATATTTATAGTCTGAATATTTTCCTTTTTTTTAAATCTGTAATTAGCTATACTAAATATTTAGAGCTTAATAAATTATTCTGAATGCATGCTTATATTTCATTCGCATCACAGCCTTGTGCAAAATCTGAAGGGCTGCACTAGCTACAAATACAATAAAAGGAATTGCTTAGTGCTGATTATTTATGTCCATGTTTTGCTGGATTGGGACCTTGGAAAACAGTCATTTCTCCCTCTTAATTTCTCATGACTTACTACAAGTGATGCTGTACCCCTCTCATGCTTCTACTCATGCAGTCAGAAGTATTTCTTCAGTAAGGAACATTGCCTTGAAGAGCTAGGTTACAATTCTGAATAGGAGGAAATCATCAGTTCACACTCTTTTTAAAACTATTCTGCACCATTAAAAATTGTTTCTGTCTGTTCTTATTTTTCAGCAAGAAGCAGTCCACTACAAGGTAGCTTAAACACATGCGGTACAATTGCCTTCAACAAGATACCTTCCCAGTACAGTCACTTCTCTGACAATTCTTTTATCAATCTATAACTGAATTGTATGAGATTAAGAAATATAAAATAGAGTGCATGCCTGCTCCCAGTTTCTGTGAAATGCATATTTTTTCTGATAGACCAATTGAGAGGAATTAAAAGCAGATTTAACATTTCATAAATATGTCATCCAATCTGTCAGAATAAAATCCTAATACTTAAACCATTCTATATGAAAGTCAGCATTAATTACTTACCAAAATGTCAATATCAATTACTTAATGAAATATTCAAAATGGCATCTCACTAAAGATAACATGATCTTTAAGATCTAATTCAGCTAAGTTCTACTTCAAGCCGCACTGTCACTGATGGGCTACAAAATTTATGCTCTGTTACACATTTTTTCTCCCTCATTGTCACTCTCTCTCTCTTCTCTGATCTTGGTTCCCTTCTTTTTCTCATGAGGTGTCACTTTCTTTTTTGTCCAATGGTGTTTGTATCATATTTTGCACAATCTAATACACAACATTTAAATCTTACAGCATTCTAATTCTACCTTAGCCATAACAAGAAAAATTACCTCCTAAGGGAATAACTGGGCTTCCTGTTATACACTCATAAGTGTTTTACTTCAACTACAAGTTGTCAGTGTCATTGCAGAAATATCTAAGCCAAATTGTAAATAATTTTGTCAATGTCCATAAAGATCCCCTAGACAAAGTTTTACCTGGGAGCATGAAATGACACCTCCAGATAACTGAACATATTTTTTAAAATGTCTTGTAACAAGAAATCCATAATCCAGTGATACACATTTTTTTTTCATACTGATTTTTTTTTTTTTTTTGCCTAAATTAAGGCAAAATATCTTTGTGTGCTTCCCATTTTAAGCCACTATAATTATTTACTCATGCTGACTGGCAGAAGAATTACAGTCTTGTTATCAGGAAACATAACATATGGAAGGGAACAGACCCACATGAGGCATCAAATTTACTCCAGTCCATTATCAAAAAAGCAAACCTGAGCTAGAAGAACCAATGGAAAAATCTGTAAAATAAGAAATGCTATGAGACAGATGGTTTTATACTAAACCGCATGTGGACCTCATTTACTCAAGGGTAGAATGTCATAAAATGAGGCTCGGTGAGTTCCAGACTTGGTCACTGGCTTCTGGGCAGCTACATGAAGACCATAGCTCTCCATTAGACCTCAGCTTCTCCATCTAGGAAATGAGGGTGAAGCTAGCTCTTCTGTAAGATGATTTGGAAGCTATCAAAGAAGGTTCAATATATATTACCTCTGCTTTTATTAAGACAGAAATTGTTCAATTCATCAAATTTTCCTTTTGCTGCATTTTATGTGATTCATCCTTCATTTAGTTATATGGTATCGTAACATTTATTTGATATACAGAAGCTGATGATTTTCTTGAAATATTACACCCCTGCACAACAAAATGTTTAAATGTCCTTAAATCTAAGCACACATGTGGTCCCTTTAAAGTGAAAGGAACTAGTCTCATGCTAAGATTATGCATCTGCTTAAGTACATTGAGGCATGGTGATAATATAGTTGAATCATATGTCTCATTATTCATTTAGATATTCTAAAATAAATGAACATAAAAGAATATTAAACAATCACAAGTGTTTTTTTAAGATAACTGTACGAGTCTGTGATAGCTGAACACTTAACTCCATTACGATGCTTTGTGAATCCCAAACTTTTTCACTAATCCTCAAAACTGTAGTAAGACTTTATTTTACAAGCCGTGTTAAACATGATAAATAACAGGTTTTATAAAAGTCTGATGACTGGAAGTGCTTCTGGTAAATTCTCCAGAAGGGTTTAACTTTAAGGGTTTAACTTTATGGGAGCATGTGCAGTTCACAAGTTGTAATGCTTGTGTGGAGTTCTGAAGCTGTTATAACCATACCCACATACGACTGCATCACAAGTGCAGCTGGACCAGTGCTGCCCCCACTTCAGCTGGATTGTGGTTATAGAAGTTACAGTTAATCAGTTGCCCTGCTCTGCAACTGAGTTGTAATTGCAGCAGTCGTTTTACTCATACAGCAAGCCCTGGGCGAGGACTGGATCCAGCTGGGGTACAGACAGAGGAGGGGAGCCTTGGAGCCTACTGTGCGTTGGTTGTGCTCAGCAGTGCTAATGGGGAAGGAAAGACATCAATCAGCTGAAGAGAATGTGAGCTTTTCTCCTTGATAATCAACGCCTAAAGCATATGTTCTAGGTGGATGTTGAAGTGAAAGGAAAATCTTTGCATCTTTTTCAGGCAGATCTCAGCATGCCAAAGAAAGCAGCCCTTGAGGGGGTTGAATCCACACATCACAGCATAAGACAGGTGCAGTCAATACACAGAAAAAGGTCACCTTCCTTCAATACCTTCCACCCCTCTCACAGCAAGTGAGAATCAGCGATGGCCTCTGTCCACTATATCCTGCATGGTGTTGGAGCGTTAAATCTACAGGCTACCCTTTATTTGCAATGTAATCTAATTCCTTATGATTTGTTGGTGGGATGTGTTATAAATACGTTTGCTTATTAGTATGTCACATTTACAGAGCTAGACTGTGCTAGCCATTACTCTTGCAAAGCCTGGAAAACTTTCTGTGGTCACTGACTTGGAAAAAATAAAAAACAATTATGTAAACCATAATAAGTGTAAGGAACAATCTTGAATAGATGGGTATTATTATTTTTAATGAGAACTAGCCATAATCAGTATTTCTAGATGTATTGACAGATAACAGCTTTTAAATAAGAAAAGCAGAGTACACATTATTTAAAATCGTATATGGAAAAAAAAAGCATTGTCCACCTATTAGCCAACAGCTTTAAATCTAATTTTGAACAAACTGCAGAGAATGATTAAATGACAAAGTACTTTATTAATGTGTTTTTCTTTTCCATAATGCTACTTTTGTTTGCTGAGCTTGCTGTCTGTAAACAACTTATAATGCTCACTTTTGATTTAAACAGTGCGAACATTTCTGCATTTACTGCAATAATACAGGGTGAGCCATAACACCGTAAAGTAAGACATAAAAGCAATTTGTTCTCTATATGATATTGATTTTTAAATAAATGAGTAGGGTTTGTGCTTATTCCATGCAGAAAGCAAAAACAAAACTAGAATTAATAAAATTACACATACAGCTTTTCCAGACTTTTCTAAAGCTGAGCACTAGTTGTGGAAAAGGTTTGTGGATACATTTTTCAAACCCACAGAATACTATCACATCTTCACTGAAGTGCTCCAGGAAAAAATAATTCACATTCTTCTTAAAACAGTAACATCTGTTCCTCTAAATGAATACTAACATGACAATTTATGGACAAGGCAAAGTTTAAAAAAATGAATGGTTTATTGCATATAGTTTGCCAATATATGAAGCTTCATCATGAAATTCTATTTTCCTTTCAGTGTTGTATTTCCAGACTAACTGTAGCGAAAATCCTAGAAATCACAGCATCTTTATTTTTTCCTCTGAGCTCACGGGCCCAGAGTACCAAGCATTTTGAGTCAAGAAGCAGCTGTTTCCTGATTATCCAAAGCACAGTTATCTCAGAAAGAATATTGGAGAATTGGTGATCCAATTATTTTTTTTTTCTTACTAGCTCTTCCCTGACTCCCATGTCTGATATTAAGGACAGGCAGAGAGATATTTTTATGGCAGTAATTGTCTTCTCATCTATCACTGATAGAGATATAACTGTAAAATGCCTGGAATATTTCTGCAAGGAAGTTCCAGTAAAAAGAAAAAAAAATCCTCAAAATAGGTTTTAAGATTACAGCTAAGTGATAAACAGCTTCCTGAGTTTGGCAAAGGAAAACAAAGAAAACCATATGGATAACTTAATTCACAAAGGGAAAGGGGGAGAAAATACAGTGAAAAGGTCTCAAGGGCTGAGGTAAATACAGGGAGATCACTCACCAGTCACTATCATGGGCAAAGCAGACTCAGCACAGGGAGATTAGAGGAATTTATTACCTATTACCAACTAGGTAGAGAAGTGAGAAACAAACAAAATAATTAAAAACACCTTCCCCCTCTCTCCACCCTTTTCCACCTCCTCTCCCCAAGCAGCACAAGGGAATGGGGGCTGCAATCAGTCCCTGGCACTTCATCTCTGCCACTGCTTCATGGTCACTCTCTACCCCTTCTCCATATACAGTCCCTCCCACAGGATGCCATCCTTCCCAAACTGAGCCTGTGTGGGTTTCCCATGGGCAGTAGCTCTTCAAGAACTGCTCCCACAGGGTCCATACCACAGGGTCCATCCCCCAGGAGCAAACTGCTCCAGCACAGGTCCCCCACAGGTGGGCGGCAGCTCCCCCCAGACCTCCTGCTCCTGCATGGGCTCCTCTCCAGGGGCTGCAGTGTGGAGATCTGCTCCATGTGTGACCCATGGGCTGCAGGGGGACACCCTGCTCCACCAGGGGCCTCTCCACAGGCCACAGGGGAACTGCTGCTGCGTGCCTGGAGCACCTCCTGCCCTCCTTCTGCACTGACCTTGGGGGCTGCAGGGCTGGTTCTCACTCCTCTCTCCCAGCTGCTGTTGCACAGACGCATTTTCCCTTTCTTAAATCTGCTCTCACAGAGGCACAAACAACATTGCTCACTGGCTTGGCTCTGGGTAGTGGCAGGTCCCTTTGCAACTAGATGAAACTGTCCCTTATATAACATGGGGTAGCTTCTAGGTTTTTCTTGCAGAGGCTACCCCATGCAGCCTCCCGCCACCAAAACCTTGCCACATAAACCCACTACAGGTGTTTTCTTTTCTTCTATTTGTAAAAATAGCAAATGAGAAAAGATTGTGTTCACCAAACTGAGGAAGATCATATCCCACTTTTTCCCAGAAGCCTATTGATTTGATGCTGTGGGTGACCTGTGTTCATTCCAGCTTCTCAATAACCAGAATTTACTACATTTTTGATTGATGTTACCAACAGAGTGCACAGAGATCTATGCTGGGGTTGCACATTGCTGTCGCTGAAAGAATTATGAACTTCACTCAGAAAAGAGAAGCAGCAATATATTTATTGATGAAAACAGAGATTTAGCAAAGCTTAATCATGAATAAGATGATGATTTAACAAAGCTCTAATGGTAAACATGACATTAACAAGATCCGTGATGTCAAGGTCACTTGATTATATACTGCATAGGGGACAGGGTCAGACTAAAAGCATCAGAGAGACCCTCACATTAAGTTACAAGGTTCAAAATGAAGTCCCTTTTGCCATCCAAACTCCAAAGAGTCAAGATACAACTGGATCCTATCCCAATCCCAGATTTAACGATTTATGCCTAAAGGATTATATGCACAATCAATCCTTTCTATCACTCAGATAAGACTACAAAGCTTCAGCATGCTTAGCAAATCACTTGCAAAGTTTCAACAAGCTAGCTATTAGTCACTTACCCAGTATCTGTCAGAGGTAAGGAATCTCTCAACCTCAAGGAGTAACCTTGAGTCATCTCTCTCTTCAAGAAGATCCTGGCACACAGCCTGCAGTACAGGAGAGCTCAATGGGCTGTGGGATGTTCCCTGTTTATGGGGTAAGATGATTGACTATTAGTCATATTTACATACCAGTCATATATATATATATATATATATATATATATATATATATATATGGTTGGTACATGCTTCTATAGCCCTTGGATCTATCTCCCCCAAATCCACTTGGAGCCTGGTTCAACTGTCATGACCAGACGTATTCTTCATGTTTGCCTGATGGTTATCATCCATGCAGGGCTATGGGTGAAGGGTTAGATTAGGGGTGGCCCAGGGGAGTACACCACCACAGCTGTTCAATATGGATATGAATATGAAATAAACAGTATGGAAAAAAAAAAAAAAAAGGATGAGTAATAAGGTAACATAGATGTCAGACATAAAATTACTCATTACAGTTAAATTTAAAACTGCAAAGAATCAGATCTGAAGATTTTGAATGAATAGACAGATCATGGCAAATCAAATGACTTGACGATAAGTGAAAAGAATTGTTCATGAGGAGAAAATCCTAAGTGTGCCTGTAACAGAATGGTCTCTGAATGAGCTACAACTCAAGAAAGATATCTTGGAGTCACTGTGGATGGCTTTCTGAACTACAGTTTGTAACCACTATAGTTAGCAGTAGTCAAAAAAAAAAAAAAAAGGAAACAAAGAAAATAAAACTATAGCACCATGTAAATACAGAGTCTGTTCATTCCTTGAACGATATATAAGGTTTTAGTTATCCCATAGCAGAAAGGAATGGCAAAAAAACTGCCAGGGGATTGGAGGCTTTCTATATGAGAAAAGACTAAGCAAACTAAGATTTTTCAGCTTGGAAAAAGACTTTCTGAAGAAAGGAAGACTTATGATGTCTTGGAAAACTGTTTTATAAGGAAGAAATAGTTACAACAACAATACATATTACTCCAGTCTTTGAGTCATTAATCGTACACGGAGGGTGAATAGGAAATTATTATGACAGTTTATAGGATATTAAATATAACACTTAGTAATAACAATTAACAATGTATATAATTATAACAACGTAACAATACACTATAACAATTAATTATAGGCACTTTCTACAATTATTACAGCATTATTAAACTATGGGACAGCACCACACAATGCTGTGAAAGCTGAAAGTGATTTCCAGAAAGGACTGGAGAAATTCCAGGGCCATCAACAGCTAGTAAACATAATGCTTTTGGTCCAGTATGGGCTGCAGAAGTTCTATTTGTTTGACAGACAATGAGAGAAAACCTAGGAAAGACATTTTATCCTTTGGCTTTTTAAACTCTAAGTATCCAATAATGGTCACTGTCAATGAAAGACCACTCGTCTAATCAGTGAAAGACACTGATCTTCAGTTTGACCCAATATGGCAGTTTTTGTATTCTGTTGCCTATAAGGTCCTGTAGGAAATGAAAGCAGACGTGTATTATTAAAGTAGAGATGTATATAGAGAAGAGCAATCTGAAAAAAAAGAAATAAGAAAGTATAAAGTATCAGTGTTAGAATCAAAAATGTTTTATCAAATTATGTCCTGTAAATTCAAAGGTTTTACACAACAGGGATGTTTTCATGAAAATCCATCCCATAAGTTAACTGCACAGCCAATGTTAGAGTCCCAACCTCTTGTAAAAGACAAAACATGCTTTTTAGTGCCTCTGAAAGCATGTAATTTCATTTATGATCTCCTAAAAAGTTGTTCTAGTAGGAAGAAAAAAACTCTAAATTACATTATCTATTTTCTAGCAGGTTATACAGCTGGATCATTTGTTTTTGAAAAACAATGAGTTACATTAATCAATAGATTTTGACTCAGTGTTCCTCCACTCTTTTATTACAGCTGATTGCAGACTATAACTCTTTCCAGAGACAACTCTAAGGCTTGGAGAACATTAGATGATTTTCCTCTCAGTAAGGATTTTAACTACTCAGGAATAACCTTCAGAATTTTAACTCTATCACAAATCAGGACATACTCTGAACTGTGGTCCAGGTGGTGCCATCTGTTCCACACAGTCCCCTTTACTTGTGCAGAGTGCGAGAGAGCGACAGTCTAGGCTATATGGGAATGCTGAAATTAAACAGAGCCACCGGCTATACTACATCTATGTCAGACAAAATAGCAGTTTGGGCTTGTAATAATAGAATAAAAACCATTCAGTCAAATGTCAGTATTAAATGATTTTAATTTTTGAAATCTTGATGTTGATCAGGATGATACTTACAATATTTTGGACCCTTTGAAGCCATCAATTACTTTGTCACTAGTGTCAGTGGGGCCAGGGTTTCACCTCCAATCTCCAGGAAATAAATATTTCTGAAAGGAATTATCCTGAAAGAAAGGAGAGAAAATATTTTGACACAGAGAGGAGATATAATGACCAACTTGGCAATGTTTGCTTATGCATTCTGCTATATGAGAAGTATCTCAGATGTAATCACTTCAAATTATTATTTTGAAGTCATATTTACTGCTGATCTCCTTTCTCAGAATCCTTGACAGTTCTTGTCAATAATACAGAAACCTAATATTTACACAGGATTTATTACAGTCGATGTAGGAACAGAAACAAATCTTAATTGGTTATATAACACTGATTTTCTGTGAAACTTAGACAAGGCAAGTTCTGAGGAACTTGCTCAAAATGACCATCTTTCTCAAGCTTATTTTATTTTTGTATGTTGGAATGATCGCTTTGCTGTGATTTCTGTTATGTTGTCTCTATTATTTTCTTACTCTCCTAGCTATGTTGTGACCTTCCCCGCAGAGAATATCTGCGTTTCCTTGACTAGTGAAGCCCTAGTTCCTGTACCTAACTCTGTCTACCATGAAGTGATTGAAACCCTGGCCTCATTGTTTCCTGCTGCCAACCGCACAGCAGGCACTGGTAGGCAGGGCTCCTACACTTGGGGCTTCCTTCTTGTGTTTCATCCAAGCAGCTGTATATTTCCACAGGCATGTTCTTTGCTGTTTGGGAATCTCAAATAAGACCGCTGTTTCTTGAGCCTTACTCTTCCTCTGAGTTATCAAAGTACCTTCAAGTTAATAAAAAGCTGCATTCCAAAATTTAAAATAAAAAGAAGTGGAGGTCTCTGTTTTAATGTAGAATGCTACATTAAATGTAGATTTAGTTGTTTGTGATCTCATGGACATTGCTACAAATTTCAGGCGTATTTTTAAAAGAATACTGTAATTCTGAAAAAAAATTTTGCATGTAAAGTTGGTACTTATTGGTACAATCTGCCTCTCTCTCTTCGGTATTATATCTGAAGAAAAAATAAAGAAAAACAGCTTTGGTCTGGGTCTCAGGTGCCTATATTCATAAGATTTAAATGAAATTGCACTTCTTTCCTCCATTTCCCTTTGAGGGCACTAGCCCAGTCAGCCCTACTGGAAAGGAAAGGGCTACAAGAAACAGAAAGAGAGGGAAAACAAAAAAGTCTGGGGGGGTATCAATGGAAAATATGACAGAATTTGGGGGTTACAAAACTGAAAATGAGTTAAAAGGGTGCAGATGGGGACCTGAGGCAGAGCGATCCTGACAACACCCATTGCCCCTGAGGGTGTCTGCAGAGGTATGTCTGTCTGTATATACAGAGCATGTGTGACTGGGATCTTCCTCTCACTGCAGAAAGGGCATGCACCAGGGGACCCCACAAACCACACCATTAGCACACCTGCACCCACTTCTCTGAAGAGGATCTTCCCAGCCAACGTCCCCAGTCAGCTCGAGCATGAGAACCAGGAATCCAACCTGCTTCGCCAGGATTGCCTACTTCTCAAGGGGGAAAGATGTCTTCTTGTCTTGTGTTACTTTACATAGTGTCTAAATACCTTGGCAGCGAGTCTGCCCATTAGTGCCTTTTCCATTGCTGGTGAATTCATGCCATTTAGATCAATGGGAGTTTTAAATCAATGGAATCTGGATCTTTATGTATGCTATATCTGTATAGTTAGCAGTGCAGTTGCTGATAAACTTCACAGCCACTCAGATACTCACAGGTTTCTTCAAAAGTACTTGCCTCTAGATAAACAGAAACACAAAGATTTGCACAGCGCTTTCACACTGTTTCTGACCACCAGATCCTTTCATGTCCCTCTATGAGAATGCCCAGCTGAAACTCCTTATGGTTTTTGTCTTATGCAGTGCAAAACAGCACAGTCCTCCCAGTTTTAAACCAAGACATTGAGTATTGTATTGCCTACGTCAGCCATGCTTACTCCAGCTGGTTTAATGCAATTTGTTTCCTGTAATTTCAGTTTTCCTTTCTGGAACATGTAATCAGAGAGAAACATTGGCCAGATGTCATCTTAAAATTGGACTATTCTAGTCTATTAATTGCTGGGTAAAAGGTAAAATACATGAAAACAAAGGTTTAAAACTCCAGAAAGGAGTACAGCATTCCTTTTTTACCTAAAGCTGTAAAGAACTTTCTCAGTGCTGACAGACAGAAAAGCAATCATTAAGCTCAGTCAGCTGGTTATATAGTATTATACCTTGTTTTAAAGCAAGTTGTATGGGTTTTGTCCACAATTTGTCACTTCCCAGCTTGATATTTCACAGATTATACTAACTTTGTCAGAACATATTCTAATTCAGAAAATGACAAGTATAAAAACCTGTGCCCTTGCTGAAAAATTGCATCCAGGCTTAAATCTAGATAATTATACCCCTGAGCGGTAACTGGCATTAGTATTTCTACCTGCAGCTGGTCAGGTTTTGGACTGTGAACACACATGAAGGACTAATTGCAGCAGTTCTAAATACTGCTACTGTTGTTAGGACATTACATTGGCATGAGAGAGCTAACCGGTACACTGAGAGCAAAACCAGGTACAGAGATCAGACAGCAAGTCATCGTACTATACTTGATTTCATTGCTTCATAAGAAATGACACCAGTCATTTCTTACTGCAAACTCCCACTCAGCCCATCCTTCTCAAAACTGTCATTGCAAACTGAGGGACATTTTCAATGAATATCTTAGAATATCCCGAGATGAAAGGGACCTATAAGGATCATCAAGTCCAACTCCTGGCTCTACACAGGACCACACAAAAAGCAGAGGTCTGAGAGCATTGTCCTAATGCTTCTTAAACTCCATCAGGCTTGGTGCCGTAACCACTGCTCTAGTGAGCCTGTTCCAATGTCTGATGACACCCCCAGTGAAGAACCTTACTTTCTATGTATATTGTACTTAAATCAGAGAATAGCCTAATGAGGCTTCTGACTTGCTTTCAGTAAATTACTTCAGACTGATTAAATGTTTTTGTTATAGTTATAAATAGTATTCATAGGACCCTTATTCTCTTCTAATCCTAGGCTATGAACAATAGAGATTATCCTCTAGATTAACTGTCCTATATCTGAACCAGAAACAATGCTCGCTCGGAATTTAATTCTGGAAAAATGCAGATTCTTATGATTTCATTATGTTTGTTACCATTTGTTCAAATAATAAATGTACACTCTTTGACTTCATGAATAATTTACCTTTTAGAGAAAATAAACATGGCCTGCAATTAGGGAGGGGGACATCACAAGGTCTGATTCATATGCTAATCCAAACTTATACTTGCATAACTCTGTTGAACTCCATGGAGTTACAGTGACTCAGAAATGGAATAACATAATGACAAATTAGGCCCAGCAGAGTTTAAAACGGCCTTCATCTTATTTGAAATTGCATGACTGAAACTCAGGTGAGCTAGATCCCACAAAAAGGCCATAAAGGAGAATCTCAGTGCCACACCCCGAGAACTGTAGGAAAAGAATTTGGGTGAAATTAAGTAATGCAAAAACTCAAAGTTATACCTGTAGGAACTATAACAAATTTACAATATTCATAATATTTGAGATGGAACTGGGAGAGGGAAGATAAATCTGTAATGACTAATAATCAACAGTACAGTGTGCCCATGTGGAAAGGCAAAGTTATCTTTCAAAGGTATTATGTGAAATATTGTTGGTAGATAAGAAAGTATTCATGGCATTTATATAAGACACTTCCAAAATTTTCTTTGAAACAGTCTATCACAATTCTGGTCACTCATGTTCAAGAGCAATCACATTCTAGCTGGAATAAGTACAGGGGGTAGCAACCAGTACAATCAGAAGTTTAAGCAGCCTGTGTTACAGGGAACACTAAAAGAATTCTTGGCTTTTTGAATCTCTTAGAAAAAAGGCCAAGAGGGGATATGTTTGCTCTGTGTAAACACATCATAGAGTTAAACATTAGAGACAGAAGAGCTGTTTAAACTAAAGGAAAAAAGTGTGCAGAAGAGTAAAACAGGTGGTCATGGAAGCAACTCGGATCAAGAATTATTAAAAGTTCTTACCTGTCAGAGGAGAGCATTTCTGAAACAGTTTTACAATAGAGGCCTTGGAGCTCTGCTGCATGGCAGTGGGCTGCAGGACAGGATGTCCCCTTGGGAAGGGACACCTCTCAAGGTCATGCCTGATGCAGAGACCCCTTACTCCTTGTGAGAGATTCCTTGCTGTAACAGATCCTTGGTAAGTACTTACTAAATTCTGTAAGCTTCGTTAGGATCGTCTCTTAGTTTGATTGTGCATGTATAATCCTTGAACCTTTAGACATAAACTGTTGACCAAGTCTGGGACTAGGAGTGGATGTAGCCATACCTAGGCTCCTTACCTATTCAGTTCAAGGAGTTTAGGAAGCAAGAGGATGTACTCTTAACCTCGTGGTTTGACCAGAGGTTCCCCCTGATACGTCTGACTTACCCTGTCCCCTGTGCAGTGAATAAGCATACCTTGCCATCTCCAAACTTAAGTCAATGTCTTATTTACGATTAAGCTTTGTTAGATCATTACATTATATCTGCTGCTTTCTCTCTTACAAGTGAAGTATGCAATTTCATCCACAAAAAGTTCTCACAAGGTTTAAAATAGCCAAGCTGTAGAAGCTACTTTGGGTCACTGTTTCTTACATTGGCAGAACATTAGACACATTAGACCTGGAAGATTCAAGTTTGTGTTACCTCATTCCCTTAGCTGGGAGATGGAGAGTAACTGTGCCTCATGAGATACAAACAGTTCGTTCCCACCTGCCAGTTCCTAGTGCTCTCTAGTGCTCAGGCCCTGTGTGGCAGTGGGAGAGCAGGACAAAGGGATGCTCTTTTGGTCTTTCATTTGGAAGCTCTTCTGTCTTGCACGAAATGACTCCATAGTTATGGAGCCCTGCAGTTCACCCTGGAGAAGCAAACCATGCCCCAGTAATGTGAATAATTGCTACAAAGAGCAAGAATCTCTTGACAATTTTTGCTGCTCAGTGCTTCTAATTAAGATAGAGTAAGATGTTGCTGGCCAGAAAGTTTTCCTAGTGGATATTTTAATACTGGCATGACTAGCTAGAGTTGACTATAAGATTGGGGTAGCTACCTTTGAACTTAATTTTTAAAAGTGACGCTATGCAGAAAAAAACAAGAGTACCTCTGCCCATTTATGAATTTGCCTTTTAGATAGAATGCATTTTAGCTAACTAAATTTGATTCTAAAAGGCAGAGTGCTGGAATTTAAGCCAATTTAAATAAGATTTGCTTCAGTGATTCTAAGGAATCACGTTTTACACAGAAAGGTTTTCAGCATGATAGATGGAATTTTGCACACATTTTAGCAACCTGCTCAGATTATTGCCTTATATGTTATCAAGATACAGCAGTATATTGTGTTAGCATGCTGTCAAGTTAAATAGAAAATATTCTGGTATTTCTCTTTAAAAAACTCTTTCCATGTACATACTTCACTTAGGGAAAGGGGTTAATTGGTTTATGTTCACTGAAATATTTTACAGAAAACAACTTTATTGCAAAATGAAAACATCTTTTTGGGGAACTTCATGCTAGTGCTATAAGGATTGTCATTATGTTGAGCATTCAGTGGTAAATGTGTCTCACTGGAAGTGAGAAAGAAAGTCTATAAAGTCAATATACTGTCATGCCAAATATCTTCCCAAAGCAAGATGGGCTGCCAATTCCTCCTAAAGAAATCTCAAAGGGAATTAAATTATATTCTTTACTACCTAAAAGTCCCTAAACACAGGTTAGAGCAGGTTTTACAAGATGCAGTGCTTGCAATTCTATGCAAGTACATCTAAAAGAGCACCTTGCAATGCTTGCAACAGCCTCACTCTCATCTAAACCACATAGTGAGCAGTGACTAGTGACCAAGGTGAAAGAGTTCACAACAATAAACTATTAAGTAGCCTTATACAACACCCATTAAAATCAACAGAATTCTTTCCAGGAACTTCAGTAAGAACTGAATTGCATCTTTTAGGAATAATGATAAGAAATAAGGAAATAGGATCTTGTAAGATATAAAGAGGACTGGGGGTGCTGGGGTCTTGTTCCCCTTGTTCCAAAGCTGCTAGGAATACTTTTTAAATTGAACAAGTCACACCAACCTGAACACTCACTGAAAATGTCTATAATCACTAAATACCTTATCAGACCTTCCTTTGTCTTTTTTTCTCCCACTATTTTCCCCAACCAACAACCACTAAGTTTCTCTGTGAAACAAAAATAAAATAAAAATTCATTTTTTAAAATTGAATATATATTTGTTTTGAGAAAACACATTAAAAAAATCTCTCCACATAAAACAGAGTATCATTGACCATTAATCTACATACTAAGGTGAATATCCAGGAGCCATTTTCCCTTTTCTTCATCACTGCCACATCTCCAAGTATATTAGTCGTGTAGTCTCACATTCTTGGACTATTTGCAGTATAAGAAGAAATATTTGCCTAATTCTACCTAGTGGCTTCATCTCAAGAGGACAGAAATGTTGGGTACAAATCACTTCTGTCCATGGCTGGTGGAAGCCAAAGGAAAAGCCCATTTTACTGTCTCCACTGTTCAACCAATAGTACTTCTATTTGGTGTATTGCTCAGGAAACCTCCCATTGCCTCTCTTCTTCCTAGGAGATTTTGAAGACTGTGACAGTCCATAGTCACCCTGGGGTCAGGACAAGAATTTCTCAAAGGGCTGAACAAAAGAGCTATAGAGTGAACATGAAGCACAGGAGGCCTTTACCCCTTCACTGTTTCTTGCTTTGAGAGGAATGAGCTTGTCTATATAGCTAGTATGCTTACTCCTGATTGCAATGAGATCGTTAACAGCCTGGTGGCAAATTCAACTTACATATTTTGGAATTATGTCAGTTGTACTGCTTAAGTGATGCTAAAAATAGACAAGTTATTATTCATATTAAAGGTGAGCAGACATTGATCACAAGAAAATTTTATCAGCTTAGGAACAGTTAACTGCTGAATGCCTGTTTTCAGACATACCCCTATATGAGTCTAAGTTTTCTAAGAAAGCATGCAGTTAAATGCACATCTGTCCTCTCTTGCATTAATGTTCTTCATACGGTGACTATTGGTTGTTTTAAAGCATGCATTATATGAGCATTTGTACTTTTACAACAAGAGATTAGAAATCTGTTCTTTTTTTGAGTCAATTTTTGCAAGAGAAGCATTTTACACTCTGAAGAGTTCTATCTAAATCACTAGAAATATCACAAGCTTCTGTACAACACAAAGATGTTAGAGTGTAATGTAAAATAATTACAATTTGGATAAGGATCAGTGAAGCCAAAATAAGTCAAGTTACTTAGAGACAATCTTTAGATTGTCTTCAGTACAATGCTTTTATATAATATATTTCAAATTTTACAATGTTTGTAGATAGCTTGTAGATGAAATTGTTCAATATTTTTCAGTAAAACATTTTTCATTTGTATATACATACCTGCAGAGTAAATGATTTGGTGATCCCAATTAATTGCTAAGCGAAATTAATGCTGTTCAGGCAACTGCAGTTCTACATTTCTTATGTCTCAGTTGCATTCTGAATTTCTTGTAAAACACTTCTTTTGAAAATACAATACACACACTGCGAGTTCTTCCCTTCTGAGATATCCGTATTCCAATGTAGGCACACGTGATACACAGGAAAAAATTTAGAACTGCATATCACTAGTAAAGGAATCAATGATGAAAGCCTTTCTGAAAGCAAATACATTTCAAGCAGCATTGAAAGGACCCATTTTTGACCTAAGTGGTTAGCCCAAGGGCTATTTCAGGTAGGAGGTGAAGCTGATAATAGTGTCAGGTACTTCTTCAGTGTCATCCTGTTTATTTACAAAGAATGCACAAAGTCTGGTTCCCCTGAATGCAGCAGAAATCAAACAGCAGGAGATACAGTTTCTTTGCCCATGGGGTCGAGACTCTTTCTAGCTAGCACTTAGCCCAAAAGATCTTTCTCTAAGCTTTTCACAAAACTACATTCATGATGTTTGTTCTCACTGTGTCCTCAAATGCTTTTCTCTCAACTTCTCTACCTTTTCTCTTGTTTCTCTCAGAGATAGATCCATTCACTTTTACCAAGCAGTGTCACCACAGCGTGCCCATCTAAGAAAAACCCTCCAAATCATAGGACTTCCCAGTACAAAGATGACATCTGGGCATCTCTATTTCATTTATCCAGTTCTATGTATTCTTTACCTTACACACACACACATATTTATTAGTCATGACTATCAGATTGACTAGATTTCACACAACTCATAAGCACACAAATCTCTACACATGAAAAGATGGTTTGTTTCAATCATGCAACATACTTGGAAGTATAAAAAATAAAAAAATATTTTTTAAAAAAGACCAGATTTTATTGCTCTTAGGCAAGTTTGCTGGCTTTTAATTATATAGTCTTATTGGGTAAATCCTAAAAGGCTCAACATGCAGCTGGCAGCCTTGGAGCAGAGAAAGATGTATTTTTAAATCTTTCCAATATTAAGCTTTTTGAAGGAATGATTTCTGACATAATGTAGACAGACAGACAGTACTGCCTAAAACTGCAGAGAGGCCTCCCAGTGCCTTAGAACTAACTCTGCAGCTCCCATGCTGTTACCATGCTCTCAGTAGATTTTCCTTCCCAAATCCCTGTACCTGGTTAAGGCAGCCAGTTCTTTCAGGTACAGTGAGTATCGCTGTTTTTCTTGAACAAAGCTTTCCACTTCCAAAACTGCCACTAAAGTAAACAATATATTTTCAGCAACCATTTACATATAAAACGTAAACTGTATTGATTCTATCTTGACTAATTTGTCTGAAACATATTGCTGTAGGTCCACAGACACTAGAAGAGAATTCAATTAATTGCTTCACCTCTTTCATGTATAAAAGCATAATAGAAAGTAAGTGTATAGGTGTTAATAAAAATGCCTTTTCTGTTTCTGTATGTGTCTGACTTCTTGACTGTTGCACAGCATAGCTGCAATGGACCAGCCAGAGACACAATGTGGAGGACAACTACACAGCATGTGATTTTTGTGCTGTCATCCCCAGCTGTCTATTTGCAGTTTTCATTTGCGCTGATGCTCACTGCTAAACCAGACACTTATGCTTGAAACAGCATTTTTATGGGCTTTATCTATAGCACCCTCTGAACCAGAAATCATGTGGAGTTTTAATGCAAAGGGTAATTCTTAGCCTATAGCTAGGAACAATCATACTAAAATGCACACTCCTAAATATTAGTTTGTCAAAGGTAAGTGGCAAAAACATTAAATGAACTGTTTTGTATTAGTTTGGCCATAATGATTAATTTCTTGCTTGACACGATATTGTGGTTATAAGGCCAAATGTAGAAGATATTGATTTTTATTTTTTTTTTTTTTTAGCTTTTCTTCAGGCCACATGAGTTATATTCACCAGGTTTACTTACCACCATGGGGCTTTCTCTACAAAGCAGTATTGATGATCTCACACCTGGTGAATGACAGCGAGGACCATTAGACAACCAAGCAAAGTTAATTGTCTTTTAGTATGAGCAAAGACTTCAGCATTTACTCTGTAATGTAAAGTCCATTAAAATAGAGCAAATCAAAACACAAATACTATTTTCCTTCCATTTTACCTGTGTGGAATGCTAAAATTATTATGCTCAAATTAATACCACCTTAGCTTCTCTTGCAGAGGTGGTTCTGGGTACAAGCAGCTTAGTAGGAAAGCCAGTTTAAGGACATTTTGTCCCTTTTCTCAGTCACAACCACTCTTTTCCTCCCTTGCCCCATGGTGCACCAGGTACTCCTGGCATGTTGTTTCCCAATTTTACTTCTGCTAGAATAACTATTCTGGAGATGTACAGTAAACTGGATCAGTATCTGACCTGGCATGAAATAACCCACCTTTCTGCTGTTCTAACCAGAAAACTAGCCCTAATGCTGCCAGGTAGATGATTTTGGAGCAATGTAGGGGTAGGTACCAAAGACTCTTTAAGACTCCTCTTAAAACACCTGTACCAAGGCTTGATTGTCTCCTCTTTAGAGCAGCCTTCAGAAATTAAAGGAAATCATTCTGCTGACAGCCAGGAACCTGGTCTGTGAATAGGTATGGCTTCAGTAAATTGGTAAATACATATCTTTTCTTTCTCATAAAAACACTTTCATCAGAGTAAAGATTTAATCATTTGCATTTCTTATGTTGCTCTGTAGACTGTTTCTCTCTATCCATAAATATAGGTTGTGTCTTTGTACTTTTGTTTTGCTTTTTCTGTTTTCCTAAAGGAAAGGAATTGGATATTGCAAATACAATATATGTGATATATCACATTTAACTCTGTCTAGTTATCTGCCTATTCTTCCCCTATCCTTCATAATATTTGAACCCTTCTCTCTGTATTCAGCTACGCATTAAAGAGAAGTATCAATGATAATTATGTTCCTTCAAGTATTGTGAAAATCAGCAGTTAGAGTGAAGAGTAGGGTTTAAACTGCTGTCTTGCTGAGAGAAAGGCAAACAGATTTCTGCCAGTATACACTCCATTTGGCTGCTGCTTTCCAGCCAGTCAGCAAGTGCAGCCTAGCTGGCTGATCAGTGCGCAGATAGTTCCAGACTAGGCACAGCATTGCTGTCTCTTGCTTGTAAGGGATATCATAGATGACATGAAAGAGAACTCAGCTGGAAAAGGTTAGAGACAGATGACACAAATTATAAGAGAAAACACTTCATGAGTTCAGCTGTTTGTGGAGCAGCCAATAATCTTGGACCATATGAATTACTTCATGCAAGTATGTTTCATACAATAATCTATTTTCTGGATATTAATTATTGGGCAAGGTGAAGTTCACATGGTAGAAGAGAAATGTTAACATTATGAAGACTGAAACTTTTCAGCCGTAGCAAAGTTACGTTGTAGAATATGATTAAATTGAACATTTTGTCCTGTTTCTCCTGCTTTTTTGCCTTTTTTCCTGACTTGGAAAGTTCTACTCTTTGCTCAGCTGCTGCTGCATTTTTATTCTCTCAGACATTTTGTAGGTCACAAGGGTATCATTCTGACTGAGATGTGGTCAGAGAGAATAAGAAAAAAATCGATTTTGGAAAACCTCTGTTAGCACTCTTTCATGAACATTTTTGTTATATCCATTGTGAGCTTTTAAAAGACTGAACCTCTGAATTTGCTATTGCCATGTCTTTGTATGATTTTTGTAGGCTTATAAGCTGAAAAAGAGCAGCACAGCACAGAAAACACCCCAGTCTTCATGTGCACCGGGACAGATTCCCTTTTGTATTAGATTGTAGTTTAATATTCTGTGCACAGGCATGCAGAACTTCTTGCTGGGCACTGAATTATGCAGAGAACTGTAGATCTGCAAACAGGAAGCTAAGCTTAGAAAGGATAATATATTAAAAGTGCCAGTGAAAAGCTGCTCTGCTTTCTATGTTCTTTAACTCCCCCTAAAAGTCCTCTGACTCTTTCTAGATCTACAGGAAGATATGTGGTACAAATGCACTGAAAGGTAAAGTTTTTTCAAAGACATGAAAACTACTGGTCCTATCTATCTGCCAAGCTTTTATACGGTTCCCTTCACCATAACACCTTGGAATTTCCACTGATTAGGTATGAAAAATCAATGCAAGAGATGAATTAAGTACATCTGAGTGTTTGTGCAAGACCAAAAAGCCTTTCAATTCACAATCTCGGCACTGTTTTTAAGTTTCATTCCACAGCAGCAGAGTGGAGGAAAAAAGTAAGGACTTGTGATTAGATAAACCCCTTTTAATTTTTCCATCCTCTCTTAGCCAGATGGAAACACATGGACAATTGGTTTACAGAGATCTTTATCCTCTCTCCTTCATTAGCACCACAGGGAAGTTTCTATAGTGGGTAATGCACTTACTGACATGGTTTCAACAATTTAATCACCCAGAAGCCTCTCTGTAAGGTCAATGTTCTCTACATTTGTTCCAACTCATTTACTGAGTAGAAAGGTGAACTTTTTCATTCCAGGTATGTCATTATGGAAATCATGTTAATGAATCAAGACACTGGAGGGCATATGTATCTCTGTTAGTGCAAGATTAATGGAGACTTTATCAAGGAGGATTCATTCTTAGAGTCTTCTGGTAAATCCATGTCTGAAGTTTAACTGTACATTAGTAATCAGGACTTTGAACTGGCTTATCAGCTTCAATCTCAGGGCAACTCGAAACATTTTACAAACATCAATACTGTACACACAAGGAACAGTTACTTCTATTACTGAAATACAACCTGAGGGCACAAAGAAGCTCTGGCACATAGTACCACATAGTAAACTGGGATGGAGGTCAGGACACACACATTAAGAATCCTATTCCTGCCAGAAAGATCTTTTGGTTAACAGCTGTTTAATATATATATATAGTTTATGTGTGTGTCGGTGTATGTACATATATATATATGTACACAGACACAAATAATAAAATATAAGACAATTACATTTATATATGTATGTGTGTATGTAATATATTTGTTTTGAAGTTCCCTGGCATAGAATCTCTTTATTGTTTTATGACTGCAGAGTCAATCAAACAATAAAGTCAGCATGTTGTCAAAATGCAAATGTTCACATGTTATTCTCTAAAAATATGCTGTAGAAATTATTCTGATTCCAGGAAAAGCAATGAAAATTATTTCATGATTTAATCAGCTTTCCTAGTCATGAAATCTTCCAGACACCAAACAGAATCATAAGAAAATGGACTGAAAAGTGTAATAAATTGTAATCTGGAATTAGTGGGAAGTGACAGTTCTAGTTCTTTCCATGCTAAGTATCATTATTTCTTGTTCTTTCATGATTCAAAAGTCTAAAGGAGAGAAAAGAAAGCACAGGTGCACTGAATATAGAAATTCTTTATGGCTGAAAAAGATGGATAATTTCCTTACTTCTAAGATAGCTTCAGGTCATAATGTGATTTTAGGCTCTACTTCCTTCCCTGTTTTAGAGAACAATTTGAATACATTTGCAATTAACAGGAAGCTATATTCTAAAAAGACATGGTTCGTCTAATACAACCTAATCTTACTTTTTATTAATAGAATTCAACATAGTGCTATTTGGAATTAACCTTGGTTCTTCCCTTTCCTTTACCACTGTATTAACAAAAATTGGTAAAATCAGACTGACACCCGTTAAGAGTTCAAGAGCTTAGGAAAAAATACACTCTGCTGACCTTTTCATTTTAAATCTTTTCACAACAAAAGAAATATAATCAGTTTTAAAAGCTTTCCATATCCAGAAATTCTGCTCCTTTCAGTGTTTTTTCCTTTTTTTTTTCCTTTAAAAGCTTTGGAGACAAAAAGATTTAAAGTTTGATATTTGCTGTAGTCTCAAATAATGAAAATAATCAGGGAGATCAATATAAAAATGTAGGTGAAGTCCAAAGACCACCTGCATGTCACATTCTGCTTAGATGTATTTGTGTATGACTGTAACTGTCTTTGGACAAAAGAAAGAGCAAACATTTTGATCTTCTCTGTAGTACAGCATTACATCATATGTAGTGGATCTAATGAAAGAAATAGGCGGCCTCTCCTAATAATTACTGCTGTAACAATTTTGTTTCTAAAAGTTTAAAAATACAACTATTATAACAAAAGTTTACCAGAAAGTGACTCAAATTCTCTAATCCTGACAGAAACCCGAATCTATGATAGCTATGCCTGAAAAAATAGAAAACAAAGGCAAGGTATGCACCTGTTCTGCCATATAAATGTACCTCTGTTCTCTGGGGTTGGTGACAGCTGCTGCTAATATACGTATTCTAGCCAAGGCTATCCTAAAACACAAATGCCAGGAGGACCATTTACCATTTTAGGATGTTCAGAATTTCCCAAAGAACTGTCTGCCCTTGTTCCTCTTTCAGGAATTCCAACTGTTTCTCCCCATGGTAATAATGTACTGAATGGTGAAGGATATATATTTTTATCAGGTTGCCAGAACTCAGGATGTAACATAAGTACAGGCTCCTCTGCATCTTAGCAATCACAGATCCTTTGTTCCTCTGCTAAATTATGTGATTCATGCACATACAGAAGCAGAATGATCTATTTTTGCCTGGAGGACTCAAGTAATCTAGTTAGTTGCACATAGAGTGGTACAATGAAAAGAAGGAATCCTAGGGTGAATGTCAATGAAAGGTTAAATCTGACAAGTCTGGCATGCTTTGCACAAGGTAAGTGAAATAGTTTCCTTGAAGTACAGCAAGCTCGTATTCAGTGGCTTTGTCTTCGTGTATCTACTGCTGTGAAGAAACAGCTGCCAGGGACCACTCACATCTGTGTGTGATCACAAAATCATGGAATGGCTGAGGTTGGAATGGACCCTCTGGAGTTCGGCTGGTCCAAACCCCTACTTAAGCAGGGCCACCCACAGCAGACTACCCAGGACTTTGTCAAGTGCAGCCCCTGATATCAATAACCTTCTTTTCTGCAAGGGTACGCTGCTGGCTCATGCACTGTAGGTTCCAAATTTGACACAGCAACCAGCTTTATTTATAAACAATGGAGGGAAATACACATTCTTCACTTTTTTTTTTCTTTTTTTTTTTTTTTTTTCCAGTCTTAATCTTTACAGTGGTCAGGTGGCCTGTAAGAAATTCCTTAGAGATGGCACAGTTGGAACCAGAAATGCTATGTTACATCATATAGTTTGATATATGGAAGTCTAAATCAATATAAACCAAAGCCTCATTGCTACTAAAATTCCTTCCACAGTAACGCCTCAGGTTCTGGGAACTATGTTAATAGACTTTGTCCTTCATAAATCGGATGAAGTCAGTCCCCACTGAGCTGGGGGAGCATTGCAGGTACAGTTTTCTCACTCACTGCTGCAAATTCCCTAGAACCATCTCTATGGGTCTAAAGGACACCTTGGTCCAAGTACATCTTTGTTAAGAGAAGAAGCAAAAATAACTGCAGAATTTTCCTTCTTTGCCTTACTGCTGCTTCTTGTGGCGATTCTTATATAAAAGCACATGTACCACATACATCCAAGGATCCATCTAGCCCAGTCTCCTGTCTTTTACAGTAAGCAAATGTACATGGCTAGTGGAAAATACAAGAACAGAGCTAGCAAATATTATAATTCTCAAAAATTCTATTTCAAACATTCAACCTTCTGTGGCTCATCTTGTGCTAAATATTTTCTATGCATTTAGTACCCTCTGCCACAAATCTCTTTTCCGTGAATTCCTTCGTTCTCACCTAGTCTCAAGTAAATATTTAGTAGCTACAGTATACTATGGCAAAAAGTTCTACAGCTTAATCAGTCTATTTTTACAGCAAGAGAAATTGCATTTTACAATTAAGGTGGCCTTTTGTTCCCATTCTGCCTTATATCTTAGAGTTATCCAGATTCTGAATCCTGAGGAGGCAATGATGAGGAGTGCAAGGATAGAGAGAGCATGTCTTCCTTCAGCATTTTTCAGGACTCAAGGAAATAAAAGGCAATTTTATATGCAAACGCAGAAAAGTGGCTAGGGGACCTCTTTTAATCTGTTATAATTTAGGGTTTTTGTTTAAATTGTTGAAAAAATCTGTAATGCTTAGGAACTAATCTCTTCTGTTTAAATATAAAATGAATCTGAAATTATCATTTTCTATTCTGCTGTATGTTTTGCATTTGTGAGAGTTTTGCTTATTCCTTTCTACTGGCCTTCTGTTCCCATTTTCTTCACTGCAAGATAAAGTAACTCTCATTTGTGCTTTGCTGCGATAATTGAAGTAGATTGTGAGTGATTTGATAGATATGACAGAGGTAACCTTCAAATCACTCTCTTTTATGATAGATACAACAAAACCACTGCACACACTGCCTTAGCTAGGGGGTTATAAAAGGCATTCTCCCCTTGCCAATGCAGAGTTCACAGAGCAATGTCTTATCAATGCCTACCTCACTGCCTAGTGTTATGGATTATCATAAAGTGCAGAGCTGCAGTGGCTTCTCAAAAGAGCCCATAGCCCTCTAATGGGTCAGAGACAGGGACTTCCATGGACAGTGCATGCAAATAAAAACTGAAAAAGGGAAATCTGGGTCAGCAGAAGACTGCTGTATCAATGTTTTACATAAAGCAACAGTCTACAGATTAGCACCTTTCAGATGTAGGTGTTTAACAAGCTCAAAGACCCCTGCAGAACAGAAGAGACTCTGACTGACATCCAGGGATCCAGTATCTGCTTCTATACAGAATGAGTGAGGATACTGTAAAAGACTCAATACAAAAATGCTTTGTTTTGCATAAGTTACTCAGTTTCAGCTGTGATGTACAAGCAAGAATTCTGGGCATATTAGTCAAAAAGAAATCTAATTTCAGGTTAGAATTAGAATTCTATATATGAGAGAGCAAATGGGGCAAGGAGGAGGAAGGCAGAGAATAGAGGAGGCAGGTGTGATGCCTTATCATCCATGAATAAAGAACTAACTTCAATTCACTTCTATTCATGGAACATGGAATAAACCAAACAATAGGTTGAGAATGATATAGGGGTCCTTTCAACGGCTTTGTGGCAGAATAGAGCCACAAACTGAGATTTTTTTTTTTCCTTTGTATTAAATCAGTGTATTTCTTGCTTTGAATGCTTTTTTGAAAGAAGTATACAGGCTTACTTCAACAGTATTTGTTTTACAGCTACTGTTACAGATTTACAACAACATATGATTGAGTACAACATCACAAAAAGAATCAAGTTGAGCCTGTACTAACAGAAAGTGAATTCACACTTTTTCTTTCTTTTTCCCTTCCAGAAGAAACATTCCTAATACATTATCAATTTATCAATTTGATAAGTAAATTGATTTTCTCATTGGTTTTAATTCAAAACAACTGAACAGTCAGAAATATCTGACTACCTGGGAATACATTACAATAATCTCTTGTAGTCTCAAAACTCCAGAAAAGTAAAATTCCCTTTCATACATCTTTGCTAAGATATATTTTAGTTTCCCCAAGTAATTAGTGTTGATTTGAAAAGGGAGATAAAGACAAACTAGAATATCAAAAAAAATCTCTAACGCACACAAAAAATACAAAAATACAAAAATAATAATAATAATAATAATTTAAAAAAAAAAAAAAAAAAGACAAGTAACAGATTGTAATTCAATGTCTTTTGAGTAACAAAAATGGACCTGAATGGGGAGGGTAAAAGTAAAGTTCCCAGTCAATCTTTTCTTAATAAACCTGTTCAAAATGGATTCCGTTTGCCAACAACATTGCTCATTCTTTTCCTTCACCATATTCTGTCCTCTGAACAGGTTCTGCCCTGATTTTTTCTCTTGCTCTTCAGTTCTGCTCATCTGCATCTTAGCTCCATATTGTTTCAGTCTGGTGCCATGATGCAAGATAGCATTTAAGTCTTTTGTTCACCATGACTCTCTGGCCTCTCAAATGGTACTCATTACCACTTCTTTACAGGAATCTTCATCCGTAAAACTCCTCACATTTACAGGACAGATCTAGCTACACCTCAGACATGTAGAACTTTGAAGGGTGAAGCTGCAGACTCCAAAATCCCTGGTGCTATCTAGCAGGAAAGTGAGAGACTGGAAGAATGATTTAGTAATCTAACATAAGCACAAGCAGTACAAAGGCATACCTACTCATTACAGAAAAATTATCTCCCACAGTAGACTTGCTTAGTGCAAGCTCTTTGGCACAGGGATTGATTTTTCTTCTTTGCTTATGCAAGAGTACAATGGGGAGCCAAACTTCATTGGGGACATGGGGCACCAACATGACACAAAAAAATCTACATCTGAAGGAAAGAGCAACCCTTGTGACAACCTGTGTGAGAATGATTGCCTCAAAATTTAGTTTCAGTCATCAAATCAGTCACCTGCTCCTACTTGTCGATATGTTTTGGACTGAAAAATGCTCTTTTGTTTCCAAATGATGGTGGATTAAGAAAAGCAGGTGTCTGAGACACTGCAGGTTCCCTTTTTCCATACTTCTGGCTGTTCACCTCATTTTCAATTCTGATAATTAACAGAGCTAACCAGAGCTAACCTCCAGTCAGTACTTTTTTTTTTTTTTTTCATTTTATTGTTATAATTGGCAGACTACTCAAGTTTTTAGTGTTGATCACAAAGAATTGCTTTGCTTCATCTCTGCCTTGTGCCTTTCTCATTGAAATGATATAGGGTTTAGTACATTTCCATTGGCCCAGGCTTCTCTCACTGCTGGCTGCCATCTCTCTTCACAGCTTTCTCTACTTTGTTGTGTTGCCTCCAGAGGTATGAGCTCTTTCCAAAGCAACTCAATGAGTTTAGCTGTATTGAGGTGAAAACGGCAGCAATTGGAAGCAAAGGGTAGATGGACTGACAGAGGCTTTTAAATATTATGGTGTTAGAGAGCATGCAGGAATTATAGACAGAAAGAAAGAAAAATACGGGACAGGAGAAAGCGAAACATAAAAGACAATGAAGTGGTCAAGTGACAACTTCAGCGTATTGGGAACAGTCGATTGTATTAGTCACCAGAAACCTGGTTTACATGTAGACAGACAATACTGTCTTGAGAACGATAGGACACTTGTTTCCCTTGTTCTGCTTCCTTTGTCCTCTCTTCATTCTATTCTCCTCTCACATTTATTTTTTCTTTCTTGTTCCTTGAATTGCTTCTTTACACTATAGACTTTTTCAGCTCTCCAGTTTATCACTCCTAGCTTTTGTTCCTATGTTTGAAGCGAAGATGAGGAAGAGGAGGGGAGCTATACAAGCTTTCAGTGCTGAGGAAAAAAGTTGGGACTTTGAAGCAGCAATGGAGAAGGAATCAGTAGAGAGAAGAAACCATTTGTCTATTTGTTTAGCTCTGGCATTACATTCTGTTCCAGCATCTTTTTTTTTTTTTTAACATAGAATGTAAGCCTTTCACATGTACTTTGCTCATTTACAATATTACACATATACATCAATGACCCTAGAAACATCGGGTCACTACTGTACATAAGTGTTATTACCAGGTCTCACAATTTTATCGCCATTCTTGTAATATTTAATGCTTTTCTTGAAGCCTGATCTCTCATCATTATGTGACAATCTCAAGTTACACGCCTTGAAAAATAAATGAAGGGTGGGATTCATCTCACCTAATTTAATATGTGTAGAATGTAGATATCTACATCTCAGCTAACCCCCTAGGCTGCCTTTATAGTCAATGAAGAGAATTAGGCAATTTTAAAACATGACTCTTCTGATCTATTTTAGAAGTCTATTTTAGGATGAGATATGATGCACCCAAGAAGTGCCTGTTTCACTCCACCAATACAGGAAAAAAAAAAAAAAAAAAAAAAAAAAAAAAAAAAAAAAACAGGTGAAGAGCTGACATATAGATGATTACATTTGGTTGGATGAATTCTTCATACCTGTAGGATTTGCAGAGAAAAAAAATAGAATATGGATGACCTTCCAATTACTATAACATTAGTATGCAAAGAAGAATAGCCCCAAATATTTTATTTAAAAACATACATGAACTAAAAGAATTTAAGTCTCTTTGATCTATTTGATGACCAGAAACTTTTTTGTTTTATTATTGTTGTTGTTTATTATTTTTGAATACCTGGGACTGGTATTAAATACTGCTTTATGAATACCCTTCTCTCTAAATCTTTCTTCACTGACTTCTTTGGGCTGTTTGTATTTTCTGAAATTCACTGTACTGACTTCTGCAAGGGTATGTGGAAGGCAGGTTTACTGATGTTATAAGGTTATCTGATCAAGAACCTTTTCAATGCAAAAGGCGATAATAAGGGGAAGCGATAACTCACAATGACACAATGTGGTAGGCAAAGGATAATACAGAGATAACAGCAAAGACCAGGAGTCACCAGCTACTAAGTGATGGGCCATCAAGAAACTCCGGGCTCAGCAGTGGAGATGGCCAGCCTGTACCTTGTTACTGAGGGGAAGTGGGAAACAAAAGGAATATAAAGACTCAGGATGTTTCTGTGGGACTTGACAAAATTCAGCAAGGAATGATTAGGAGAAGGAAATAAGGAAGAAATAGAAACAGGCATAACAGGGTCCAGTGCATGTAAACCACAGCAGGTTGGTATGCTTGTCCAACCCAGCCCCATGCCTGGTGCTGCTGCCACCTGGGGAGCAAGTGCCTGTGTCCCTCCAGAGCTGGTGGGTGTATGAATTCCCTTGGCAAACCTCAAGCTGGTCAAACTACCAGCAAGTAGGAGGCCATGAGTCCAGGCAAGGAGAGCATCTGGGCTGGTATCTGGGGGACGTGCAAGTGCTTGTGAACCTGCAGTGGTGCATGCGAGCTTTCGCTGGCGACCTTTAGAAAACTTTAGAAGACAGCTGAGATTGTTATAACTGGCTTGAAACAAATCAATCAATAAATAAAAAGCACCTGTGGTGGTTTTACCGTGCTGGGCAGCTAAACCCCACAACCGCTCTCTCACTCCCCCTCCTTTAGATAAGGAGGGGGAGAAGTAAAGCAAAGAACAACTCACGGGTTGAGATAAGGATAATTTAATTAAAGGGAAATAATTATAATAATTAAATAAAGACTACCATGAACTAAACAATTTAACTAAGGGGAAATAAAAGGGAAAGGGGAAAAAGGGAGGAAAACAAACAAACAAAATAAATGAAAGCTATATGGAAGTGCAGAGGAAAGAAATTACTCTCTACTTCCCACAAATGAGCGATGATTGACCACGTCCTTGAAGCAAGGCCTCAACACACGCAGCCGGTGTTCGAGAGGAGGACCGACGTCTTCTCAACGAGAGCCCACCCCTCCCCTCTTCTTCCTGTTTCCACCTTTTATTGCTGAGTGTGACACCACATGGTATGGAATATCCCTTTGATTGGTTTAGGTCAGCTGCCCTAGTGATGTTTCTCTCCTCACTTTTTTGCCCACCCCCTAGGAGGGTTAGAGAAAGGCCCAATGCTGTGCCACTGCTGCTCAGCAGTAGACACAACACTGGTGTGATAACACTGCTGTTCCAGCTACAAGTACAGAGTACGGCACTGAATGGGCTGCTGCCGGGAAAGTTAACATTCCAGCCAGACCCAGTACAGCACCCTTCCCTCTCCTTTCTTTACACAGTTGGAGCAGGATTTTTCTCTTGTTTATGCACTACATCCGGCTGCATTTGACACACCTTGTATTATGTATCCCAAATAGAGCTGTGTGCAGCTTGGCAGTTGCACTTCCCAGGGGCTCATGCAATTACAGTCTGTCAAATATATATCACTTAGCTAAGCAACAACTAAGGAGAGCAATAATAACCTACAAATTTTTCATGGGAAAGCATTAGAGAAGGAGAGGCACTATTCCAAGTGACAAAAAGGGTTATAGCTCCAGGAAGAATAATGAGATAAAATTAAGAAGGATGTTTGTTTTGATTATTTTGCTAAATATCGGGGGGAAATCATCATGAGAGAGGAATTATTCACCTTGTTACTCCTCTAAGAGAAATATTAGAAAATCTGTCATTTGGAAAATGCATTGGCAAGTGCACAAAGGGGAAAATAAATAATACAAGGGATAAAAAGCCAATAAGTTTTTTGTTCTTTGGTGTTTTGTTTTGTTTTTTTTCTTTTGGACAGGGGGAGGTGGATTCTTTTTTCAGGCTTTTTTAAACTCTTTCAGCCTGTGCAGCATATTTTGTGCATGTGTGGGCAGCTTCTCACAAGTTATTGAACTTATAATTTTTTTTAACAGAAACCTAGGGGGGGAAATATTAAAAAATGTTGATTGCAAGTTATTTGAATTTTTTGATCAGTTTTGATTGCATGAGTTTTAGTTTTGATTGCGGATGGAAAGGTATGGGAAGGGAAAAGGAGGTGGGATATTAATATCATGCCATGTAATTATTATTCATGATGTTTCAATGGTGAAGGCTGAACAATGATATGAGTAGGGGGGGGAGCAGCACTGTCTTGAGGTGTGAGCTGTGGGGAGGAGACTGTCCTCACAGTGGACAAAAGTTAAATGTTTATCACCACCTTTCAGACTTAGGAACAAAAGGGTTCTTAGAATCTAAGCACTGTTGTTGCAGTGCCTGATGGGCAGGGCTATGGATGAAGCCCCTGTGTTTTCTTATATGACACCAGCCAAATCCTGTTTTTTGTGTGTTTTTTTTGACAGAAAAGTCTATGAAACTATGTTCTTTGTTGTCTCTTGGTATTCACTCATTGTCTGCCAAATTCTCACCAGATTAAACAGCCCTGGATTTTCCTCTGAGTTGATGCTGCTAGTACAGCTTCACTCTAATTTTTAGTTTCTGAGAAAACAAAATATGTAGCTGTTTTCTTTTCCATTTCTCAGTATTATTCTCGATTATTCTCTCTAAGCAAATCACTGACTATGAAGAAAAGAGTATGAAGCTATTGTAGTTTCATCTCAAAATGAAAATAATAAATAGTCTGCAAAGGGCAAAGGTTGACTGTTTCTTGCAGAACTTAATTTGAAAAGCTTTTCAAATTAGACCAAGAAAACTGAATATGTGTGAGGCTTTTACCTCATTTTGTACTCTCCTATTCCATAAACGGTTGCAGGATAAAACTATTCAATTAAGATAAGGTACTGTATATTGTTCAGAAAATATATTATGCCCTTTTGAAGGTAAGTTTCTGTTTTGTCATCTCTTTTTTGAAGTTTTCTTTCTTTTAGAAGAAGTCTCTGCTTTCTGGGTTCTTGCTTAACTCAAAGTACTTTTTGTAATCTGGAATTTTTAAAAATCTGCATTAAAAACATTGTAGCATGCTAAAATATTATGTATTAGTTTACTGACTCCTGGCTTCAACAGTGATGTTTGTACTGATAGTGATAAATCTGTGATATCTTATTTGATAACGTATTACAGAAGCATACCTTACGAAATATAATTGTAAATGAACATATCTGTATACCTATAATTATATAATGTATTATATTATTATTATATTTTATTATACACGTATTAGGTGAAACTCAAATCCAAAAAAGAACACATGATACTTAATACAACACAGCATATCTGTTGTATATCAAAAACGACATGGGTCCTTAAGTGAAGACGAAACTATGACTTGAACAATTCATGTTTTAAGCTTTGTAAATCGTTCTGTCAGGGATTCATAAATGTATATCAGAAGATGTTTGTAAGATATCTTCCACAGAAACAACTGTACAATGAAGAAGATATGTCATGTCATAGATAAATGAATGCACAAATCCAATCATTAGCATCTACAGCTGAGTGGATGAAAAGGACAATAATTTCATCCTACACATTTTTATTTCTTCACATAACTCCAGAAATTTTGCAATCTTCTTATATTCATGGGGTTCACTTACCCTACCATCATAATACTGGAGCATGCACCTGCATTAATGTGCTCTCACCTCTCGGAAGTAAATATGATCAGATGTAACAGGTAAATAAGAAATTAAACATCCCAAAGTTTCATAGGAATTAAGTAGATTTGTCTCACACTGCAGTAGCAATTCATTAAAAATAATAATAATAATAATAATCTGTATTAAGAAAATAACATTGTCCTGGAAAGACTGAGCATCCCAGAGTTTGATTTTCAGATGTTCAGTACTGCAGGTAAAATTTCAACTCCCAGCCTTGACATCACAGTGTCTTAGAAACTGAAGTGCTTGAAATGGCACCCACTTGCAAATTTGTTAAAGGATTATAAACACTGGAGTGAGGAAAAAAAGAGTTACATGCAAAATCCTACTTCTGCTATGGTCATTAACACCTGTGTCCACAGTTACACATGTGTGGTACCTCTATCTGAGACTAGAGCTTACATTCCTAAATGTTTTCTGTGCTAGCACTGTGAATTCTTAAACAAAACTTAACCTCTGGCTATGAAGAATTAGTAATGTTATCAGTGTTTTCCATTACGCTGTTCTTTAAGATGCCTAAGCAGCAGCTAAGGCAATTTACCTCACTCTTGTTTGTTTCTTTCTTTCTCCCTCTTTTGCTCTCCTTTGCTTTTTCACTTTTCTCTCTTTTGTTCTCTCTCTTTTTCACATCTATTCTGTTCCTTCTCTCTTGCTCTTTCTTCCATTCTCATTTTTTCCTCTTTTCCTCTCACTTTTTCTTTTACTCTTGTTCTTTTTTCCTTCTCTCTCTCATTTTCTTATTCTTTCTCACTCTCATTCATTCTTTTCCTTCTCTCTTTCTCGTGCTTTCTCTTCTCTTTTTCCCTTTTTCTCTTTTTCTCTTTCATTCTCTCTTTTTTGTCTGCTCACTTCTTTGCTTCTCTCATCCACCTTCTCTTTTTCATTTGTTCTCTACTGTTCTCTTTTCGTCTTCTTTTTCCTCACTGTTTCCTTCTTTCTCTTTTTTAGGTCTCTTTTATTTGTCTTTCTCAACCTCTATTTCACTTTCTCACTTTCTTTTCTTATATCTTTCTTTTTTTCTTTCTTTTATCTTTCCCCTTCCCTCCCTCCTTTCTCTCTTTCCCTCTTTCTGTCCCCCAGCTCTCCTCTTCCTTCTCCCCTCTTCCTTTCTCTCTCTCTTTTTCTCTTAGCTTCCTTCTCTCCTTCTGTCTCTCTCTTTTTTTAATGTAAACCATGAGAAGAATATGTTGCAAACTGCTTCTGGGTTCTGGTTCCTATTTTCAGAGCTGCCTATGTACATGTATTCTGCACTGTAAAAACAGTGATTAAGTATTAAAAAAAAAAAAAAAAAAAAAAAGCCAAATGCATATTTTCTGATATTTTCTGCCTCCTGGATGAGAATTAATAAAGCTTGGCCACAGAGTTGTGAAATGGTTAAGGTTGGAAGGGAGCTCTGGAGGTCATCTGGTTCAGGCACCCTTGCTCAAGCAAGGAGTCCATGCTGGAACCTACAAGCATCTTTCAGGCTAAAAATCTGTACGTTCAGTGACTACTGGTTAAAATAGCTACAATACACACCAAGCCAAATTAGTACTAATGTTCTGAGTGGTAAAACTGGTGCAATAAGAAAAGTTATTCTGCTCTTGCAGTTAAAACCTTCCATTCTGGGGGAGAGAGGGAAGGCAAAGGTTGCTGTCCTAATCAGGCATCCCAGAAGCAATGTATTTGCTGTTACTAGAGGTTAAGATTAACTTGAAATCTGACAGCAGGAAGCCCCAAGCTCTCAGTCACAAAAAAAAAAAAAACAGTAAAAACAGAATCATCCTCCACAAAATAAACCCTTACACACACACACACAAAAATAAATAAATAAATAAATAAAAATAAAAAATAAAATATAAAAAAACAAGCCTATCCTAAAACTATCATTTAACTCAGGAAGGTGATGAACATTTCCTACTCCCAGTGATTTTAAGAGGCAGATGTGACCTGAAGTTCTTGTACTTAGATGTACAACCATTAATTACTTTCAGCCACACAGCATAATGTCATCAGTGTTTTTCAGCTTATGTTTACCTCAGAATGCTGGGTTTATGGGCTAGCTTGTGGTGTGGAAAAGCTTGGGGAGGACACTGAAGAGAGACAGAAATCACCTGTTTTGGTTCTCTCCGTTCTTGAATCCACTCCACAGGATCAGACTTTCTCAATACTAGTGGATTAACCCAATAAAAACATTCAAAGCACATTATAGTAACGTTATTGCATATCAAGTACTCTGCTAACTAATGGTGAAATACAGGCAATATATTTTATGGTCTAAAAAGTCCTGTGATCCCTGTAATTTAGTCCAGTGGGATTTTTATTAGGCAAAATTCAGCTTGCCCTGACAGAAATGAACATGTATTAGGTGTTTATCTTAAGCAAGCAAGAGCAAAACTGAAGGTCTGATAAAGAGTACACGGGCAGAAAATTAAGTCAGACGCACAAGATCTGCATTTCTTTCCACTTCCTAAGGCACCAGGACACATCAAAATGCCTGAAGTGCTAGGTCTGTGCCAGCCCACCAGAAGCAAAGTCTGTGCACATAAATATCATCACTGCCACAAGAAACAATTGTTGTAGGTAATTTGGCTTACCAATTAGTGTAGACACCCCACAGAAGTACAGTTTATAATAAGTAATTTAAGCAATCTGCATGTAAAAATTAATGAATAGAAACACATGGAATTGCGATAATTTTTAAGCAAGTGAAGTAAGCTATTTTCCATGTTGCACAAACATAATAAGGTCATTTAAGAAACAATTATAAGGCGCCATGGGGTGAATAAAGTATAAAACTAGAATGACTGATGGCCAATATAACCTTTCTTAGTTCCCATAATTGCCTATGTGTTCTACAAAGTTAAGTAAAGGGACACATGCAATTTAGTTCCTCCAGTGTGATTAGCTGTTACCGAGGAAATAGGACAATTCCAGAGCAAGAGTTTGGCTCAAGGAATATAAAATTAAGTGATAGTTTCTTCATACTGCTGAGAGCATTCTGGTTTTTGTTTTTAAATGCAAAATTTTTATAATTTTTACTTTGAAAAAATGTTCTTGCTCACTCTAAAATGTCCATCAGCCTTTCATCCATCATGGAGTGCTAACACAGCAACTGTCATTCAGAATGTAATTCTTGACAATTTTCTACTAGATAATTCAACCTACCATATTATCTTCTCCAAGGGAGTGAAATAGCAACACAACAGGAGCTTAAATGGTGGTTTTATCCAGGGGATTATTTTGCTTGTGAAGCAGATGATTTTGAAAGGTTAGAAGTCCTACAGATGCTTTACGTTGTCAACAACACAACATACTGATAAAAGTAAAGTTAAAGCAGCTTCTCCAATTATCATCAAATAGTACAGGATATACTCTAAGGCTCCAAAGTCTGCTAATTTAGCCATGCTTCTCTGACTCTCACATACTTATGACTACATAATTTTGCTTCTTATAAAGAGAGATAGATTATACCTTATCAGTTGTTCAGAATAAAAATCTTGATTTTACGGTATATAAAAGTCTGACATAAGAAAGACTTAACCATTTTCATATATCACTATTGATAGAATATTTATCCTATTTTAAGCTTGTTAACATAACATTTAATTAGGGCTCTTACTTAATGAATGATAGCTATTTCTCTATTCCTTTACAGTTACCAGATTTCATGCAATCAAACCAGAAAGCTTTGTGAAGTAGGAAAAAAAAAAAAATGTACAGAAAATGTAAACAGACACTTAGAACTATTATGTCCTTGAGATTCAAATGCACATTTTTTTTTAAATAAAAATGTTATTACATGTAAAAATCCAACAGCAGTATTGGAATGAAGCTGTCTTTTGCTACGTTAAACCTGGATGACTTAGTTTAAATTAATCAAAAATGTAGAACTCAGCAAGAGAATGCTTATTAAAATCCCCCTTACGTGGATATTTCTCATTAACTTGAAAAGCTGCTTATAGCAAACACTTCTCTAAGCTGAACACCTTTCCATTTTGTTTGAGTATTGCACTTTGCGGTTTCTTTTACAGAATCGGCAAAAAACTTTAATATTTTTTTTCTATTACATTGAAGGAAGGGACTGTCATAAGTAGCATTTATAACCAAATTCGTAACTTGTTTTCCAAGTAACTGTGGAGTCCTCCTCATCACTGCCTCATAAGATTAATACCATTTTTTGTCACGATATTTTTGTAAGGAATTATTATGTTTCCAATTGAAGAACTGGGGAAACAGAAAATAAATGATTTATCAAGAATCCCACTGAAAATCAAAGGCAAGATATCCATGCAAATTCCCTAGGTTCTAGTCAAGATAAAGTCAATAATCCAAAGTATTTTGACAAGTATGAGAAGAAAGCTGAGAGCCTCTTAGACAGCTTACTATTTTCCCCAACCAGTTCCAGTTTAAGGTATTGTCATAGATATCTCAAGTTACGTTTATTTAATTTCCTTTTTTTTTTCTACCATAAAAATCATCTGCAGTCCCAGAGATAAGGTTCTTCTGTGTCTGATGATGGAAAAGGAGAGATCTGAGACAGTCTGGGAGTTTGGGGTTGTAGTCTGAAGCCCATGGAAAAACCTGCTATGTGTTCAATTTTTCTTCTTGCAATTTCAATCCTAGAGAATTTTTGAAAAGCAAATTAGAATCTAAATAGACAGTACTGATTTGGGTGAATTTTGTCACAAGAATTTTGAAAGACAGTGGACAAGATAGTGGAAAGAAAGTTAGCTGTAGAGATCTCTTCCCAAATATCTGTATCTCCCAGCCAGAATGAGTCTGCCAGTTTGCCGAGCAACAATACCCAATAACGGCCTCAGGAGAATTTACCTGCCACCCACTGAGCTTGCCTTCCACATACAAGGTCACATCTATTCTTTTAGAAAAGATTTGCCTCATATTAAACTACGTTTTCCAAAGGCTTCAGATGAAAATAAGAATGGAATTTTCCCTTCTTGTTCAGTTTTACAATTTAAGTTTGAAAACATTTAAACCCTTATTCTCCTGAATACCAGTCATCTGCTGTCTCTGTTCTAATTTGCTCATTGGGGCAGGAATTACATAAGAAAGGTCCTCAAAACCAGACAGTCAGCCCAAATGGAGAGCACACCTGTAATCACAGCCTGTTTGTGCTGTCCAAATCATGGCAGTGTGCCAGACTGGTTTGTATGCCAGTAGGCACGCGGCTTGCACTCAGTCTGCGTTCCAGGTATGTGGATGACAGCAAAACAGAGCACACTGCTTGCAAAACCTCTTCAGGGGTGACTCTGTGAGCAGCACAGATGTGTCCAGTGGGTCTCATTCCACAGAGAGCCTAAGCCTATGGAGAGATGGTAAAACATTCATTTTTAATACATGAAAAGAAGGTTATCCAGTTCCACACCATATACCTGTTTCCTTCACACAAATGTTATAATGATTGCTGAGCTGTTCAAGAGAAAGAGTACTGGATACAACAATAAATGATAGAGCATTATTAGGTGATGTTAACTAAATGTATAGAAGCTAAAAATGTTAGCCAAAGGTAGAGCCCTCTGGCATTTTATAAAATAAATCTAAGGTAATATATTTGCACATAAAATAGCGTTGTCGAGATTTTTTAAGTGTATACAGGAGGACTTTGACCTCCACTCTTGCAGTCTTTAAGTTATAGGAGGAAAAAAGCCTTCTGTTACATGAAAATAATTACAATGAACACATTCAATTTTTATTTTTTTTTTAACCTCTTAGAAAGTATTTTCTAGCTCAAGTATAAAAGTCCTTTAGAAAAAAACGCCTTTGTTGCCATTGTCTGCAATGCCTAGTACAATAGGACTGAGACCTCTGGCTGTAACTACAAATAATAATAATGAAGATGAGATGAATTTCAAGTCTGCAAACATGTTCTGACTCTAAATAATGCACTCTACAGTACACAAGTATCCAGACTTTCATTACATAGTCTTAAAATTCATTTATTTGAATGATGCAAAATGTTCTGAGGGACCTCACATTCATCTCTTATTGAGCATTGACAGCAACAACCTTGCAGTATTTCCCTCTTCTTTAGCATAACAATGTATATACACTACAACCGCTTCTGAAAGCCTAAGATTCTCCACAGATAGTAAGAACATTTTATAAATTAAAAAGCAGCATCTAGGATTACGATTGTTCAATCATCCAAACAAATCAAGCACTCATTTAGAGATTGGTAGTCTCAAGGGCCCCATGCATGTGCCGCAGACTGTAAATCTCCTCTTACTCTACTCCTGGCAGCAAGACCAAACTTAACTTCAAGAAGCCTCTTTCCACTCTATTAAGGCTACCAGTTCCAGCACCAGAACCAACCTTGTCAGTCCCAGAGGCATAACTAGATGTATATATATATATATGTATGTATATATTATTTTTTTCCTATGATTTGAAAGGAACATGAAATAAAATAGTTTCTGAAAGAAAAATATAATATATATTCACAAAATCAGCACAGGACTAAATCTGAACAAGAAAAAAGAAATCCCATTAAATAAACGTCTGATAACAGACAAGGCCATTTGAGCTCTGAACAAAAACACAGAGCAGCATATTTATTTTCCTCCCTCTAGGTAGAGGGAAAGAAATGGTTATATTCATTAGCTAACTTCCAGTAATGCACAGGTGCCCATCATCATTGTATGATTGCTAACTTCTGTGACAATTAGCCAATACACTGATTTTTATCACTGGCACAACAGGGTCACATTTTCTTTTCCTGCAGAAGCTTTCTTTAAATAGCATCTTTTGGAGACAGCTGAAGTTCATCAGCTGATGACAGGAACTAGACAGTGCCATCTGCCTTAGCAGCAGTTCAGGTAATAGCAAAGAAAAGGTAATCGCCAAATGTGAAGTGTGCAGGAGTGGAATATTTTTTGTAGCTTGCCATTAAAAGTGGATCTATGTGCCACTACATGATACTTTGAAGAAGCACTTTCCCAAAAAGTATTCAAACTGGAGGAGCACTAAATACCTAGAAAAGGGGATGTGTGAAGAAGTCACTTTTAGGAAGCCCAGTGGCAGCCACTGTAAGAGGTGACTCCAGGGAGCAGAAGCCCAGAGGTGCAGTGCTCCAGCCACAGAGGGCTGCCAAGCTCTGGAGGTGTGGGGGGAGCCTCACAGGGAAGGGGAAATGCTACCATTCCTCCATACAGCAAGGCTGAAAGCTCAGGACAGCTCTCCCCCTTCTGAGGGTGTTTTGCAGGTACATCAAAAAGAGAGGAAGGAAAATATTCAAATGGTGATGACAGGGACAGTAACACTATTCCTGTTTTTCATTCGGCAGCCATTTTGTTTAAAACACCTAACTGCAGTCAGGGACAATACCTCAAGTCTGTTCCATCCCACATGGATTTTCTTAGTTCTAGATCACAGATTCATGTTTTCTCCCACTTGTTTCTTGCATAGATACATCATTTTTCCCCAACCCCAGTAGCCCGGGTTCATGAGGAAGAGTTACTTAACACCAGGTAGTCTGCAGTGAAAGTTGGGAAATGCAGGGTTTTCTCATTAAAGGGAAGCAATCCATGGATCTGGACCTACTCCCCAGGTGCTCATGTACCCCACCACATAAGCTGGTATCTCAAGAAAATAGCAGCACTGTTTCAAAGGGAAATATATATATATATATTTATATATATTTATATATATATATATATATATATATATATATATATATATATTTGGTCACTCTGGACAACTCACCTGTGTCAAGATTAGGTTATAGCCCCTAGAGCTGCACAGGTCCTGCCACCCTTGCAGCTGTGGCTAGGTGGGCCCAGGACAGTAATCTGAGCTCACAAATGTTCCTGCACTTGGAAGAATTTTAGACCACACTATGGAGAATCATGGAAAAAGTAATGGCCTGGGTTTCTGGTGCAGGCTTATGAATACCATGCAGAGAGCCAACTGCCCAAGTCTGGGGAAGAGCACAAGCATCAAAAGAAGTTTACATAAGATTACGCTCAAATAACTTCTTGGAATTACTGCCTGTTTCTTAGAGATTATCAATAGTAAAACTCTAGTAAAAAATAGCATACACCTTTCAACATTGTCTTCTAATCAAGCTCCAGTAATTATTTATATTACTGAGTAAAACTATTTCATATTTAGAAGATCCTTTTGCTGGCTCGTACACAAAAATTTCTTGGACTCCTGCACTGATTAGAATATAATTTCTATATTGGGGATCATTAGAAAAATTAAAACAATGTCTCCCGTAAAATTAAACACAAGCTGCATGGGGAATCTGTACAGCTATGTTCTCACTTTAGAATTTGGCAATAATACTCAGCCCTTTGGGCCAATATCTGTGTAATCTAGATGTATTATTATCATTTCTGAAGTGCCTATAACACTGGTATCTACACACTGAAGTATGCCAAGAATCTGAACTCCCAAAGCAACACCTTTCAAAAACTATTAAAAAACTACCTTATATACTATATTCTAAAGTGGATCAAACACTTAAAAAGGTCAAATTCTGAATGTGTGCATAGAATAGACTCCACACAGCAGACATCAAGATGAGAGAGGTATTACTTCATCTTATCACTGCCTGTACAAAGATATTCATACTAATTAAAAACATGAGAATTTCTAAAGAAGATTTGTGTCCTGCTCTGCTTCTGAGACACCAGGGTTGAGAACACCCAGTCTTCTACCCACTAGCTTTAAGTTTAGCATCAGCAAAATCTTTGCACCATCACAGATCTATAAATGAAAATCTGTCCTTCTCCAGAATACACTAGAACACATTTTATGCCTATCCTTTTTTTGAACCTTATAATCTCTTTAAAAGTCTTTTTATTTCTTCATCCTCTGAATCAGAACTGGAGAATAGTCTGGGAAAAATTCTATCAAACTAAATTCATTTCTAAGATAATACCTTTAACCAAGATTTTCTTTAGATCGATGAGAACTATAACCTTCAGCCTGTGATAATGCAGACTGTCTTTGACAGGATTACAGAAACCATGTCTAAATTATGCTTCTCTATGAAGTTGTCCTGGACTGCCACATTCTCTCTGATCCCAATTCCCATGAGCCAAAAATGTCGGATTTGGCAAGTTTGCAGTTACACATGGTCTCCAGCTGTTCTATGATAGGTTAGGAAATAAACTGGCCTCTAGCCAGCCCAAGAGACTCATATCAAAAGCTGTGTAGTAAGCATTATATGAGTGCAAATGTAAACATTCACATTTTATTTCCCCTTTCTCAGCAGTGCACAGATAATTTTCATATTACTGATAGAAAAGGAAACAATAGCCAGGACTTGAAAAAGGAAAGGATATGTTTAACTCAAGCTGAGAACTATATGAAGTCTTAAGTATTAAGCACAGTCTCCTAACAAGCATATACCAAAATTATAGCTGCTCCACAGTTCAAGCAATATATACCTAGTTTTCATATAGAAATAGTGGTTCAGAAGAGACTCAGCATTCATTAACAAAGGTATAAGTGGTTGTATTTTTGTTCGAAGCATTAGAAGTACCTTAATGGCATTTCTCAACCATTTAAAGCCACACATACATTACAGGAATTTGTGTGCATTTTCTTATAGGAAATTAAATTGAGTTCAGTGATACACTTTAAGTGACAGGATATGGTCAGTTAAAAAAAAAAAAAAAAAAAAAAGAGAGAGAGAGAGAGAAAAAAAAAAACTTTTAGAATGAAAGAAATGTTTCCTTAATCAGCACAGAAATGAAAATCCATCCATTATCCACTGATTCTTATCACCAAAAGGCACTATAAATAGCATCTAATAGAAGACCAAGAACAGTGCCTTCTTGCATGCCATTTCTGAAGCAGCGAAAACCATTGAGTTAGTTAGGTACAGAAACTATCTGAACAAGAATCACAAGATTAAATTCAACCAATTTGATACTTAAATAGAATTTCTGGCATCAGATCTTAAGAGAATTAATAAGATAGAGTGATAAATTATATCAGAGAGATGACTAATAAGTCTAGAAAAGTAAGTCAGTAATTGCATTAGCACCTTTTGCTAGTAAATCATTCAAAGAATCTAAGCAGGTCTTACTGTAGTACTGATTTTGATTAGACCCATGACTGAAATGTGTTAGTTACTCAGCATGGACCAAAAGAATTATATAAAGTGAAGGAACTACACTTCATAAAACTCTTGACAAACAATATTCTGAGACTGGTATGTGAATAGAATGTAACTGGCTACATTTCTGTAAGATTAGATTTTTATTAAAAGCCCTTTTCATCCTATTTTTATTCTACTGTGGAATTTTGTATAACTTACTGTTGTGACAGTATACCTTTGTATATGTTTTGTATACCTTACTTTTAAATAAAAAGGATTAAGAAAAAAATAGCTAAATGAAAATAATTTACATTTCCACTAACAAAAGATGTGTTTTGGAAAGCATTTGCATCACAGCTGTCTCTACACAGCCCATCTGAAATAGTGCTAAACCCTGTATCAACAATTGGTGGGGTTCCGCTCCTAGGGTCCTGAACCTAAGAGTCTACAGTGTAAATGGGGGCTACCAAGGACTACAGTAAGTCTGTAAGTGGTGGCTACCAGGTCTCCACTACAGATTTCACTACTGTTGTCGACTTTATATGGAGAGTATTATAGGAGGTACAGAGTATACTACTGGCCTACTGGCTAAAATAGAGTCTTAAAATTGATTTCAGGATCCTAGGATATCTAAAACCAGATAATTAACCAAAAAAAAAAAAAAAAAAAAAAAAAAAAAAAGGAAATGGGAGAGGCTTAAGCCACTACCCAACTGGGAGATATACATATGCACCACCAGCCCTCTGCTTGCTCTCTCACTTGTATTTGGGTGCCCTGGCCAGGGAACCTAGCACCCACCACTGCACACTGCCCATGAAACATTGGAATTAAGAGACCAGGACCCTGCCAAGTGCTATGGCACCCACCCACAGATCACATCACAAGTAGCCTAAGTGATGTCAGGAAAAAAAAGTTAGGGATCATCCTGTGAGAGAACCAAGGATAACTATCTCCTAGCCAAAAGACTGCTCATTTTTATATTGTGAAAGCTGACCAGGAAGAAAATGATTATGCAGTTTAGATTAAGAGTATCACAGAAGTGTGTGGAAGTAAAGGACTTCCAAGCACAATCAATGTGTTACCAGCTGCCCAAGTGGCCTCTGGATGCAGATAATAAAGAATGTTATGCTATCTCCCTTAATAGATTTATCTTCTGATCAATAGTAAAGAATTTGTTTTCCTCAAAAGGCCAGGCAGACCAGAAGTAAAACAACTTTATGCGTACTCAAAGGTAAAGGCAAGCACATGGAGCTTTAGCTGATTAGTGATTACAAGATTAGCCCTTGGAGGAAAAAAATCTTCAAGATATATAACAGGAGAGCACTTTTATAGGCCTTTGTGGACCATCTGATGGAATTTAACAGAAAATTATGCTTGCCTCATACAATTATTTGCTGGCACTTTCCATTATATCCAGGGCTTTCTCTGTCAAGGATTTCTCCATGCATTTTGCTGACACTAGAATTCCCTGGTTGAAGGGATGAGCTCTGCACTCATTATAATGGACAACTCCTCTCCACTCTCTCCTGCTATCCCTGGAAGCCTAGTAGTGACACTAAAAAATGCACATTTTAAGCCATTTGCTGGCAAGATATTAAGCAGTTCTGTTCCTCCTTTAACCTATAGGGCAACATGCACTGCACAACAAATATGCTCTATAGCTTCTTTGTGGTTCCCTTTTCCAGTCTTTTCAAAACTAACGAAAGCATGGCATTGCCCTTACTCGTGTCCACAGAGTATCAGTCTATTTCAACTTAGCCTATATTTTCAGTACCTGAAACTCCATTTCTTTTCCCTCTTCTTCAAACTTAAGTCTTTCCTTCCTGTTCACTGCTTGAGACCAGTTTCTCATAGGAGACCTAGTCTGGCACAGCAGTGCAGTAAAAAAGGCATCATGATAGATTCTCTATGACGTAAATTAGAGTGCTGCAGTCCAATCACATCCCCATCAAGGTCCTCAAATGAAACCTCCCACTGAGATAGAAACTATTGGATTTCCATCTGTGTGTCTCTTGCTGTCAGTGGCTATTGTTTAAGTAAACATTGGTTTGTATTACTTTCTTTTTTTTTTTTTATTCATGTTGATGCCTGGTTAAAGGGAAAGAAAATTGCAGTATTAAAAGAGTAGTATTTTCAGTGTCTTGTGATGTAAATCGCTAATTTAAAACCCAAAATATTGTTAAAGTGTCTTTATTTAATAGCAGACGATTGCAAGCTGTAATTTGCAAGCTGTAGTTGCAGATGGCAATGTTTTTCTCTCTTTTCAGCAGTACAGTACAGTATTTACTGCAGTGATCTGCAGACAATGACACACCAACTGCGAAAGAAATGCTCAGGGGTAATACAAACTATCAGGATTCCCACGAGGTCCAGCATGTGAGATACCTGCCACTAAAGCATAAAATTTAAATGCCAATTAAAATGTTAAAATCTCTTACCTGGTCTCAAAAAACAACTCCTTGCAGTATACATTTTTAGCACTTACAATTGCCGAGTGTGTTTCTAATCCAAAACAACAACACTTGTTTTCTTTCCTGATTTTTAATCCCTTTGGATAGAATACACTTATTTTCCAATTCAGACCTGGAGGCCCAAGTCTGGATTTGAATCTGACAGCTACCATCTGGACCACACTAGCAGAAAGGGTTGTATGTGATCTGGCACATGTCTAGCGTGCCATTCCACTTTTTGTACATAAGGACATGCCAACATACCAAGCATGTATATTATCCTGCATTTATTAAACTAATTCTTTGCCTTCTATTTCATTTTGTTAAACAATTCATTAATGTTTATTTTTCAAGACAAAAATTATTTAACATTGTCTATTCAGCAGCATTGTAAAAAAAAAAAAAAAAAAAAAATTTAAATACTGTATTCTGTAGTGCCATCTAGGGGATTTAAAACCTGGAATAAAGTGCTCATCTGATAAGGAAACAATAGACACTAGGAAATCAACTATGACTGCCAGGGCAATTTCTTATGTATATCTAGTGTTTGGGATTACATTTTGTGTTACAATAGGAATATTAGAACAAGGTCACACACATAGTGTCATATCTGTAGAATCCATAAATAGGAGAAGATGTATTATGCTATACTTCTGCTTTATAGACCAATAATTCACAAAAGCAATCTTTAAAAAAAAAAAAAAAAATCCCCAATAAAATCAGTGTCATGCTCTGAAACAGGATTTAGAAAAAATGTCCAATCTCAGTTCAGATACCAGGAAATATATGGGATTTGTGTGTGCTAAAGATATTTATATAAAGATTAGACACATTCTTGTATAAAAATTATAGGAAACTGAAATAAAACAGGAGAGTTATGGGCACTTTCTTCCAACACTCAACCTCATTCAGATTTTTTTATCTGAAGTTTCCTGATCCTTACATAGTAGATGTCATTACACAGTAATTTCCAGTGCATCACTGAGAAAATAGTCAGAGATTATTAATTGTATAACATGTTGATAGCTGGACTGATAGCAGAATTACAGAATCACAAAATGATGGAGGTTGGAAGGGACACCAGGAGGTCACCCTGTCCAACTCCTTGCCTCTTGTCCTGGCATTGGGCACCCCTGAAAAGAGCCTGGCCGAGTCCTCTTTGCACCCTCCCTTCAGGTGCAAAGAATACATGTACACATACACATTGGTAAGACACACACACATACTGAGCCTTTCCTACTCCAGGCTGAACAGCCCCAGTCCTCTCACCCTCTCCTCACAGGAGAGGCATTAAGAGCAATCTCTTGACCATCAACATGCATCAGTTGCCTAAACATCACAGAAATCAGTGGCTAAGTTATACAGGTGAAGAACCCGGCTACGCACTCATGTGATCTTTTATATTTTCATAGTCCCGGTGATAGTACATTCAGTTTCCAACCATCAGGATGAGAGACAGGATCACTACTTTGCATTTAAATCACCAAACCTCCTATTTTTGATATTCCATGTGGAAACCATGTGCATTAAATACTTACTTTGATGTCCTCAGCATTATTTGTTCATCAGGGCAAGATTCTAAAAGCATGTTAAAAGTGTCCTAAGAACACATACACAAAGTTTTAAATGTGTCATTTATTTGAAGCTATTTTAGACAGTTGTCAGCCTTTCATCCTGAGAGCAGTTTCCATATTCAACTGATTGCCCCCAGCTCACTATCCTGTCACTACAGACCCCATCACCCAGATATGCATTATGCTTTACATCCTCTAGTCACCCACTTTGCATCACACACACACATACACAAATAACAACATATTCCTGCATTATCACCTCCCTAGCCCATATTCCTGTATCTTCTCCACATTTTTTACCACACTGCACCAACTCAGCGTTACACTCCGTGTCTTCCAAGGCCCCTGAACTTGCTTGCAAGGACACATTGCAGCACTGCCTTGGGCTCTTGAGGGTGCATAAAGGAGGAAGCAGTGGAGACAGGCTGTTCCTCCATGTTCTGATCAGTAGTCACTGTAGTTCATAGGCTTCTGTCCAACACAGACCAACAGGTATGCCATAGCTTAATGAAAGGAGAGGCAGAAGGCTCCAGGTCCATATTCCTCTGGGAAGTAATTCTATTCTCAATACTTAGCCCAGACCTATCTAAAACTGATTTATAAGGAATGACATGGTATCTGAAAGTCTGATTCTGCCACCTTGTGAAGAGACATAGCTTAGGCTCTGCCTGACCCTCACTGGCTGATGTTGTTGACCCACCTACCAGATGACAACACTGCAGATTTTTTCCACTTCTCCTCATTTATTTTGTGGAATTGCTTTCCTAGCCCATTGTTTACTTCATACCAGTGCTAACCGCAGATGAAGTAGTACTAATGAACAAAGGAAGGTATCTTCTTCATTTATTTTTCCAGTAAGTACAGAAGGACTATGAAGACTACAGCACAAGAACAGGAAAGCAGTCAATATGCTTGAGGCTCTCCAGGGTACAGAACCTGGATTCACTTGAAAACTTTGAATGAAATAAAGTTTGAAGCAGTGTTGATATAGACAAGGATGCAAAATACAGGCTTTACAACAGCAATTATTTTTGAGGATAACAATCTGTTCACATCTATATTTAAAATAAGAAGTCACAGGAGATCAGGGGAATTACAAAGCAATGAGACTTGCTGTGGTTTCAGAGAAAGTAATTAAGAGCCTAATTAAGGACAAAAACAAAAGTAAAGCTTGATGGAGGAAAAAAGCATCAAAGTTTCTACTAGGGGGAGGCACTTTTCCTTCTCTGATATATTTCTTTGAGGCAATGAGCACTCAGACAAGATTCTGTGGGCCAAACTGAGAGGAACTTGCAAGAAGTCAAATAATCCATAGCAGGGATAACATCTATCTCACAGTAGTATAAGGTAGAGGCTTTTGTTTCTTTTATCATGCTACTCTAGGAGACGGACACAGTGACCTGATGAAGACGGCTTTAAACTTGGGAGTCTACATCCAAAGACAAGTTGGAAAGTGGTGCATATGGAGAAAGCTGAAATGGCACATTCCTGCTGCATGCGCTTGGTATGGACCAATGTGTACAGCTCAGGCAAGAAACAAGACACAGAGCCTAATTTTTCTTTGTAGTGGACTACAGCAACACAAGATGCAACAGCCAAAAGCTGCAGCTTGGGAGGCTCAAACTGAACTAGTAAAGCACATTTCACTGGGAAAGTAGTGCAGCATTCTTTCCCTAGAGGAGTTGTGGAGCCTCCATTTCTAACAGCTTTGCAGACTTCTCTAAAAAAGCTATCATTGAACCTGCTGACAGTAGTCCTGCTGACAGTGAGCTGGAAACTGGACTAGAGGACTTCCAAGCAATACTTTGGGGATCTTGCAACGCATTTAATGCGCTTTAGCTGCTAATTTGAATTTAGTCTATCGGGCAGGACCGCAGCCCATCTGAAGAAAAACAGCCAGAAACTCTATAATGTGAATGTCAGCTCCTCAGCATCATTTCACTCTGCAAATCTGTTCCTACTGTGTTGCACTACTTACTAAAATAGACATATCCAAAGAAGACAGTTTTAATACCTGTAGGAACTTAGAGGCTACTGATACAAACCCAGTATGATTTTCAAGAATTTCAATTTCCACCTGTATTTCTTCTAATGTGAAGCTGCATGCTTCTGAAAATCCCCTTTGGCATCTATCTGAATCTTCAGGAACCTTTTAAAATTTAGCCCTAAATTCTCTAAGCTCCTTTGGAAAATCCCGGTATTTATCCTTTTAGGATTGAAAAGAATGAACTGCACAACTTTAAGTTAAGAAAAAGTAATAACCCGTGCGCACAGTATCAGCAAATTAACTACAAATGTGTACTTAACATTCTTCAAGAGAAAAGCCTTGCAAGAGATAAGATGCATCAGAAAGCTTATAAATCAAGATAACAACTATTTTCCATATAATTCTTCCAACCTGATAGCGAAGGCTTCATTTTAAATTATGTAATAGTTTTGATCAGGCCACTGTGGTTTTATTCATTGTTCGCTTCACTGATTAACATAAAAAACATAATTATCCCTCAAATTTATAAAGTTTACATTTCATCACCTTTTTAATATTATTAAATTAATCATGTAGGAAGCCCAAATGCAAAGTTTAGAATGGATCATATTAAATTAATATGATCTGGGGGGGAAGGGGAGGGGGAAATGCAAAAACAAAAAACATTTTATGGCAAGCTAGCATGTATGTATCATGTAAAGCTGTTGCCAGTTGTGAATGATTTCTTATTTCTACCAAACAAAAGAAAGGCATTTTTTAAAATGATTTTCATAAATCTGTGAGGAAAAATACAATGATAGTAAGTTGTACAGTGTCTCATCAGGGATCTCCAATGATCTTCCCAAACACTGAACTGCATTGGCCTTGCAACTCCTCTGTGAAGCACTAGTGAAACAGAACTGGGTAAACTAAGGCAGCAAAAATTATATTCTTTCTCATGGTAGAGCCTGAACAAGAAAATAAATTTCTGGCTTTTATTTCAAAAGTGTATTTTACCAGCTCATGTATAAAAACCAAATCCCTAATTCATTTATTTATTGTTTTAGCTTGGCCCAAAGCCTAGCAACAATCCTTTGGGAGAAAACACACTGATTTTACATGACTTTAGATCATCCACTCTCAGACATTTTTAGGTCAGGAAGGACAAAGACAGATTTGTGTAGCACACAACCTAATAAACTAGCAGCTGAATCAAAGAGCTGATGCATATAAGGAGCAAGAAGCATTTGTAATTAGGTTGGCAGGGTATAAAAAAGCAGGTTCCCCTTCCATCCTATACTATAGATAACCTTATTCTTGTGATGTTCACCGCCCAGACTTCTATTATACTATTAGCAATCTTTTAGCATCAGAAATAATACTGGTGACACTTGTCATCTAATCCTTTCATTACAAGTTAGAGTAGGATCAGCAAAAGAGAATTAAGGAAGAAGTTGTACTTCTCTCAAGTTATCTCCTTAGCAATGGCTGATTTAATCCTAACCTTCACTTTATCAGCTCATAACTTCGTCCTCTGCAACAAGAAACTACTTATAGAGCATGATACATTATTCTCTATTAATATTTTCATCTTTTGACACATTGCACATCTACACCATAGAGACAATTAGAAACACTGTGGTAAATCTGCTGCTGCAGCTGAAACACACTGAATACGTTGAGTCCTGTATTGAACAGCTAGCTTGAGACTTCTGCTCCTTGGTTTTTTTCTCCATTGTGCAAGTCAGCCACTTGGGTAGGTGAAGCAGCCATTATTACAATAGGTCAGAAGAGTACAGAAACCGCAAATGAATGGAAGATCTGGAAGCACATGGGAAGTGATACATAGAAGAGCTATTTGCTTAATTCAGTGGCACTTAAATTAAACATTTCTTACATGACTCCTCTTTCATGGGAAGTGTACTGTTTTAATCTCATTGGCCTGGCTCCTACACATATTTAACTCTTTATACCAGCCTGTATGCCAGCTCTCCGCAGCACTCCATCTGTGTGATAGTCTTCAAAACAGCCCCAGCTTCTCTTCTTCATGTTGCATCCTCACAATCCCCAGAACTGGCATCATCTCAGCAGAATGATACTGAAGATGACAGCCCTTCAACATGGGACCATACGTACCATAGTTGCTATGTATGGTCCCAACTGAATGAGAAGAAAGAGGAGAGTGATCCTATTGCTCAGGTCAGCTGGAGGCCCTTTGTCCTGGATGCTGACATGGCTAAGAGCTCTGACATACAACTATATGCCAATGCCAACTGACTGGTAATTTCAGAGGTGTTTAACCTCTCCGCACCCGGCAGTCTATGGGTGTAGTACATGCAGGAACTGTGGCAGTTGTCTCTCGGTTGCTCTTCACCTCCATTTCAACAGGGTCTGCCCACCTGGGAGTCATTACACAAAGAAGTAGAAACAATAAAAAATAATAATAAAAAAAAAAAAAGGTCAAATCATTCAAGCTAATAGAGAAGATAACGTATTCTAGGGAACAAAAGCCAGCTTAGAAAAAAAAAAAATCTTTGTTCTTTTTTCATGCTCTTTTCACTTTCATCCATTTTCTACTATTACAATACATTACTTTTTTCTGATCAGTTTGGAACTGAGAAGCAGTAGTTGTTTTCCTGAACTTATTTTCCTTTCACTGTCAGTTGCTTCCTTTGTTTCTTCTTTCTCACTTTTTGCCCATCTTTTTTTTCTCCACACATTAATTCAGCCCTTCTTCATTTTAGTTATTCATTTGATTCTTCAACATCTCTTCTCAATATTGTGTTCCCTTTTTCACCTTCACTGAGCTCTCTACCTGTTGTTAGTCACACATTAAAATCTCTCATATGTTGGGCTGTGAAAACTTAGTACATAAATGGATGCATGTCAGTATAAAACCACAGCTGTGTAGATGCATGTGATCAGCTGGATCCTTCTGTTTAATTTCCATCCAAGGCAAATGAGATGCTTTGATTTCATTTCATATTTTGTCCAAAGAAGCAAGATTGCTATAAATAAATGAGCAATCAAGAATGGTACAAATATATACCTGACATGCTGATGCTCTCCTTGATACTTGAAGATAAAATGTATCATAAATGCCCAAAAATAAATGTTAAGTGATCATATTTCTATGGTCATTTTTCTCAGTCATCTATATGAAAGCTAAATATGCTTATTCCCTGACACTAGAATGGATTACTTACCTAATGGTCTATTTATGATGGGTAAATCTCAGTAACGATTACTTTGTATCACTAAGAAGCTATGACATTTGGCCTGGTCCTTTAGGAAGGCAAGGAAAAAATAAATAAATAAAACTTCCAAAAGCATAATGTAGATTCTCCACCAACAGGCAGCAAGTCATTAATTGCACTTGTCAGAATTTCAAAAAGAAAATTTAAATAAAAGCTTTAGTATTATCAAGATGCTGAGCAATTCACAAAATGAAATAGTGACTAGCCTCACAAACAGCATGCTGGACGACCTACACATATTTCATAAAATAGTTGAAAGGTCCTGCATGCTGCACAAAATATCTGCATAGGATGCCAAGAAATCATCAAGATGCTGCACAATTAATCTGGTTAGGATTGTTCATTTGGATGGGTTCTAAGAATGTTACAGACTAATTAGAAATATTTAGTTGATATTGTTATTAAATTCAGAGTGATCCTGACAGACATAGCTTCATAAAACAGCTAAAATTCTAGCAGACAGACAAAGACCAGACACAGAAGGGCTGGAGTTATAGCTGGATGTTACAATTAATCTTCAAGTTCCCCCTCCCCTGCCACTGGATTCCCTTTCCCATGTTCCTTTGTTTTCTTTGCTGGACCATGGATCTGTACAGCTATGTTCGAACAGGGAAATATCTTTAAATATACATATTTGGGGATCCTTGTTAGCTGGGTCAGCTCCTTAGCATGGGTTTACTGTGCAGCTGCCTACTCAGAAGTACCAACACAGTGATGGGAGCTGTGTGGGGATTCCCTGACTGTCATGTTATCTTAGAAGAGAGGCAATATGTGTTTACATCCCAACTTTTAGAAGGGAAATGCTAGTTATTAGGTTGCCAACCAGAGGAAAACTCCTCCAACTGTGCTTTTGAAACAGATGTACCTTTTCTTGAGTCTATTATGACTGTCACGTGTTAGGCTTACCTTAAGCATGGTTGCTGGACACAATTCTGTGGAATTTCAATCAGGGACATCCATCTAATCAGTGAGCCCTGTGGGGGGTTAGGTGAGAGATGAGTGCCAAGACTGGCAGCTTGGCAAAGAACTATTCCTCCAGGAATCCTCCACTGCTGGAACCTGAGTTCTGCAGACAGCATCAATACCTAAGAGGTTAGACTACAGATTTCCCAAGGCTTTAAACACAGACATCTCTCCCACGTCTCATTTTGAGAATGATTCTTTTTTTTCCCCACAACAAGAGGATTTTCTTTTAACTTAAAACAAAGAAAAAATATCTTCTTAAAGTAGATATCATAAACTAGAATGCAGACTGTTCTTTTACAGCGCACTCCATGCAGCAAGTAAAGGTACACAGCAGGAAGCAATGAAGAGGCAGCAAGAACAGAAGAGAATATGAGGTAAACTGAAAGATGAAGGAAAAGAGGGGGAGAGAGAGGGAGAGAAGGACAAAGAAGAAAATGGCACCTGTCATCCTAATTATGCTTTGAATTTTTAGTCACTGACACTTTGCTTCAGAGGCCTTTCTCTGCTTTGTTGTTCTGCTTCTACTGCCTGTTCTCTAATACACCTGTTCCTCTCTCCCCCTTCAATTCAAAACAGGGAAAATACTAGAAGAACTTCCATGTTCAAGATCAGCAGAGACTCAATTTCAGAAAAAAAAAAATCTTTAGAAAAATTAGAAAAAATAAAAAACAAAAGGTTCAATTCAGAAACTTGTTCAAGGAGTTTGAGATTCATGTTTCACCTGCAGTAAAATTATCTGACATAAAATGTGCTCTGTACTCCTAAGGGCAAATTTATATATTCTTCATTTCTGAGACAGAAGGTAATAACACCATGTTTTACCATTAAACTACTGCTTATAGGACAATGTATTTATTTTCCTCCACCAATGAAAATCCAGAATATAGTGCCTAATGGACAAAGCCAGCAAACGTGGCAATTTTGGTAAACACTGTTGTGTGTCTAACCATTTTAATTACACAGTTTCTTCTCCAATCAAGGAAATCCAATCTCACCCCATCTACAGTGCATGACTGGTCAACTACTTACATTGTTTTATTTCTTGTTTTCTGAGTGATTCAATGAATAGCAGGTATTTTTCTTCATGTATAAATACTCTTGTTCTAGCACAAATATAAGAAATTTCCAGGTGATTATGCAAGTGTTAACTTATATCAACAGCTATGAAAGAGTGATAGGTACATGGTCAAACCAAACAGCTGATTGCAGTCCATTCACTTAGAATTCATGAACACACTGATGGAGGTATTTCAGCACTCCTGACAAGATGTATGTCAGACAGGATCAGATAATCCAGCAAACAAACATGATATGTACCTTGCACTATTGAAGTTGATGGGTGCATTAGTCTAGATTTTCAAACATAACTCAAAGACACCAATATGGAGACAGGAATCAAAAATACTTTAGGAGTAAGTCTTAACTGGACAGGTTAATCGATCAGGATTCAGTGGTGACTTGTGGAATAAAAATGCTTCTATCTCCTGTTATAAAGAACAATCCCGCTTCTATCTCCTGTTTTAAAGCACAATCCTACTTCTCAGATAAAGAAAGAATGATATTTTACTAGTCACTTAGGGCAGCAAGTATTTTCATTGGTCTGCAAAAAGTCCAAGACAGAAACTTTTATCATTGTTCATACAGAGACAGTTAATGATGAGACAGCATCCAGTTGCAGGCCTGATGAGAATATTCATCACAAAGCACATCCTTTAAATTTAACAGGCTAAGTATACATGTGCAGACACACACACAACCCCCTTCCTCAAAAAAAAAAAAAAAACAAAAAAAAGTCTTTTTTTCGTCCTGTCAGTATACATGGTTTCTCAGACTAAAAGATGTATTTATTTATTTATCTCTAGAAAATCCCTTGCCTAAGTTACACAACCTGTCTAATATTTCTCTGGCTATTTGTTCTGGTATGGACTACACCTCAGCCTTGTTCCTTACTGAAAATGTCAATTCAAGCAGCCCCAACAACACCACTACAGCCAGAAAATCTTTACCAGAGCTAAATCCTGCAACCTTATCTAATTGCGTCACCCCTGTCAACCCCTTTAGTACCCTCAGGTGAATCTAATCTGGTCCAAGGTTTTGAAATCATTCAGTTTCTCAAAGCAGTCCCTAACCTGTTGTTCCCCTACTCCTTGTAGTCCTCTCCTCCCTGAGCTGTGCTGGTATATGCAGAAAATTTTGCTTGTGAAGACAGGGGCAAAACCAGCATGGAATGATTCAGCCTTTTCTGTACCATCTGTTTCTCCTACACTCATCAGTGGACCCACATTTTCTTTTAACATCCCACTGATTCTAGCATATTCTCTCATTACCCCTTATGTTCCTCACTACTTTTATCTACAGCTGGGCCTTGGTCTTTCTGATTTTCCTCCAAATGCTCAAGAAGTTCTGTTTGTGTTGCTTCTTCGTTGCCTGGTTTCCACTTCTTGTGTGTTCTTGTGTTTCAGTTCATTCAGGGGCTCCCTGCCTAGCCAAGCAACCGTTCTGCCAAAAATTTTCATTTTTATGTACAAATGGAAGAAAGTTTGTTTCTGAACTCTCTGTAAGTTTTCTTTAAAGATCAACCATCTTGTTTATGCACTTTTTCTCCTCATGGCAGCTTCCAGAGGGAGTTCTGCCTCAGAAACTGAAATTTGGTCAAAGAAATTGCCTAAACAAACAGAAATCTGCTTTTCTGAAGTCCAGAGCCTGACTCTGCTGCTCATCTTTCCAACTTTCCTTCAGATCTTGACGTCAGTCATTGTGAACAATCGTGTACACCATTACACTGCTTGATCCTCCTACTTTGCCTTGAAGTTTCCTTATATGCCCTAAAAATATTAGCAGCCACTTTATTAAGTTGAACACAGGAAAGACAGTTGAGCAAAGGAAAATTCACTGGGTCCCTGTGATGAAAAACGATTCTTTCTATAAAAATTAAGAAAAAAAAAGAAAAGAAAGAAAGAAAGAAAAGAAAGAAAAGAAAAAAAGCAAAGATGATTAAAAACTTTCCAAAACAAAACTGCAAACAATGAGAAATTTCATATATATATTGTATATAGAGTGTATATATATGTGTATATATAGTGTGTGTATATATATGATAAAGGCTTTATGATAAGCCATCTCATTTAACACCTACTGTCTGGTTAAAGCCAAGCAGCCTCTTCCTATAGTCTGTCCCCTTAGGATGCAGAAAGAGTGGAAGAAATATCGATTTTGAGATTTGTCCAGAGTACCTCATTTTCATTTCACTCAATATAGAAAAATAACACACACACACAAAAAAAAAAAAAAAAAAAAAAAAAAAAAAAAAAAAAAAAGAAGTCACTATTTTTCTATATTCCCCATGAGGAAATTGAAATATGTCCAGACTGGATGCTACAGTAAGTCTAGTTCAAAGAGGTATGTCTCAGCTTAATAAGGTCCATTTTATTTGCCAGTGAAGAGACACATGCAGGATGTGAGAGATAGAAATACCATAATTTGCTCTCCAGAAACTGCTAGCATCACTTTTGGTGCATATTAATGCAGCTCAGTACTGTCAATGAGGTGATTATTTGCTCCCTAGAGAGCTCATCTCACAGAGTTTTCATTTTGTGTGGTGCCAGGTATAAGTTCGCTTCTGCGGCTGATTCCCGTAATGCAGTCTCTCAGAGACCACTCTCCAGCTCTGCTTTTAGCCACTACTTCATAAAGGTACATAAATAACACATGCATAACTCTTATCTTTTTATGGGGTTAAATCAAAAACTTCTGCTTCTTATACCTGCAAAGCCCTTTTACCTCTGTATAGACTTCATATAGGTACATTTACACTTCTCTGGATACCAACAGCTGTAAAGACAAAGTGATACTGACTTCAGCAGAGCCGCATTCCCTAAGTGCTGGTGCAGTGGTGTAAGTAAGTTTCTCTGCTTTTGCCTCAATTGGAGCAGTTGAACCTGGCTGAGATGTGCGTACACAGGTTTTGATCACATCAAAAATTTTGTTTTGAATATTGGGCTGAATAGAGCTACTGTATTGATTAGGGACAATGGGGATGTAAATGATGCATTTACATTATTGCTTTAATTCAAAACCTTTAATTGAAAGATTACTTCCTGCACTCCAACTTAAATCACAGAGTCTTGGAGCACACGATCTGGATGTCTTTCGGATGAAGCTCATCTCACATACCCCAAACACCAACGGGCATTCAGTCCACCAAGCCAGGCTGGTGCTAAGATGAAGAAACCCCTCTGAAATTCATGCTGTGAAGACAGCAGGTTCTCCGCACTGATCAGATCACACTAAAATCTCACTTCTGTTGGGATGTATTACATCCTAATACAAACATAGCTGAACTGCAATGGATTTCACAGCTTCTTGTATTATGAATAAATAATATTACAGCCATTATTTTATTCCTTCATGCTTCTGCAAGACAAAATCTTGCAGTTAATAGTTGGATGCAGCTTACAAAAATTTAGCCACTTAAAATTTAATGAAAATACATCTAATTTTTTATATTTACTTCCTGTTTAAGTCCTCCAAATTATTTTTGAAATTTTAACTTCTACTAGTGCACTCAGGCCAATGTGAAGTTATCTACGACATCTTTAAACCAACTTGTATGTCACCCAAGAATTGGCAGCAGGATTTCCTTTAGTTGACACATACAGGGCAAACACACTGTGACACCTACTGGAACCCAGAACTGTGTCTGGAGTGTATGTAACAGACCAAGAGGATCCAGTGCTGGACTGTCAAAGTAGGAAAGAAACACCTTGCTATACTGGCAGCTGCTTTAAAGGGAACTAGATGGGCATGTGAAGACAGTCACTTGGGATGTGACCAAGGAGATGCATTTTGTTTTCTGCATTTGGTAGATTCTTGTGTGACTGGTTGTGATGCTAGAACACTTTCACAGCCCCTCTTTCTTGTATAGCAAGAATAATAAGGGTGGCTGCCTACACAGTAAACATTTCGATACAAGAACTAGTCTTCCAGATTAAACCTAGGCAAATTACTTTTTATATTCTCAGGACAAAGAACATAGCACAGAAATATTTCTGTCTTAATCTTATTAAAGTGAAACAGCCATTGTGAATATTGCTCCTAGCATAGTTCCAATAAATTTCCTCTGCATGATGACCAAAAAAAAAAAAAACTAGGATCTGAGAAATTTTGTATAAAGCAAGGTTTATAAGTTGAGTTCTCAGCTTGTTATTGATTTTTTCATCACCCAAATTATTCAAATGAGAAGGAAATGTTGTATCTTAAAAGCACCTTTCTGGAGGCTTCCTTTTCATATCTTATATCAAATATTTTATTCTTGTTACTGAAACACTTAATAAGCACCTTCCACTTTGTATTCCACAACGGTAACTTTGTGCTACCAGTTCCTCTTAGAGGTATAAGATGCTGCAGTAGTTATTGAAATTACCTCTGTGTCCCCACTAGTACATATTTTAAAACAGCATTATCACCACAGCTTTGTGGCATATCTGTTACAGACTGTGTTTGTGTATCTTTCTGTAAACAGTTCCTTTTAATCTTCTGAATGCAGAATCTGTAAACTCCCTCAGCAAAAGAAATAATAAAAAATACCTGGTCACAATGTCACATATACAAATGTATGTATGTCTGCATCCACACATATATAGCCATAAATAAATAAATTAATAATAATAATAATAATAATAATCCTTATATCTCATTCACAGAAGTTAACTCTGCTTGGTCTCAGAGAACAGAATTGATGTTTAGTGTTGGTACAGATAGACTACAGCTAGGTATCTTCTTTATTTATTTTGTTATTTCTCTAGACTCACCCATCAGTGTGTGTCATTTTAAGAGTCATTAGGTATAAGAAATGCCACCTGTTCATAACAGCATTTGAATGAAAGTTTCCAGTACATGCTATATAAATTTAGAACTTGTGCATGTTTGTCTACATCAGTAAGCACAAAAAAGTTACCCAAAAACATTAATCCCAGCTCATGAGCACAATGAAATCAACAACAAAAGGTTTTCTAGCTTTTAGTTGCACAAATCAGATCTCACATAAATTGCCATGAAAAATCCTCCCCACTCCACCCAAAAAATTCCTCTTTAAAACTAACCTCTTAGAATATTTATCCCCCCATTGTAGCATTTATCATAGAAGGCAACACAGCGATGAGTGATGTGTGTGAAGGAAGAGGAAATGATGTATTCCTTCCACAGAAAATGAAAACAGAGTTCTTCAAGCATTTTAATCTTTTCTACCTAAAATCCTCAGACACAAATACTATGCCCATTACCCTAGTCTGTGTTAGTCACAGGGAAAATCTCCTTAGATTTTCTATCATGCTCTTTACCACACTGCATTAAGTGACCTGATTAACTTGTGTTCTCTTCTAACAAAAGACAAGCTACATGAGCAATTCATTTAATAGGATTCTCAAAGTACTTCTAATGCATAAATATAAACATGTTGCTATCTATGTATTTCAGGGAGGAAAGGTCACAGAAATATATGGTCCACTTAGAGCAAACATGAATTAATCAGTATAGCATGCACTCTGTGTCATTTGACTGCAGAGAGTCTGCACAGCTCTATTATTGCTGTCCAGCTGCATCCCAGCTGAGAGATGATGGATCTTTTGGTGATCCATGCTTACAGGGAATTCATGCCATAGCTACAGGCTCAGGTTTTTGAACAGATAAGCTGAATTCTGCCATGGAGTTATGTTGTGTCAGGGTGAAGTTACCTAACATCCTTCATCGAGCATCTTTGACCTGCAGCTTCAGGTGATGGGGGGAGGGCCATGCTTAAACTGCAGCACCCAGTGGCATTTCCTAGCTTCTGGGCCTGGTACATGCTCTGGCTACATCCAGCACACATGAGCCCCAACTGCTTGTTCCCTGCTCCTCATCAGAAGAAATCCTATCTATATTTGCCAGAAGAAACCTCCAGTATGCTCCAACCTGATCCCAGTTTGGACAATGAAGAGAAAGGAGCTCCAAGGTAGACCCTCAAAAAGACCTATCTACATGCAAGCCCAAAGTATCATTTTCCCAACATTCAATGAGAAATCTATGCTGAAAGAGGAGAAGAGTTATTTAAGAAAACAGGTAGATTTAAAGAGCAGTCTAAGATCACTGGCTTCCCAAAGTTTTCTGTTCAAGGTGTCATAGTCCATGTGAGACTAAGCAAAGGCATGGTAATGCAGGAAAAAAACATCAGTGAAGGGGACACAGAGTCTCCAAGATAATCAAAGACAAGATAGAGCAGAACCAAATGTATGAGAGGCTGCAGTTCTCACAAGGTATTGGTATGGAAATTAACTCCTTATAAATTGTACAAACAGAGTTGCACACTCTTCCTAACTAGCAAAAACAGAGTCAACTACCTGCAGATGTAGCATACAAATTCTCTGAAATGCAGCTACTCCTCAGAGCTCTGTTGAGACAGTATAATTGGGTCTGATGAAAGACTCTGCCTAAATAATATCCTTGTTATAGAGCTACATAATATATTACAATGGGCTAAAAAAAAAATAAAAAATAAATCAAGAGAAAGCAAAGCCATTTTCCTGCCACCAGCAAAGTTCAGGTGTTTCTGTGCAAACAGGCTCATTGTTAAACAGTGTCAGCATATTTGGTTTTGCAAGTTTTTTGACTTTGGCTTCTTCTAGTTATCTCATTAGTGAACAGCTCATATAATCAATAAATTGCCAACTGGGCAGCTAAGAGTTTCTTATCCGCAGCTTTGCATGTTTCAGTGTTCTCAGAAATATTGATGAAACTGCATCCTGTTTTCCTTAAAACAGCATCTCTCTTTTTGGTTCATTTTAGTTTGTGTATCACAGCAATTGGAATGTTCTTGATGCTGTAAATAGTCTTACTGTGCCCAAAGTAGTTTCTCTATATGCTGATAAAGCTAAAATAGATATGTTTTTTTTGGTTTGTTTAGTTTTGCTTTTTTCAAGAGAGATTAATTCTCTCTTTCCCAATGCCCCCACATAAAATCTATGGATTTCCAAAATGTTATTGAAAAAAGTCTAGGATTTGAACTTGTAGTATGTCAGTTATTCCAGTGGAACTATCTGTCTGAATACATCTTCTTATTCTGTGACAATTCTTCATAAAAGCAAAGTATCCCTCTTCAAATAGTGTGGGGTAGATAAGTGGGCACTCTACTGTACAAGAACACATGCTTAGTTCACTCCTTAGCTTACCCAGCACTAATTTGTCCACATCCATACTTTCAGCAAGTCTAATGTTTTATTTTTATATACAACAAAAATTAAACAAATTCTATGGCATGTTTCTTAACACCTTTCTGTGCTCTTTTCCACATGGCTCTACGAAGTTTTACAGCAGCCATGGTGTGGCTTTATTCAGCTTATTACAAACTGCTTTTCCATTGACCACATACCATGAAGAACTGAGATGCTAGAAGATTCTCATCCAAAGTATTGCATGCTAGAGTATTAGTGGGGCTTCAGAAAGTCTCACATAAATTTATTCCCCTTTGTTGACAAAAGAATTGTTTATAATGGATACCAGGATGGTCTAGCACTATCCATTCTTGAATATGCTTCTCGAGGTACACTGAAACTAATAACTAAAATAGGGAGCAAAACTAAAATTCAGTTTAGTTTTTAGTGAAAGAGAAAAAATATATATATTAAAAAAAAAAAAAAAAAAAAAAAAAAAACACCACTAAAAATACCTTCTGCCTAAAACATTTTTGATAACAAGTCTGACTGCACTTGAAATATGCAGACTAACACTTTGAGCTCTTTAAATGCAATCTTTCCAATCAAACCAACTCATTTCCCCATACCGGAGGTAACAGTGCATCTGGCTAAAATTCCTTACCATCAGGAATGCCTATATGAGTATTTAAAAGCAATTTGGCTCTCTAATGGTGCAAGTGTAATATTCAGTGCTTCTTAACATCTTGCCTCATAACAATTCTGCTTTCCCAGATGCAGATGCCAACATATTTACTAATATAGAGGCACAAGAATCAAAGTACTCGATCACATCAAGGTCCATCAGGTCTTAATGATCTCTAAGAGCACCCAACAAAATTGTTTCAGAGGAGAGTATAAAAATGTTACAGACTGGAAATTATCTACAGTCTGCAGTGAGTTTAATCCTAGTCTCACATAATTAGAGCTAAATTTAAGCTCTGAAATGTGAAACAAAACATGATTTACAAAGTTCTTAAAATTGACCCTGGATATCCTGATTATCATTATAAACATGCAACCCCATTGTAGTATTGGTAAATTCATGGTCTCATCACTTTCTATTGCACTACAGTTCTGCCATTTAATTATGTTGTGTGTGCAAAAAAAAAAAAAAAAAAAAAAAAAATTATCAGTTCTCAATTTACTGTCTTTTACTGCACATGCTACTTCACTGCTTTCTGTATAGCATGTAGATGACTGTCCGAGTCCTTGTGGAACTGGTTATCCTAGTGCTGCTGAAGCTTTATGTAAAGATATTTATTGCGTGATTATGTTAGGAAGCCTAGTGTCTTGGATAGACTTCTCTATTATTCTAAATCTAAGTAAATAAAATAAATGCTTTCATTAATGGTCTTTTTGGTTTTGGATTATGAAATAGAAGGGGAAAAAAAAAAAAAAAAAAAAAAAAAAGCTCTTAATCTTTCTACAGTACTCCGAATTTTGCATATTTTTATTATGTCCCCACTTAGTCATCTTTCCAAAGAAAACCCACAGCCTCTCAATTTTCTTACAAGAGCTATTCCAGATTCTCTATAAATGCTATTGTCCTTCTCTGAACCCCCCTATAGTTCTTTAATATCCCTCTGAGATGGGGTGATCAACCCTGTACACAGTATTATACAAGAACCCCTATTACTGACTCACAGAAGCATTATAATAATCTCTGTTATTATTCTTCATCCTATTTCATATGCATCCCAATATCTTGCTAACTTTCGTGACTGTAGCTGTGCACTGAACTGCCTATAATTATTTCACTCCTTTTCTTCAAGCAATAATCTTAGCTTAGAATGCTGTAAAGTGTACAAGTAGCTTTAGTTTTTAACTTTAGCATGCAATACTTTGTATTTATTAACAGTGAATTTCATTATTTTTTAGTTATTTATGCAGCATTTTTAAGTCTCTGAAATTGGGCAAGTAACAGGTCTCTTTTCTGGTCCAGGAAATTTCTTTCCTTTGGGAGAGATTAAAGTGACTATTGGGCCAACTAGATATACTTGACAGGCCAGCGTATTATGACTAGATGATAGAACAGTCAAAGTGGTCAAGGGATGGGTCTAGATAATAACTTCTCAGTTCTCAATTAAAATAAAATAAAATAAAATAAAATAAAATAAAATAAAATAAAATAAAATAAAATAAAATAAAATAAAATAAAATAAAATAAAATAAAATAAAATAAAATAGTACTTGCCAAGAAATTCAGTTAGATACATAAATCCTTTTCTAGTTGTAAACCACTGGCATTTGAACATATGCAAACAGAAACACTATACTTGCTACTAAGAAGGATGTATGCCATGTATTGAGCAAACAAGAGATGCTCTACTAGCATTCAAAACTTGGTAACGTGGTGTTAGCACAGCATATTATTAATGCATTGATATGTTACCTTGTATTGTGGATAGGTCTTGTTAAAGGTGAATCAGAACAGTAATAAATTTGTGTCCAGCACCTAATTATTTTCTTATTCTTTTCTTTTTCTTCTTTTCCTAAAGGGAAGTATTGCTGTTAGCCATCCCATTCTTTTCTTATTTGAATTCTTGTCATTCTAGGATACATATAAGCATGATTCATCTTCTAAATGTAATCAGTTACTTTAGATAGAGAAAACATTTCTGACTAAATTGTCAGTACTTCATATCCTAGTAATGCATAATCATGATTTTCATAACCATTTGCATAAAATTCAAGCTTTAGTATAGACAACTAACTTAAATTTATCATAACATCTTAAATTTGTATAAAAAGAAGTTTATGGAAAAATGTATTTTGGAGAGCATGTAGTTTAATATTAATCTTAACATAAGAACTCCGTTCTGTATAAGTCTGACTATGCCTTGAAACACTGTGAATACAAAAAGTTAGATGACCACACTAATAACCAAATTTTCTCATTTGCCCTGCACATTCTCATCAAAGAGATTTTTATTTTTTTTCACATACTTGCCCATATTAATGGATTCTTCCTTCTCACTTTATTTCCAGTGTAAACCCAGAGGTACTACTGACTAGGAAAGAGCAACAGTATGAATGTCACAAATTACCATGTCACACCTCTGGATATGTCTTCAGTTCATTATAGAGATCTCACATTCCTTTTCAGTCTGTCTCCCTGTGGTGACCACTGCTTAGCCTAAGCATTTTTATCAATTAAAATAGAATGCTTTATATATGCATGTATTTATTTATTTATTTATTTTAATCAGGGAATATTAATTTCAAATTTTCATTTTAGGGTAAAGCTAAACATCTCTTTTTTCTTATTTTGGGATGGGGCATGAAAGTTGTTTGTTTTGTTGAATCATGTTGTTTGTTTTTATTTTCTGAAGCTATTTATCAAATACATTAAGATAATAAATCAATTTGCTTTGTGGTTTTAAAAAACATTCTCCTGAAATGTTTTGGCTTGGTCTAATTACGGCATCATTTAGTTTCTTCTGGAACTATAGTGCTCAAACTAATTGCATTTACCCTCAAACATAACTTTCCTTCTTTTTGTTTCCATCATTCCTTCCTCTAATTTTATGACTTGTTTTTAATGAATGCATGTGAAAATAGCTTTAAGCAGTTGGGAGTACTCAATTCAAAAGTCTATTTTTGGTTACACATCATTCTCAGAAGTTTCAGTATAGTAAGAAACCGTGCCACATAATCCTTCCCCCACTAAAACTAATCAATGATTAACCATGACCTTCAATCAGACCAGAACTGCATCCATGATTTCTGCACAATGCTAAAATGCAGAAACAAAAATAACTTGAACAAAATCAGTTCAGGCACTCTTATGGGAAAGAGGAAAAAATCCATGTATTCCAATTATAAAATATTCCCTACTTGAAAACCTCTAACAGAAAACAAGTCATAGCAGTGACCTAAAAATCTCACAAAAAAAAAAAAAAAAAAAAAAAAAAAAAAAAAGCTTTAAATATAAACAATGTCTCCGGTGAAATTTATTTGATTGCACTCATTTTTTATACTCTTTCTAAATCTTCCATATAACATATTTCATATACCTGTAAATATCTGTAGAATACCAGAGAACATGGTATTCATGCAAATACAGACAATATAGACTTTTTCTAGCTGCAAATACATTATACTATTGTCCCTATGAAAGGCGTTATTAAAATACCTTTCATTATTAAAAATAAAAATACAAGAACAAAGTACAAACTATCCATACTCAATGTATAAAGCATTGCAATCTCAACAAACCTGTGGCTCACACCCCATGACAGACATACACACACAACACAACACCTTGCCTCCATGACCCAATGAATAGCAATAGAGTTATACCAGGGATGATTCAGGTCCAATGAATTATCATATCAATTTAGTAATTTCAGTATTGGAAATTAGTTACTTTCAAAAGGTGTCCAGTGACTTTGAGGAGGATGAAATTTTGTCACAACTGTTTGAAGGGAACAGGAAGGGGACTAGGATGGCAAGGCACTGGGATTAAATTTACAAACGTTATGAAAATGCAGGGAGGAGGGGTCTTTCAGCTTAGGAGTCTGGATGATATAAATAAATACTGTCTGCACTTTCTTCTGCTGTAGTTAATTAGGACATCCTAATACTCACCTGATCTGTACACATTGAAAACCTGCACACAAATGAAAAGAGGTTCTTTAAAAGTCATTTCGCATCCAGATGGAGGGATCAAGCAGAAGCTCTTAGAAAAGAGGCCTGACAGATCAATCAGTCTTTAATTCACAGTTTTCATTACTAAGTATTCTCGGTGAAAGATGGAAGGAAAATCGCTGCTGACTCTTGAGCGGGTTGCCACCTCTGTACACGAAAACCTGCTATTTTTTCTTACTCAAAAACATGGTCAGTTGAAGTTATTCCTGTATATTCACTTTGATACTTACAAAGACATTAAATGATTATAGGATTGCAGTGCTGTCAGCAAGACAGTCCAGCATTTCAAGTTCTTTCCCATCTGAGATGAAGCATTTGGTCTTTTCAATAAGCGTAAATGTGAAGAAAAACTGTAGCCTGAATGATTTTCCAAGTGAGAGCTGATTAAAACTCAGTATGAGCTCACAGGATATGAGCAGCTCATACTGGCAGAACAGGTGTTCGTCTTTGTGCTTACAAAAGAAGGCCAATGGGAAGATACAATGGGGTTGCAATGGATCACTGCTTGAATTAGGAAAAACCAGTAGGAGCTTGTAGGGCATGGGTTATGTCCTATACCAAAAAAAGTTGGAATGCAATTCCAAAAAGTAATGCTAAACTGCATAATATACATGGTCCCCACACATGTTTTAAAGCAGCTTGTTCCAAAGTAGAGTGTGCACTTTGCTATTGCTTGCTAATATATCCTTAGGCTTTCACTCTGGCTTTTTAAATTTCACCAAGACTTTCTATCATTGCTGCTGGCATTCAGAGCCACATGAAGGTTTTCTTCAGTCATGTTCGCTACAAATGTTTGCCTTTCCCTAATCCCTCCCCCTCCCTGCTATTTGAATGACCATGCATTTGCTCCTTTAAAAACACCTAATTTTAAGTGAGAGATCTGGTGTACAAGAGGTATCCAGAAACTACAGGTTGCAAGGGCAATATCCAATTGTGGCATTTTGGAAGGACCCCTGTTGAAGACTGAAGTATAATGCTATAGTTTTATCTGACTAAATAGCTGAGGTGCTAGGGGAGTCCCCATGAGTACATGCCTATATACACATCCTGAGGTACAACTTGCAAATGTTTCATCAAGCTAATAACTACCTTAAAATGTTTACCATTCCAGGATATTTTTCTTCCCTTTCTTTTTGTTCTCTGTCCTTTTCATTTTAATGTACTTATTATCTTTTGTGTTTTCTTCTCCTTACTTCACCCCACTGCATTTTCATTTTTCTTTAATTCCTCCTTTTTCTTAAACCTCACATACCTTGTGCTCATTTTGCTTGACCTACTGTGATTTTACATTGTTACCCTTTAAATATCTAGAAGATCAGTGGAAGAAAAGAGAGTAATTTGTTGATAAACAGATCAGTAAATGAAGAAGAATAGATTGTTAGCTAGAAGGACAAAATTAAAGGGACATTGTTATAAGAGCAATTATAGTCTTTCATTTCTTTTACATGTTCAGTGCTAAAAATTTCTCTCCAGAATGTGGAAGAAAGTTACTCCCTTTGTGCGTCCTTCAAATTAATTTTGAACACATCAGGGTGCATCCTCTTCACAGTTACATCAATTTCATTTGAATAAAGTTCTCTGTTTTACCAAAACTGAATTTGGGAAGCTCTATTTGTGGAGCCTGGTGTCATTGTAAATGGTACAGCAATAGACAGTAAAACAGAAAGCACAGCTGTGTTTCAACACAAGAAGAATCCATCTACCGGAGACAGTTTCTACTTGTTATAAGGCTGAAAGCAAAATATGTGTGGTAGGCTAACCCTGGATGGGTGTGAGATGCCCACCCAGCTGCTCTCTCACTTCTCAACAGGACAGGGGGAGAAATAATGTGGAAAAGCTCATGGCTTAAAGACAGAGGTAGTTTATGAATTACCATCAGGGGCCAAACAGACTTGACTTGGAGAAGATTAATTCAATATATTGATAATTTAAAATAGAGTAGAATAGTGAGAAACAAATTTAAAACTAAAAACACCTTCTCCCCACTCCCCTCCTTCTTCCCAGCCTCAAATTCAGCCCTTCATTCCCAATTCTGCCACCTGCTCCCATCCCACACATTGAAGGAGGTATAGGGAACAGGGGTTGTGGTCAGTCCACAGCACTTCTCTATGCCAGTCCTCAATGTTTGCTTCTATGGAAGTACTTAGTGAAAAAACAGTAGTAATTTGAAGATAATTTTATGAAGTAGCAAACATTAAGATAATTTTAGTAGTAAGAGAGAGAAAATGAGAGCTGCAGGATAAATGATGAATTCAATTTTTACTGTAACTAAGACACTAGGAAAGAAAATCGTTAAATATTTGACATGTCCTGACAAGTGTGAATCTTGCTAATAGTGAATGAAACCTGGGCTGTATCGAATTGTAGGAAAGGCTTCCTGGTAAAAGGTTCTTCTTTGGAACTGAGACTTTATCATCAATATACAAGAAGTAAGTAGGCATTTTCTGCAAGTGGTTTATGCATTACAAATTGTCCTTAATTTCTAAGTTATCTGGGCATAAGAACTGAGAAAAAAGGAATTTACTGGAAATATAGTTAAAAGGATGATGCCTATAATCAAGAAAATTAAGCAGAAATTGTCAAGTAATTGATTGTACAACTCTACTGTATCCCTGTAGCTACTCAGAAAAACAGTTTCAGAAAACCAGGCTGTATACATTTTATTCTTTTATACATTTTTAATGGAGTATATAAAATGATCACCACAGACAGAAACAAATTTGAAAATTGACCAAGAGTGAGCTTCTCAAACTAAAAGGAAATGAAAAATAAATAAATAAATAAAAATGAAACATACATGGGATAGTGAAATGGTTTTGGTGTCTTCTATGTGTTTGTTTGTTTGCTTCCCAGCAGTGAACTGTATTTTTACACACGCTTTGCTTTTGGATGGATCTATAGTGAAAAGAGTTGAAGACAGCTGCCGTCTGTCTAGAAGTTGTAGTCCTCTTCCTTCAATTTCCCTAGCACCATGAATAAGAGCAGTGTCCCACCTTCAAACAAGCAGAGCCTAAACCTCCAGCACAGCACAAGAATGTCTTTTGCCAGGGAAGTGGCAGCACAGGAGACTCTTTTCTGAGATGACACAATGAAGTGGGTAACAAAAGAACAAAGTGACAGTTTAAGACAAAAGAGACAAAACCAGTGTTACCTTACAGGGAAAATAAGTAGCTTCTATGGAATCTCAATGACAAGGTATTTGTCCCATAGGGGACAAATTACACTGTGTATAATTCAAAGGTTTTAATTTATGAAGCTTGCAAAGTAGGCAAGAAGAACATATTTCTTGTACTTATCATGATGGAAGCTGGTCCTGAGGCAGGATTAACATTGCAAACTAATATCAAATACACACAAAAATCATGGATATTTATGATAATGTATTTCATAAACACATAGAGCCAATAACTGCAATCCCAAATAACCTAGTGCTGTTAAATCTACAAACAAGGAAGTTACAAAGAAAATGATGCAGCATTTCTATGTAAAATACCAAATGGCATATTCAACTAGGCTGTAAGAATTACTATATTAGGGATAGAAGGCAAATGAAATAAATGTCATCCACAACAAAAGGCTGACTAATGTTTCAGCACCAGACTGTGTCCCCCGATGAAAAAAAAAATACCTTCAAGGGTGGAAGAAAGCATTAATTTAGTTTAAAACTTTAAGTAATAAACAGAAAGGAGACACAATCACGTCATCAAATAATCATCAGATAGATAAGACGTAGATCAGATAGATTTAGACGTAGAGCTTAAGGATGTGGTTTAGTGGGGATTGTTAGCGCTAGGTAGAGGTTGGACTCGATGATCTTGAGGTCTCTTCCAACCTAGAAATTCTGTGATTCTGTGATAAATTAAAACAAATCAGAAATAAGCATGGCTAAAGAAGATCCAATAAAGGCAGAACTTCTGAAAGGTAAAGATTTACCAGGGAAAACACAAGGATGGAAACAGAACTCTAAAGAAAGAGTTAAAGTCAGAAAGGCAAAGGGAGCAGGAACCCAGGTCTGATAAGCTCATAGCACTTTGGAGGTAAAGTAAAGCAATCAGACCTTTACAAGGACTCCACCCATATGCTTTCTGGAGGGACTGCCCACTCAACATTTTGGGAAATGTAACCCAGAGGGGGAAATAAGAAAATGTCAAAAGTAGGCAGTGTTTTTCATGTCCCATTAGGGAAAAAAAAAAAAATATATATATATATATATATATATATATATATATATATATAGTGAGATTATATATATATATATATATATATAGTGAGATTATATATATATATATCTATATATATATAATCAAAGCAACCGGGAGCCCTGACTGTGCAGAGCGCTTTGCACAGAAAGGCTCTGCACACTGTTCTACCCTGCGCCAGCAGGGCAAGCCCAGAAGATAGAGGAGATAACAAAAAATTGTTTATTAAGCAGTGAGACGAATCAACAGCAACCACATACATAAAAATTAACTCCCTAGAATAGAGGGAAAGGTCTGGAATGACAGCAACAAAACTACCTAATGCAACATAGAAAAACACATAATCCCAGGATTTCATTTTTACTTTCTTCTAGATATGTCTAGTAGAATATCTATTTTGTCTGTCTGAAGCCACAATTCGGGGATTTCCAAAAGACCTGCAATTTAAAATTATCTATAGTTTTCTTATCACAGCATGAAATCATCTGGCACCTCAGCTGTTCAAAGAGAAGTTTTGTTTTCTACAGCTGCATCCCATGTTTATCTTTTATTTTGTTCTGCATGACTGCCATCCAAAAAATATCTGCAGCAAAATTTCCCTGCATGTTAGGTAGCTTAAATTTTAAGTATTTAAACACCTCAGGAATGAAGAATCATCACCCCTCAGAATCACTGCATTTTAGCACTTACAACATAAAGGATGAAATTGTTTGTGTTCAAATAAAGGATGAATGTTAGATGACTTTACCTGCTGATCAGCTGTGTCAAGTCCTTACACTGGAATTTCTATAGGAAAGAAAACACATGATCTTTCTGCTTTCATAGTAATATAATGATTAATAGCTTTTTATGAAATTTTAGGCTGGTCTCTGAACAAATTTCCTATGGAAAAGAAAAGAAGTCTTGATTTTCTAACCCCCTTGGCTGTATCTATAGTTTATATGAATATAAGGCTAGAAATTTCCTATAGTACATTTCATACTTGTCAGTGTCTACTTTAACGTGCATATGGCCAAACAGATTCCACACAAACAGTAAGTCAATATGACAAAGCTATTTTGAATTAATAGATGTTACGGAAAAACTAAGCCAAAGTTACAAGCAAGCTGAGATTTCAGTCAGCAATACATTAGAATATGCAACCTGACGTGCCTTTGATTAAGTAACTTCAGCACATTTAGCTGCAGTTCTGAACAAAGAGTCAAATGAAAACTTGCAGTTTTTTAGCAATTTAATCTATTCCAGAGACTGCATGAGTGTAATGTGGCAGTTGCCATGGTAACCACATTTTTCCTTGGAACTCGGAGCAGATACATGTGTAAACGATTTCTCCATCTCATTGTCTAAGCTACTGTTGTGCTATCATGCTGCAGTAGTAACCCACAGTTGGTATTTTTTTTAAGTATATTTACAATTTTCCAAAATATCGCTTTTTGAATGTTTAATTCTATCCTGTGGTGGTCTGATTTTGCACATTTTTGTAAGTCCAGTACGTGACAATTTGGAGAAAGGAACAAAGATGAACAGTTGCCAAAAAAGTAGTGAATATATCCACTTATAATTTATAAATTAAATTTAATTTATAATCTACACTTCTATAAACATTTGTCAATACTTTATCCTTAAATTTACTGTTTAGGATGTTTTTTGAAGTACAGTTTGGTGGCAAAGGATCCCATAGGAGATGAAACTGTTAACAAATCATCACTTATTGATAGTCACTGTGAAGCATCGTCATTTTGTGCCACATTTTCACTGAACTCACTCTTAATCAAAATCATCCAGACTCAAGCCATGTTGGTAATTTACACCTCTGGAAATACATTAGCAGGCTCTGCTGTTTCGATGCCTGCCTTTCCGATTAACTCACACGTATAAAAGGTGCAGGTATCATTCTACTTGCATTAAGTTGCAAAAGACTAAACCACTAAATTTGCTAGAGGTGCAAAGGTACAGTAGGACAGGAACGAGAAAACGTATATTTTCACATTAGCCAATACATCAGCATATTAGTCAGCCAAAAAGACTCTGCACTCAAAATTGTGGTGAAATAAATGGAACAAATTGAATACATGGTGTCAGGGACTTCAGGGGTGCTGTGTGTCGACAGATCCAAGTGAAAAGAACAGGAATTGACGTCAATGGAATTATACCAGCTTTCAGCAGCTGTGAATTTGGCCTCAAGGTGACCTAATATGTCTTTTCCATCTTTCATTTCTGTTCAACAGCTCTCAGCACAACCAAAATATTTACTCTTCTTCACAATCAAACTAAGCAAATAAGTTTTATAGAATAGACCATTTAATATATTGAGGCACTTCCCTGGGTAAGAATTGTCAAAACTTGTGACAATTGATTATCGTTATTCAAATTCTGCCGAGAATATTTTTATACTAAAAATTCCCATAAAATCCTCTCAAGTTAATAGGAATCAATTTCAAATTCAGATGGGTGTAATCATTTTGATTGGACACAGAGTCATCTGTTTATATGTTATATCTGAGTTAATACAGAACTTCAACTATAATTTTTGATCCCGATATTACCAATTACAAATTTAACATTTTAATTTTGCAAAGGGCCTTTTCATTTTCAGTTTATCAAACAGTACTAGCCCTACCCAGTAGTTTTCTAGTAGCAGGGAACAAGAAGCTGAGGCTTAAAATCTGAGTATAGTGCTCAGACAAGACTCAGTGGGATCTGTTGATGTAGCTTTAGAGAGGCTTGGGCAAATCTTTGGTGTCCCACGGAGCTTCATGGGCTTCATATCTGAAAGCTGGTCATTCCTTCCAAGATATTAATGTACTTCTTATGTTGGCTGTGACTGCCTGTTACAAAGCACTGTCTCTGACACAAGTGATGGCTTCTTTTATATAAAAGCTTGCCTGACAATGCCAGGGGCCATCAGGGAGTAGGAAATAGTCTTGATGTTCTCCTCAGTCTCAGATTATCCTCATCACTGGCAGAACTCTTCTAGGAGAGAAATGGATGTTTTAGCTCTCCTGTTTAAACCAAACCAGTGCACAGGAAATAATTCAAGATGTACTGCTAAGCAGAAAGAGCAAAAATATCATTTTTTACCTCATGTTTGCATATGCAATGCTTAATCCAGCTGGACTGGTCATGAAAATATGTTAATCTGGCAACAGTAGCTTCACCATGGACTGCTATGGTGGGCACTCCAAATAAAGATGTGCACAGGGAAAAATGTTCTCTATGCCTCATCCTGACATGCAGCCAGGTGGAGATGACTCGGCAGGGAGTCCACCGGTCTTGGTGCCACACAGCCGGGTGCTTTGGTATCCTTAGTAAGTAATTTAAAGCTGATACTAGTGTCTGCAGAAGCTCTAAATGTACATACTTTCAAAGTCTTCCGTGTCACAATGCTGAATGAAACAGTGCTTAAATACCTTTAAAAGTCTCTATTTTTCAGTTTTACCCTCTGCAAAAATGACGGAGTTGGCAATGTTGAAAATAATGATCTATTTCACAGATTTATGGCAAGGACTAATTAGTTAATGTTTATGTAGCATCTCAGAGGCAGCAAGTAATGCTGGTAGGATACATGATTAAGTCTGGAGCCAACATAAAGCCTCAGGAAGTTTCCCTACTTTTGGAAAATGAGGGTGTACTGACCTTGTGCAATGTGACAAAACACTGTTAGTTCCCAATGAGTGATGGATAAGACAGATGTCTTTTCCTGCAAGGAAGGCTGATGGTGTGCCCTCCCCTAGTTACCATTCTGAATTAAATTGCATTTTGTAATCTACTCATATGTGCAGTGCAAAGGTCAGATATTTCTTATGTTTCTCAACCAAAGCAAACCACCTGTCATCTTTTTCTATTTGATTTACTACATAACAGCTTATAACTGCACCAGACCTTGTGACAATTTCCTTCAAGCAAATTTGCTATTTCTTATCTAATCCAAATAACAGTAATTGTTTACTGTACCTCTCCTGTCAGACTTAAAATATGAAGCCACTATTGTCAACAGCATTTTGATTTCCACGTAGACAGCACTGTTTCTTGGTATAAAATTTTCATTCAGCAAGCTGCCTGTTTCCATTACCCAAAGTTAAACTTCAGATTACATTTTGCTACTACTTTGCTTTCCCTCATTTAGTTTGTTTTTTTCTCTTCTTGCTTCGTCCTCCTACTCCCCGTATACATGTATATATTCAAGATTAAGAACCAACATAACAGTAAAAAAAAAAATCCTCGTTTAATGCAAACAGCTCTGGGATACTGACAGATGAGTTAAACTTGAGTTGTCAGAACATTTGTTCTCAGCTTGAACCCAGGTCATTTTTTCCTCTTAACTTAAAATAGTGTTTCTATAACTCAGGTCATTGTGGTAAATCCAAAGGAAATAATCAAGAAAGTACAACCAACATCCTAACACAGCTTAATTGCTAGTAAATGGATTTCTTCTGTGTCCTTACTAAATTAAATTGAAGTGTAATGATTTATAGTATTGCCATGTGACGAGAGTCAGTACATTAGACATTACATTATCCATTAAGCTCAAAAGATTTTATTTATACTGTTTTGTTTTTCAGAAGCATGTGATGACCTCCACCAGTAAATAAGTATTATGTCACCATAATGGATTTCACATGTAAATTGCAACTCCATCTATAATACAGCTTTCCCCAGCCTGCCCAGTTTTAGTCAAATAAATATTCTTACTAAAGCAAGTAGTCTGTTGTTCCTATTAATCTGTAAGATGGATTAAAGAATCAGATTCCTTGAATGTTAATCTTTTTGCCACATTCTGCTAATATTTTCTGAAGTGTTCAGAGCCTACATGTGTTAAAGTATTTAGGCTCCCACATGAAATCAAGGGGCTTGTATGATACGAGCTTACAGGATTTAGGCTTTTATCCCATTTCAAAAATGAGTCAGGCACATGGATCAGATTCATGGGGCTTTAGGAGAAAGATTTTTGGTTCTGTCTTCTTTCCAATTTATAGAAATACAAAACAAGTCAATTTCTAAATATTTTAAAGCAACTGTAATAGTGATGTACAGCTCCAACTCAGAAACCAAGAACTTTGGAAATGGAAAATTTCACATTTTAGCCAAAGGAGAAGAAAGATTAAGAATAAAAGGAAAAGGAGGGCAGGACTGGTAGTACAGTACATAATAATGGCACTGATATTGTTTTGCAGTGAGAATACATTTTCATCAAGTTCTTTGTTGTGCTTTTAGTCTGCTGTATTTCTCTCAGTTTGCAAGCATCGGCAATGTATACATAATAAAGATGGATCTGTTCCAGGGTCCAGTGCAAGTCAAAGTTTAAGTGCTATTAAATTTTCTCTCTCATCAGAATGAATACAATACGGTAGCAACACAACACAAAACGCACTCTACCCAGTCATGTATGTTATAGGAAGGCCATAAACTGTTACCGCCAGACTGAATTCCCCTGACTTCTTTTGTTTACTCCCTTTAGCTTAAATTAACAGAAAACATTTTTTGTTTACTTGTTTGTTTATGATGAGGCTTTTGTGAACGTTCTACATAGCTAGGGAGATATTTTTAGTTAATCTGAATGCAAAATTATTAACTGCCTCACAGCTGAAGTCATCTTCTCTGTGATCATGCTGACTTATGGGGACACCCATGCCTCAGAACAAGCACAACGTAATCATTCCTTTGCTTGAGGATTACGGTGGTTTCAATTGCCACCACACATAATACCCTCTGGAATAATCTATTTGCCACTTGGTGATCATTAATATTCTAATATAATTTATATGATCTTTACACTATTAATCCAACAGCAATATTTAAGCCATCTTGCAGGCACAGAGAAGAGCGTTAAGAGCAGCAAGTCTTATTCTGATGTAACTGCATCTGTTTCAATATACCTCATGACATTTATTTCAGTAGATTTAGTCCCAGCATGCCCTTGCTTAGACAGTATCAGAATCCAACCTTAACATAAAAGTGAAAGTATTTATTTTTAATGACATTTTTTTCCAGTACTGCCACAGAATGATAAACAGCATCTGCATAACTATAGACAATTTTTTAAAAAACATGATTTTTTAAAATAATGTAAGACTTACTTTCAGATTAATGTTTAGAGACCACACTGACCCAAACCTTATTGTTGTAGTAGCTTGTTAAAACTCTCTGGTTCATGTTTTTCTCCTTTTCATTGCCATGGTTTTTCTGATTTTTCATTCCAAGTTCTCATTTAATTTTTTATTCAGCAAGCTTTTGACTTTCCTACACCATTTTTTTGCTAATAGCTAAAAATGTTTTACAGATTGGAAAAAAATAATAATAATAATAATAAGATGGGAAAAGAAGACAGGAAAAGAAAAAGAATTGGCTGCTGGTCTCCTAAATTCTGCTGTGAGATCTTCCAGTTCCAGAGGCATGAGAAAACCACCAAGCCACCCATCGTTCTGGCAAGACATGACCACTCTCATTGAAACAAATTCTGCTTGCATCAGAGCTACTTCTTAATTTCTGAGGACAACAGTCTAATGAAATCATGTGATATTAGGAGATATTACGCACAACATATATTTAAATGACATTATGCAACAACAAGGTATCACGCAGTAGGCCAAGGAAAAGCAATGACAGCTATTACATCATCTCCCAATAACAGTACACAGACTTAATTAGTAAAATACTCCATGGCACTGGAAGACATCACACAGTTTTACCTGACTGCCAGGGCTGTGACCATCAGTCTTACTCTGTACAATGAAAGAAGGCCACCTGGAATAGCCTGGGACCAGCAGCATCTGTTTTGTATTAACTAATGATAAACCGATCTAAAGCTAAAGTCCCTTCTGTTTGTAAAAGACTCTGAAATTTTTACCATTTCACCTTGCTAGCTTGTGCTGCTACTTATATTTGTTCATAAGAATTCATATTCGCACTAATGTAAAATACCAGACAAAATGCCTGCAAATGAATTGGCAATATGAACAGAGAAGAGTGAGACATCAAACACATCAAAGAGAAATTCATACCTGGCAGTGGTTTTCAAACCTTCCAAAATACAGGAGGCAAGAGGTAGATATGGAGAGTTAAATCCAAGCCCATTTTGAAGAACCATTTTATCAGAAAACTGCTGAGAAAAAAACAAAAAGATTAACAAGGATGAATCAGGGATAAAGAATACAGGAATATTTCTCTTTCAACTTTAATCCCACTAATTGCATACAAACATACAAAGCTTTGCAGTCAGACATAAGATTAAATTTTCTATATAATTGCATTCCAGACTACTTTTTTTTTTTTTTTTTTTTTTTTTTCTTTCTTTCTCATGCATTCATCCTCTAATTACGCCCAGGAAGATGACTAAACATTTTTATTTCTATTACCATTTATGGAGAATCCAACTATGTGTTGTTATCCACAGACTGTGTCAGATCCATTCTACAACAAAACTGTAGCTCGCATAAATTCTGAACTACATTTATATATGTATATATATTTTACATTATTTGATGGAGCTTAGTGTTTTGGAAGCTCTCCGTGTCCATTCACTTTGAGAAAAATAAATCCAGATGCAATGTACAATTAGCTATGCATTTAGTCTTAAAGCCTTCTTACTATGCTACAACCCAGTATAGCCAAAAACAATCTGCATGCACTTTTTAGAAACACTGTTAAAAGATATGAAAGCCATGATAAATTACTATGATTGAAAAATATTTCAGACTTTTTCATTGTTTCTTTTCCAATGAGTTTCCTTGGAGAAATGCAACTTTTCTTTGTGGACAGAAGTGGAATCATGTAGCTCTAAGACTAAATGGAATTTACCTCTTTGAAACAAAAAGATTGCCTTTGGTATGCCAATTTCATAATTGTGGCTGTCAAATCTGAGCTGCTGCCTGAGAAAGGAACAGCAGGGAAATGAGGGAAATACAGCATTTTTCAATCAAAAATTCAGGTTCAATTTCATTTACCAACATCTCCTTTCTCCTCACGTATTTTACCAGTTTACATCATGAAAATCAGACATTCATCCATATTTGCATCTTGTGTAAATTTGGGGCATTCCTGTGTTTTTCTGTACAACTGCACACACACACAAATACACATTTCATACTGTTGTACTTAAAATGGGACAGAAAGGCAGAATACAAGATATATTGGATTTCCCACAAAACTATTGAGCTCAAAACTCATTTCTTGGTATTAACTTGCAGTATTAGTTGTAAATACTATAAATGAACTGATTTCCTTATGTTTATATGTTGCCAGCAAATAGTCACATTAGACCTCTTATGGCTAATGTATATAACCACATGCTGAGAGTCATTCACTGCTGAGGATGCTGCATCTAGGATCTGCTTCTAGGATGCAGACTTTTAGAATTCAGCGCAGGGCCTTGCAGAGCTTCTCAGCACAGACACAAAATGCAATATTTCTGTGTTTATTAGCACACTCACCTTAGTCTTACATTGCCTGCAGAGAAGCAGTCATTCATTAGCTTTGACAGAAAGCTGCACTAACACAGCTTTATTACTTTCAGGATCCTTGATAGTACATTCAAGGCTACTTGTAGTATCCCTGTGCATATCTGTGCCATGCAAACATAGTCTAGATGGAAACTCCAACAGTTAATGGCACAGCTAATTTTGGACAGTTATATCCATTACTATGCAAGAGCAAACTTCACCTGTGTCAGCAGATGCCACTCACTCTTCTGTATCAGTCTACTTTCCAATAGAATTAAATAATCTTACAAATGATCTCAAATTTTTTTAATGTTATATTGAGGAACTTTGGCAACTATCACCTTTCTCAGGGAACTTCAGTGATCTTCAAAATGATGTCTGTTTGACTGCTATAGAGTCAATAGGACCCTCTCTATGTACAAGATAATCCCCCAAGTGTTATAACTCCTCTCAAACACTTAATTATCACTTTAAAGCTCTCTTGAAGAATCAGGTGAATTCTGAAGTGTTCTGTTTGCAGAAAAAGATTCGTTTTAACTATTTTCTGAATTATTTAAACAATCTTCAATCTACACCACTGCAATATCTGACTTGTATCTAGTTTATCTCATAACGCTTTCCATCACACTTTCCATAAATGCCTAATAATACCTATGCAATGTTGTTCAGTGCAAGTTTATCAGCCTGTTTTGTTCCCTCTCTAACTTAACATTAATTATTGGCCAGCTAAAACAAGCGTGACCAAGGAGGTGAGCTGTCAGAGTCTTCACTTCCACTTCTAAAAAAATGTGTAGCAGGAGAGAGGACAGTTTGTATTAATTTCCCCTCTTATGAAAAGACATTCATGAACACTTATGATTACCTAACAAATATAGCCCCTCACACTTATTTGTTGGCATTGTTGTAGGATGAACTCATCCTCTCTCAGACACAGAGGCTCCACAGAGTTGCTCACTCTTAAGACATAACTCCCTAAAAACCAGGCCTCCTCATTTCCACTGCTCATTGAATTACTTGTGTCACACAAATATATACCAAATGCTGTTGATTAGTATGCTGAATATTATAGCATATTATGCTATTCAAAATAGTGCAAGCAGAAGTATAAACCTGAAATTGTGGCGTATTATTGTGTGAGGGATCACAAAACAAAATAGATTTTCCCAAAATTAATATATCTGATGAAAGATCTGTGGTTAAGTGCCAATACAGACAAATTGCAGGCTGACAAGAAACATATTCACTTCTTCTTGCTTGCTTTGTGGCCTCTAGGCAATATATGAATACAACATCACCAGTCAAGAGAACAAAATCTGATGATCACAGACTGTGACAACATAAGGCAGTCAAACATTTCAGCATCTGCTCTGTTTCTGTATGGTTGCTGAGGGTGATGTGTTAGGCTGCATCTCCCCCTTGCTCACCTCGAGCCTAATGACCTCTTAAACCTGAGTCAGCAGTGACATCTCTGCAGAACAACAGAGAAGTTCCTCTGGATGCCATCTCTACTGAAAGCTGAAAAACAGGTCACAAGGTCCCAGCAGAACAATTGCACTGAGTTTCTATTAGATTTAGCATCTGTTAATCTTCTTACAAAACTTACAAGTAACAGCTACTGTTAAGATATTTGGGACAAAGGGTAAAAAAAAAAAAAAAAAAAAAAAGACATTCAGATTTAATAGTAACGTCTGCAGACAATGCAGGCACTCCCAGCTACAGCTTGGGGATCCTCTCTTGGATTCCCAGTTGCTCTTTCTACACCCAAAGAGAAAAGCTCCTCATTCTTGGCAAGCCACAGAACCTTTTGAACAATTTTTGCCATTCTGCAAATCTGAAAGTTGAAAGAAAAATCTCAACCCTGCATCATTTTCACTGATCTGCAAAAATCCATTGTCACATTAAGCTGACTTGGACTTTGGAGCCTCACAGAAAGAATATCAAGGTGTGGAAAAGTGTCCCTTGGAAAGAATAGCATGCCAGTGGGAAAAGCATGTTAGGTGGAGACTGATAATTACTGCTTGTCGAAGCTGTCTGAAAGAACACTATCTAAACAATTCAGCATAGTAATAATTCAGGCAGTACCACTGTTGTACTGATCCAAATGCTTCTAGATAAAATGGTTATACCTGATTTACAGTACCCAGAGGAGAAAAAAAAAAAAAAAAAAAAAGTTTACAGTTCTGAATCTTTCTAAGGCTTCCCAAACTTTCTGATCTCAAGAGGATCATGAAGAAAGGAAAATCATTCTAGAAGTATCAGCAACATAAGATTCTGTGGTATATTTTCTCATCACCTATTACCAAATACTTAAATATGTTAACACCAAGTTCTCTTTCATTAATGTGACAAGGGATTAGGTGGGCTTCTTTTGTCACAGAGAGAAATGTAAATTGGACTCCAAAACAAAATTATTCTGAGACAAATAACCAGATCCACAATTTACCAAAACAATGACAATAAAATCCATTTTAATAACCTTTAATTTCTATTTACCAGATGAAATATTTCCTTCTTTTAGTACATTATATTTGCACAAGCCAAACGTTATTATGAAAGTTTGAATAACTTGGAAAATGATTTTCATAGTGCTGATTTAATTAAGGCAATAATATCAACAGAATTTGAAATATATTTTCTCTTATTGATACACTTCATGAATTCTGTCCTTGCTGAACTTTTTGGTCATTCTTTATTCAGGTCATGTCAAAGAAAAGAGCAGACTGGACCTGTGAGTAAAAGCACTCTAACAAGCTAAGATAAGACGCTCCATCACTTTATGATGAAATATTCAAACACGTTGCCCACTGGTATCAGCTTATTCATGACTGATTTAAATGATACACTGAAAAATGTGCTTTAATCTTCCATATAATAAGTCTTAAAAAATTAAAACTGAAATCACAGTTTAAAGAAAAAAGCTAGCAGACATTTCAGTCGTCTTACTTGACTGTACATTTTCTGATATTAAAGTGGTAGTTTCATTAGAGAACTTAATATAGCTGCAAGTGTAATACAGTTTATGATCTAGAGTCAATAATTTGTAAGGTACTGAATGTCTTGGTGGGTATTGATGTCATTACCCTTCACATTAAAAAAAAACAATGTTCTTCCCAATTATTTTTCACCCATGAAGAACTTGCCAGCAAAACTGAAAAGAATATATGTCCCTAACCTGTTGTCTGTCACTTTAAGTATCATTCTTTAAAATTAAAATGAGAATATTTAGAATAGCTACTGATTCAGAATGATGTACCTGACTTTGAATACCCTTCTGCCACTTAATTATTTTTTCTGTAACATATATTTGGCACACAGAATGACCTATACCACAGGTTTAATCAATGCCAATAAAAATATATGAGCATAAAGGATCAGAGTACATGGACAACAGATCTATGAACAGAACTGATTGTTCAAATAGACTTTTTTCTCTACAACATATTTCCATTTTAATGAGAGTTTTTGTCTTCTGTATTTTAATAAATTCTTTTCCTTTTGAACTATAGTTAAAACAGAGGGAAGTTAACTCTAGAATTTACTATGACCCCAAGAGAACCTGGATAGACCTTGCTCACCAGTTTATCACTGAATGTGTTAGTTTTGCCAAACTCCATTTGTCTTTTTATTTAGTTGGATTAACAGAATAATGTTTTAAAGCATTAATTTTTGGGTACAACACAGTCAAACAACTAGCATTTACCTGCCTCCATTAGGTCACTGGTATATACACATTGGTCTTTCCTTGCTGTAAATTAGGAGTTTTCTTTGTGAATGAATCAAATAACAATCATTAATTATTATTCAGGCATGAAAATGACAGAGATTTACAAGTTATGACTCCATCCCACTAGTCTCATTTTCTCATTGATTTATTAAAATTTCATGGAAAGGACAATAAAATCTAAGACTCACTCAACACTTCCTTCCCAAGGAAATGAGTCACATTTGTTTATTAAGTATTTAGTAGTTTGTTTGTATTTTTTTTTCAAATAAAAGAAATGGGATTACATCAGAACTAGTGAACACCATTTCAGAAGCAGATTAAAAGCAAGGGCATTAGAACCAAAGGAATCCTGTTGGGATACAGAGCTTTTCACTTACACATTTGCCAGATAGCTCAAGGCAATCCTGACTGAAAGATGTTTACCCAAACTAATCACTTACAATGTAAAATCAATTGGCAGTGTCTTTCAGTTCTCTTTCTAATATGCAGAAAAACTGCCATGTTGTTAGCATCCATGCTAGTAATGGATGTAAACACAGAAATCAAGGTCTGAAGAGATGAACCTGATTCTGATTCTTGAATATGATCTCCATAGATCCAAATTAAAATGGTCTGAGTGAAAAGGTTGGTCTTCCAACATTTCCAAAAAGCTTCACAGACATATTAACTCTTCTTCAGATTTAAAACACAAAAACTGATGAAAGGCTCTTGTACTAAAGCCTTTTATTTTTCCAATTTTATGATATGACTTTTTTAAAAAGAAACTTATCTGTCCACGTATCTTGCATCATTTATAGCCCCAGATCATTACAGTTATGATAATATTCCTACCTGAAATAGATGAAAAGGACATTGTCAGAAAGTATATTCAGTTATTTGCTTTGGCAATGCCATATTCTGTTCAGCAGAATGGACTCCATTTCCCAAATCTTACAGAATCTTTATGTTGATTAAAGCATGACCAAGAAAAAGCAGCTCTACATCCTTATATATCTTTGTGGATTTGGGTATATTTTCTGTCTTGGGAACAATGACGTGTACATTTTGTGAAAGGAATAATGATAACAGTAGAAATATTCTAAGCGTGTCTTTCTGAAAAATCCATTGCAGATTTGAAACAAAGGCTTTAACTTTCTAATTTTATCTGACAGTGTGTACTCTTTGTGCTCTAAATGCTCAATTATACTTAAAACTATGTTTTCAATTATGTGATTAACTTTATGCATTTGTGTAGCCCAATTGAGCTTCATAGAATTACTCAAGCAGAGAAAAGTTTGCAGAATTACAACCCAGACTTGTCAATAAGGTTTTGTCAGTTAAAAAAGAAAAAAAAAAAAAATCACAGTTTAGTCATTCATTGAGGAACATGGAGTTGTAAGTATTTTAGTTTTTTAATTACAGTACATTATTAAATAATAAAGATAGTATTTTCCTGGAAACTGAGTGTTTATCTCCATTCTGTAAATTTATGAGGATAGAACTGTCTCTTCAAAAATGGCATTTCTGATTTGTTTTTTATGAAAGAAATCACTGAGCATTACTCTGAATCATAATAAATAAAAGTAAATCATCCATTAGAATGAATAAGCCCTAAAGTTTCTCAGAACATACCACAGAAATACACAGTGATTTTACAATTCCTGGAGAAACTATAAGAGTTTCACTTTCAGGAGCTGCATTTTCCCACTCTTGGACAAAATGTACACTTCCATTGAAAAGAGCAATCTTCTTCAATCAGTTTAAATTCGGTCTTTTCAGTATTTTAAAATTTGTGCCATCATTTTTAAGCACAGCTTAAACCACAGAAGTAAGTCAGATAATGTGTGGCAAGAAAGTAAATTATTTACCATATTTTCTAGTTTACTTATGCAACATCAATGTGCACAACAAAGTGAAAGTGGCAATATCATAAATATGAGTAACAAGAATAAGCTGACACAAAAGGAAAATCCATACTGCCTTCATTGCCTCAGTCTAATGTGGGAGGCTAGGTAAATTTTTACTACATGATCTTCAAATCTTATTTCCAACTAAGGTCATATCCTACTCTTTTTTCATGCAACTAGTATAATTTGAACAGATATGGAAACATGATTTCTTTGAGCTGAGCTCTGTACCAAGATGATAGAAAGAATGCTTTTGTGCCCCTGTATTTTCTTTTTGATCTACCATTTGCAGTTTTATATATCCATGTTTTTAGTGCAAATTCTGACTGAATCACCTGTCCTCGTGTTATTAAAATACATTACAAATACTTCATTACAACTGGAAATCAAAGGAACATATACAGAAGTGGGATGTGCTTGTCTTGCAGTTAAAACTATTCACTGAAAGCCAGTAGATCTATGTTCATTGCTTGCTCCGATTGACATCTTTTGAGTGATTTAATCTTTCTATAACTCATGTAATATGTCCTGTTACAGATCTTACTTAGAACATAAAATTTATTCAATCAGTTCCTTCAAAGTTCCTTTGCTTCTTGCTTTCTAAATATACAAAAATTTGTAGGCCAAATTCTTGTTTGATCTTTCTAGACACCACTGTAAGGAAAAAAAGAATTTTTATTCTCAGAAGCAACCTACAACAATCTTGTTCTCTTTACCTTCCACATGAACTGACACAGTGGACAATGGATAGACTGTTTACTTCTCTGAACTTAATGGCTAAGCTACTCTTGCCTTTAACAGAGAGCATGATTTCACTGAAGGTGTTTGCAAAGGATCAATTAACTGGATTTTCTACTTTGCTTTTCTCATCTGCCTGCAGTAGCTACAGCACTATTATTTGTGGATCAAGAGAGTATGAGCTTGCTCCTGATTGCACTGAGCCAAGTCTCTCAAGGGCTCCAGTGGGAACAGAACAAAGCTGTTGTCAAATTCAAGCTACAAAATTAATGGTGGATAGTTATTAAGAGCTACATGCAACCACACAAGTAGGAAAATGTCAAATCCATTTTCAGCCTGATTCAAAGAATTGCACCTATCAGAGCTACCTTAGTGATTGACAATTCATTTTATCAATTAAAACAAAAGTCAGAATCATTGCATTCAAGAACAATTTTAACTGATGGTGATCTTCTGACCAAGACAATATCATCTTATTTAGATGCATCTCTAAAATGATTAGATTGGGTTGTATAACTGAGATATTATGCTCCTGTACTGATTCTCAGACAAATGCATAATTTGCAAAAAATCAGACTGTCATTCAAGCATCTAGTTAACAATTTTCAGGTATCTATTTACATCAAGTACATTTTAGTGAGTACATATAGTTCAGCTATAAAACAGTCACAACCTTTACTTGGTATTTCTGAAGACCAATACCTTTTGTAGAGGTTTTTGATTGGGAAAGGATATAGCACACTAAACCATAGAATCATAGAATAGACTTAGAATAGACTTGGAATAGACCAAGATCGTTTGGTCCAACCAACCCCTTTACCACTAATATTACCCACTAAACCATGTCCCTAAACACCTCATCCAACCTTTCCTTAAACACCTCCAGGGACAGTGACTTCACCATCTCCCTGGATAACCCATTACAATGCCTAACTACTCTTTCTGAGAATAAATTTCACTGAATTTACAACCTAAATGTTGTACAGCCTTCTTATTTCAGCAGCTTTCAATATGTAGATATAGCCTTTTACTTAGCATTGTCAACATACATGATATTGGAATCTCATCATTACACTCGAAAGAAGTAGTTTTCTATAACAGTAGAATAATGAAGTTAATGTTCACAAATGATCTTGAATTCAAGTGTTTCACTATAGACATGAACTGTGTTATCTCTGCATAAAGACTGACTTTCCAATTAGAGACAGTAACTATTTGTTCATTCATAAGTAATTAAACAAACCGTATATGGGAACTTTAGTGAATGCTGTTCTCAACAATATCCCTTGTAAGGAAAGCTAATTATTTTTAACACAGTGTGAATGTTAATGGATACTTGAGTAATCCTGCACACTTTAGTGAAAGATTACAGGTAGATCTTAATGTATGGAGAAGCAAATTTGACTGAAGAAAGGCTTCACACCAGTGTCTGACATTCATAAAAAGTGCAACCGTCAGAGAACTTGAAATGTCCCCAAGTCCTCTTCAGCTGCACCAGTACACAGTGATGGAAAATATCCTTAGAGATCTGCTGAAGGGCATGAAACTTCAAGTCTACAGAAAAAGCAACGGTACAGCTTATTTACTAGTTTCCAACTGATTGGAATCCCCATTAGAAAAGGTCAGGTTTAATTTGACACAGTTGCATTCAGAAAGCCTGTGGTCCATCATAGTTCAGGTAAGATAGAGGAAAATAAATGCTGCTTAACTCACACACTAGGAAATTGTTCTATTAAACTATGCATACAAAATATGTACTCAAGGGCATGTGGTTTTATTGCATAGCTACTGAATGTTAAGAGCATGCAATAAATAAATATTGTTTCTAAGTCACAAAAGGAAGAAGATATTTGAAAAATAAGATAGACATTTTTGAGCATATATGACAGTAGAAAGTCTAACAAAATTTAACAATAGGTATTATTACTGCAGCTGTCATATCAGGATTTTGAATTTTTTAATATCCATTTTAAGTAGTTCAGAGCTATTTTGTGAAATCCCTGTTATATAATTAGCTTTAAAAATGACTCAAGTCAGCATTTTGTCTATACGGCACAAATGAAGGATGGAACTTTAAAATAATGCCGCCTATTCTTCACACAATTGAAAAGCTGTACCAATATTATCTTTGTTGTGGCAGCAGCTGCTTGCAAATGCCTTTAGAACTGATTTGGGTCTCTCTGTCATGTGCTAATAGAATCAGAGACAGGCTTTAATAGCGTGTGTTCAATGTATACAATTCCTGGGTGATCCTACCAGAGCAGATAATTTCCTAGCAGCACACCGAGTGTGCAATTACAATATCATCATATCTGCATAGATTTTTCTTCATCTAGACATACTTTTTTTTCTTTTTTTTATAGTACCTATCTGCTCCTTTAGTAGTCCTAGGTTGTTAGCTGCCTGGGTTTAGCCATTATACCATGCATCTTGACCTTGTGGACATCATCAATATCACCAGGCAGTTCCTCGGACAGTTCTTAGTGAGAATTGGTGACATGAGAAGTCCACGGTTTAAGCACGTGAAACCAGCTGACCTCCAGTTACAGCAGCAGAATAAAGGGAGATAGCAGTCCAGGGCTATGCTAAGGAATAGCACACTGCACTCACAATGAATTTCTGCATAAAGCAATTCCCTCTCATTTTTCATGTGCATTGCCACTAATTAATTGATGTTGTTCCACTTACTCCTTGCAAGTGGGAAACAATAATGTAGACAAAAGGACACTGTAGGCATGTAGGAATGGAGGTTTAATAGAGGTCTGAGAGTAGTAACTCTCTGAGTAGTTACAGTAGTAACTACTCTGAGAGTAGTAACTCTCAGCATGTACGTATGCCTGTCTAGGATTTGACAGAATTTTTTTTCAAATCATATTAAGTATATGTGCTTTCTTCACAGACAGCTCTTTAAAAAAACTTACCCATTTAAAAATAACATTTTAAAAAATAAAATCTATTGTCCAAAGAAAGTTAGGAAAAGTAGAAAAATTCTTGTCACTCGAGGCTGGCAGAATGAGAGCAAAGTGAAAACTGGGACAGAGGAATAAATCAGGTAGTCATTATTTTAAATAAAATGCTGATCTGGTTAAAGAAACTATTGAAGGTAAATTAGGAGTGAGACTGAATATCTTCTATCTATGTGACCATCCCATTAGCACCAGTAGAAATTTCATTCAGAAAGCTTTCCTGAATGGAGTCTTATTATCATGGGAATAGCAACAAAGAATTAATGATTTTGCTTCATACCACTGGGACATCAAAATGTAGTATTTTGCTGTCCAACATATTTAAAGCACTATGTTTCATTATATGGAAAATCATTCTCCTGACTGAAAGAGCAAAACATTTTATTGTGTATCTATTTTCTGTTGTAACACTGTAAAAAATAAAAAATAAAACACTATGTTAGCTGAAGTACAAAAGTACCAACAGTTCTCTTGTGAACTGATGGCTCCACATGATGTCCCCACTGACAACACTGTAGAACTACTGACCCTGTACAAGAGGTAAATGAAAGCTCTTTTGCTTATAATCCAAAAACACAAGTCCTATGAGGAGCGCCTGAGGAAGCTGGGGTTGTTTAGTCTGGAGAAGAGGAGGCTCAGGGGAGACCTCTATAACTACCTGATAGGAAGCTGTGGAGAGCTGGAGGTCAGCCTCTTCTCACAGATAACTACTGATAGGATTAGAGGGAATGGCCTCAAGTTGCACCAGGGGAGGTTTAGGTTAGAAATCAGGAGAAATTTCTTCTCAGAAGGAGTAGTCAGGCATTGGAACAGGTTGCCCAGGGAGGTGGTGGAGTCACCATCCCTGGGGGTGTTCAAGAAAAGGTTGGACCTGGTGCTTTGGTACATGGTCTAGTGGGTGATATTGGAGGGGGGGGACCAGATGATCTTGGATGTCTCTTCTATCCTTAATGATTCTACGATTCTAAAGACTGAGATTTAATATACTTTACCTGGGTGTTGTTTAATGTAATAGATTCAAATGGAACACAGTCCTTGGATATGAAATCAAATTTAGCGGGCAAGATTATGAAAAGTCTTGAGGAGGATTATGAAACAACACATAGAGGCAAACAGAAATAGTCACCTACCTGAGCTAAATCAATTGAAGTTAGATGTCCAGTCTGCTTTTGTGATCTTGAAAATCCTATTAGATACCACTAAGCATCTAAATATCTTTGAAAACATATCCTTCTGTGTATCCATTAATAAGAATCACTGCATTTGAAAGGCTAAAGGGACTCAGCCTCATCTGTAATATACAGCTGTACTTTTCAAACAGAACTCATACAATCCAACAGTACAGCTCTCCAAGCAAAGATCCCTCTACCATCAACAGAGGAAGACAAAAAAAATCATAAAACCTCACATAAAGGATAAAGCACTCTCTGGAAATACCTTTCTCAGACTTTGTATAAATTGGCCTCTGGAAGATACTTAGAAAGAGTTTAAATGACAAGACACATAATTCATATCTGCAGTCCAGAAACACAGTGCAGAATTCTCTGTACTGCTCATTTCAGAAAGTCTTTTGTTGTAGCTTCTGCTCTTTCCCAAACAGCAATTAGGTTCATGTTTTAACCTCTACAATCATGATGGCTGTTATATTAAAGGAAAAAAAATTCAATCTACAAATATGTTCCAAGCCCCTTTTTTTTCTTTTTTTTTTCTTTTTGTCTTTTTTCCTTTTCTTTTTTCTTTTCTTTTTTTTTTCTTTTTTCATATTGTCATGCATGAATCCCCAATTTACTGCTATATATCCATGTGTTGAGTCACTGGGTGAATGCATAAGTTCACATAAAGGCACAAAGATGCAACCATACTACAATATGCATGTTTATTTAGAGACTTCTTTTAACACAGAGGCAGTAAAGTGCTCTCCACTCTCTTCTCCTCCAGTATTACACACCCAGCAAAGTTGGTGAGTGCAGTCTGGGACAGCAGAGCATGAAATTTGAGTCCCATAAATTTGACCCTAAATTTGTGAAATGAAGATAAAAATGAAACTATTCACTTGAGGAAGTGGCAAATTTTAGAGCTCAATGGGTGAAAAAACTTCCCAGGGGATATTCTAAAATAGTGATGGATGCAGGAACAGTAATGTTGATGTATGTCAGGCCAGGGGCAGTAAGGTTACAAGCAGAAGGAAATGAAGGGAATTGGTGAATTGGTTTTGAGAAAATGGCAGAGATAATGAGGACATGACAGCAATAACAAATACCATTTTTTCACAATGCTCCCTATACTGTGAAGTGCCCAACAATTCATTCTGGACGCACAAGACGTAGGAGGGAGAGAATGAACATGCATTCTCATTCTTCCCACATCTTCCATAAAATCTTATTCATTCACTAGCTTACAATTAATGGAGACGCCTTTTGCAGCCATTCCCTCTCATTCCATTAAGTTTCGCTCTGCTTCTAAGCTTGGAAATGTGACTGACCCGCAAGCAGAATATTAAGTCAGTTTGTCAATTCCCCATTTATTTTGTTATCAATTATTATCATTACAATTACTATATAGTATTTAGCTCCAAAATTAATTTCATGTGGCATGAGCAATATTCATGATATCATGATAAACATTTGAATTTTAAAGAACGTTCACTTTTTAATGCAAAAATAGGTGAAATAAGTCTGAAATTGCCTGGCAAAAAAAAAAAAAAAAAAAATGTATATTTCTACAAATATTATTTTCATAGAAGCTTTGAAAGCTTCACTACGGGTGAAAAAAAATCATCCAATGTGTTTTTGAGCCTGGTTCAACTACTTTTAAACTCCACAGTGTCCATTAAATTCAAGGGATGTCTAAACAGAATTATATTATTTATCACTTACCTTTCGGATTTGTCGAGACAGATCAGAAACAATGGAAAGAGAAGAATCCTAATGCAAGTTTCTTGAGTGTGTGGATTAGGAGTTTTCATGCTCACAAAGAAACTCAGCAAACTTTTGATCTGAGAGACTGGGAACGTAAATGATCAGAAAGAATGTCATAGAGGATTTGTTTATATTTTTAAAACTGTACATAAAAATTATTTATAAAGGAAACAAAATGCAGGCAAGAAATGAGAGACATTCTTTGATAAATTAAAAATGTTTGCTTTCTGCTATAATGTGAGAAAGCTAGATGTAAGAGAAGTATATTGTGTGTATGTTCAAAGACTTAACAGCATGAGGTATGGAAGTATTTAAAATGGTAACAGCTCAGAAAATAGTATAGGTCTTGAAATTAAATCATCCTCATAAATAAATCATCAAATAAAGGTAAAATGACAAATTGGTATTAGTCTAATACAGACTTAGCTGAAGTATTAATATCCTTTTTTTTCCCCCTCTTAGAAGGAAACTTGCTATTAAAACTTGAGTTCAGATAAATGTCTAAGTATTTGTGGGGCAATTCTTCATTGCTTTTGGCCACTAGTAAAAATTCTAGTGATGTCAAACCATCCTTAAGATGTCAAGCTACAGAGCACACCCTGTGATGCACTTTTGAAATCTGCTCTACTGTTATGAAAGGTAATGTGGGCTCTATAGCTCTCCTCTTACATGTTAGCTTTGCACTAATGTCCTTGGGAAAAGTGCCCCATGCTCCTTGCTTTGGACCTGCATTCTTAGTGGCAGCTGAACATTTCCTTCCTGACTGAATGATGACGTGCCACCTCACCATTGCATGTAAAAGCTTGGTGGGCTTGATACACATGAAGGAAAAGATGGCCTACTTTGCACGACTGACTGAACCCAGGATCTCACAAGAAACCTCCTATGAAAAGCTGATGAACCTGATATAGGACACAGGATTCAGGAGCATATCTCCTCATAAAACAAGAAGTCATAAGAATAAGGAAAATCCCAGCTGCCTAGCTCTTAGCAGAAGATAATTTTCCTTATAATATGCTGCCAGAAGGAAATTTTGCATCATTTGTCTTTTCAGCTACATACAAGTTATTTTTTTCACATAGAACTCTTCTGACCCATCCTGCTCCCACTGTCAGGCTTCTAATTGTTTGTTCTGAAACCAGCCTAATTAGGTGGTGAGATTTGTAGGGTGTGGACCTTGTCTAATTGTTTGTTTTATAACACTGTGAAAGTGTATAGAACATATACTACTAATAAAACTAAATCTTATCCTGCACTTTATTATGATTGGAACAGAGAAACAGTTGGACAGCTTGTTTTCAGCCTGCTTTCTAAACTAAATACAGCTTATATGATCAAGGCTATCTGTATCTCCATGCATGTGTGTACTCAACAATTTCAGATCCTTCTACCGAATGTTAGCTACATTTACATTCCCACACAATGGGAGTGAGCTTAGAGATAATAAATGCCTATCATGTTTCATGAAAACGGACAGGTGTGTTGAAGATATTACTTCCCTGAAGAAAAAAAATAATGGGAAGGAAAAAGAAATAAAAAAAAAAAAAAAATAGAAAAAAAAATGCAGTACACACTCAGTATTTTCAAGATATTGTAAAACAACAGATAGGGACACTACTTATAGCTCAATTATGTGGGCAGAACATCAATCAGAGCTCACATTTTTCATTTGCCAAAATCAAGTATGTGTCACATATACAGGAAAACAGCTTCAATATTTGTGATGCTCATACAGCTACTTAAGAACTTACAAGTAGATCTGGTGGTTCATACCAAAGGTCCACTTTATCTGGTAACCTATCACAGGAAGTGATCAATGATGGGCACCCAGTGAAAAAGGCAAATACAGAGCAGTATTTCCCCAGAATACTGACTCCAGCAATGCATGGATCGGGGATATTCTAAGCCTGGCATTATGTCTATATGCTGGACTAATTACAAGGGTTTCTTTAATTGCCTTTGGCACTTCTATAAACATCTGGCATCCACAGTTTCCCATGGCAGAGAAGTCCCACAGCTTACCTACACACTGCATAAAAATGTCTCTTTTTGCTTGTCTTGTACTGCCACCTGTTAGCCTTATATTATACTCCCCAGAACTTATTAGGAAAATAAAAATAAATAAATAAATAAATAGGCAGCTCTTCCCCTATTTCTCCACACCCTAAAATCTGCAAGACCCTGGTCTCTCAGTAGCTTCTTTTTCAACAGTTTATGGCAAAGAATTAGAACTGCTTTAAAAGACATTGGAGCTTCACTGACTCTGTGGCCTCTGAATCATTTTCAAAAGAGGTATTCACAGAGCACATTAGGCATTTGATTAATTACCCTCTGGGCCCAAACCCAATCACTATCTCTTGAGGTACTTTAAATATTCAACATCATATTTCTGGTAAAAATATGGATATATTTATGTACTTTTACATCTGGAATTGATATCGTTAAGTTAGAGACGATGCATGTCTCATATTTGAAAAGAATGGCATGAACATTGTGATAAAACTATTTTTTCCAGATTAAAATAAGCTTTTGAGATTTACTACCTGAAGAACAGAAAGGAAAAAGAAAGACCAAACACCTTTCCCCTTATCATCAGGGCATAAGATGTAAAGGGAAAGAAAGCACTATGGTAAAATAAATGATGGGGCCAGGGTGGCTTAACACCATTTCCAGGCTAAGTTCCAAGTCATTTCTATAATCAAGTTCCAATCCAAGTACATGTTTGCCTCATTTCCTTTGGATCTGACAAACTTAAGTATAGGAAAGTCAAGGGCTTATTTTTTCATTTTCACTTTGATGAAAGCGTTCTTGCTTTTCATGCAGTTTTCAGATCAGATCAAATGTTTTATTTTTCTAAAATGCCAAAAACAGCATAGCTAGGAGGAAACTTATGCAGGAAAAGAATGAGCTGCTGCTTCTATACTTATTGCACAATGTCACTTGCTTTTTTCATGTGTTCTGTTAGTTCTTGTAGATCCCACGCTCTCTAAAGCTGTATTTCAGAAAAGGAAAAACTGCAGTCATTATGGCAAAACATGTAAAGATACACAGCACAGCTCTTTTCACCACAACTCAAGGATTATGGCAGTATTTTGTCACATACCTCTTAAACATATGTGTTCTGCCATTTGCCTTACATCAGAAAACGCTTCCTAATGCAATGCAACAAGACATTTAAAAGATAGCATCAGTAACTGCAAGTCACTTTAGAAATAAATCTACACTATTCCATCAGAGTAGCACGAACGAAAAAGCATCTTTTGAATGCCAAGGCCAAACATACAATACTCTATAGGCATGGCGCTTGCTATGCCCTTTACTGGCAGATTGATTTTCGTGTTCTGGCTAAACTAGCAGTTAACAACATTACACTGCTGGTTGGGTAGCAATGACGGCCCAATTAGAAAACACAGTCAATGAATAGGTCAGGCAGCTAGGGTCCAGATATTCTGAGCAAGACTAGGCCTTTCGGTTTGTAAAACTTTCTGTTGACCTTTTCCTCATCATAAGTGACCCACCATAAAAACATGTCAAAATTTTGTGCAGAAACAAATTAGAAAATAAACTGTGACTTATCCAAATAAGCAAACAGTTTAAGAAAACTTGTTGAAGAACTGTTACCACAGGAAAGAAAAGAAACAGGTTATAAGGGGCTTCCTGATTTCCTCATCAATATGTGCAGTGTACTGGTTGTTGGCTTTCAGGGTATATTTTGGGGCAGTCTGTTCTAATCAGAGATAACAATCAGATATACTTTGAAGGCTTAGAACTACCAGAACTAGTAAATGGCATGGCTGTATTATTTATCCCACTTAGTTTTCCATACAAAAACAGACCAGTTTGATTTTTGGCTTGATCCTACTTAAATATACATATATATGTATAATATACAAATAATTCTATATGGATTTTAAGTTGTGTGGCCTGAAAGCAGACAGTAGGGATTTGTCAACATATTACTTATATAGGCCAGATGAATGTAGGGATCAGAAAAGAATTAAACACACTTATGTAGGATGCTGCATAAATTGCAGTGCTTGTAAACTGCAAGGGGCAAGTAAATTTACTTCTGTCAAATTAAGAGATCAGCATTGAAGGCACATTATTAGCACTACATTGTGAAATACAACGTTCACTGTGCATAGAACAAATTTATTTGGAAATAAAGTTCCCACCCCTTCCAAGCCCCCCATAGAGTTTCAAAAGGGCTAACATCTTTCCTGAAGAATACTGACCTGTTATACTCAAAATAGATCTCCTTGTGATACACAGCAGTGGGCTTGATTATCATAAACACAGCTCTCTAATATCTCTGTTATTATCTTTATTGAAAACACCTCGGCCATACCTTTTGGCAAATTTCTCTTTTGTTCAGAAATGCCTCTACATACACCTCAATACCTCCCATCACTGATTTTTCTTCAATCATTATCTAATCTTACCTTTGTGTTTAATCTTGAACCTAGGTAGACTTAGTGCTGTACATGAGCAATAATAGCTCTCAACATTTATTTTCTCATATGCCCTCAGGTTCCAACTCCCATGGTTGACTATTTCGTGTGATCTATGCTCTGCTGCAGACTTTATAAAAGGTTGACTTATTTTTCTCTTAATTTCCATGCTAACTTGATGGTTTTATGTAAATAATAAGGAATGTTAACAATAGCAGCATGTGTGAACATTCATTAAACTCTCTTCAAAATTCTGCTAGTGATTTTTGTTGCATATGTAGCAATGTCGGGATGCCATTACAAAATCACAGCACTAACTGAAACTGTACTTGAAGATTCTGGTATGTGCTTGATGCTGTTCTCTGAACTGCAGTGTAGGCACATCTGAAATTTGCTTGCTCACACTACAGAAAGTACTTATTAGCATCTGTATATAACACATCATCACCACAGGGAAAGCTAGTTTAAAATCATAAATGTCAAGACATAATTAACTCAAAGGTCAGGTTTAATTACAGTTGTTGAAACTGAAATATACTAATTACCATTACTATGTCAGAAAATTTCTTAAAACGATTTAAAATGTTTTGTTGGTACCCGCACTTTTCTGCAATTGACATCTTTTGTTCCAAGATGGAGATGTTTCAATGGGCCCTTTTTACTAACTTTGAAGCTGAGAGAGAACAAAACAGGAAAATGATGAACAAAGCACCACCACAAAGCTCAACAAAACCTGTGCTCTGCGTTATGATATTATTAATTACTTTCTTGTAAATGGCACTTCAGATAATTATTTAGATAATTGAATTATTTGGAGAATCTGTTGTATGGGTGAAGCAGAATTTAACTGTATGGTGTTTAGGTTTAATGGCAAAGCAAATCAATAAGTGAAACAGACTGGTGAGAAAATAACTCAATAACTGCAAAATTTGCTCTACCTGTAGGCTTTTTCAAGGATTCTACTGGGAATAGTTATTGACTCACGTAAGTATTTTAGTTCTCTCTTTCCCCCAAGGTACAGAAAGTTTGAATGCTGTGATTTCATTTTCTCTGCTGTTACTTAGTGTTTATTCTCCCCTCCCTGCCACAGCCAGGATTTCCAACTTACCATATCTTATACTTTGTATATAGCGATAAGCATATTTTAGGAACCATTCCTATCTTGGTAGAATGCAGCATGGAAATGGTTAAGATATATGAAGTTGAAATCCCCACAACAACAGCACATACTTTAGCTACTGTAGTGCCCCTGTGCAAAAATTCAGAAGTCTAAAAGTGATTGTAGCATACAACTCTGGAGAAAAATGTTACTAGTTGATGACAAGAGGCTAGCAAGTGTGCTGATAAAAGAAACAAACCGGCATGTTAAGTTTCCTTTGTCCTCCACCTGAGGTGCTGAGTCATAACAGCAACCCTGGTCCTGTGAAAGAGTGCTGGTTCCCTCCAAAGTGTACAAGTCACCTAAAGCCAAGGAAGGCTTGTGCCACTTGAGGAGATAAGCCTACCAGTAGGCAGCTCCTTGTCATCTGTCGTTCACAAGCCCCAGTATTTGGAGCTTCAAGCAAGGCAGCAGCAAAGAGCTCAAAAGTGTGAACGTAGCTGAATATACAGCAGCTGAAAGGCAGTAAAGGACAGTCTCAGGCACATGAAGTGCATGTAGCAGGAAAGCAGCCAGCAGTTCGGGAACCATTCACAGTACACCAAAAAAATAGCCAAGGCATGCTTTCTGATTGCAAAAAGCAAGCAAAATAAGAAAGTTTGCGCTGCCCTGCACCTCAATAAAGGGAATGGAATGGCATTCAATTAAGAGTTCCCTGCCTCCCAGGTACCGATGACATTGAAATCAGCACAGACATACGGCATTAAAGCTGGCATCACCCCAAAAAAATCTCTTATTTAAGATTTACAGCTGACTGTTAAGAGAAAAGTGAAAAATTATTAAAGGCTTCCATCTGGCAGAACGTATCATTAGTATTCAAACTGATAGCAGCAGTGATTTAAATTTAATAATCCAAGTGGAGATACGCATCAAAAAAGAATTCTTCTAAAATATGTTTAATAGCAATAACTGACTTCTTTATTATAGTCTGCCTGTGAAAAATGCCAGATATCAAAGAATAAGACATCAAATGTTAATTTCAGTGTGTTCTTCTGGTTGAAACTCACATTAAAATAATATAATCAGTGTGAATCAAGGAGCACAGGCTGTACCTGTTTGTACCGTTCTTGAGGTACAAACAGGTACAGGGATTTGGAAGAGTACAACCCAGAAAAAAAGATGGGAAATTTCCCATAATTGCTTGTTTTGGGTGTGGGTGCCCTTGTGCTGGCAGTGGGGGCTGCAGGAGAGGAGAGGCCAGGCCACCCCATGACCGATGCAGCCAGTTCCAGCTATTTCCAGCTGTCTCCAACAGCCCCACCAACCTGCAAGGTTCAGCCTGCCAGCCAAGAAGGTGGTGCCTCTGAAAACATTGTTAAAAAAGGCCAAGATGCTACCCAAGAGAAAGGAGTGAGGAATAAAACACGAGAAACAACCCTGCAAACATTAAAGTCAGAAAAGAAGGAGGGGGAGGAGGTGCATCCCGTACTGAAGCAGATTCCCCTGTGGCCTGAGCAGAGAACTGCACTGGAGCAGATATCCACACAAGCAACCCATGGAGGACCCGTACTCAAATAGAGGAGAATTGTGAAGAGGAAGGAGCTGTTACAGGGTGAGCACAGCCCCCCATTCTGCATCCAGCTGAGCTGCTCAGGGGACAGGAGGTGGGAGTGAAGGAGTGAGATGAGTCTGGGAAAAAGGGGTGGAGGCTTGGAGGGTTGTGTTTTAGCTTTTGTCTTTGTTTCCCACCCTCAGGCTCTATTTTCACTGGCAATAAATGATATTAATTTCCCCCATTTCACCCAGGATGGAAATCAGTAAGTGATTTCCTTGTCCTTACCTCAACCCTTTTTCTTCCTGCTTTCTGTCTGTGTCCTGTTGGGGAAGGAGGGCAAGGGTGGCTGGATGGGTGGCTGACAGTCAGATAAGGTCAACCCACCACAGAGGTGTTACCAAATCTCATAATTTTGTAGAGAACACGTCTTCTGAAGGAGTATCTTTGTGTCCTACCTAAGAATTGGACCAAGGAAGCTGCATGTAAAAGACAATCCCTAAACTAAAGCACTTCTTTGATTTAATATTATAATACCAAGCCTTTTTTTTTTCTGTCCTTCTTTTAATTAATTTTATGAAGTTATTGCTCTACTTTTGAGTTATACAGTTGAGGTTTCGTGCATTAGGTAGCATCTGCTTCTCATTTTCCTTTTCTTATGGAATCAGTTTACACTTTATTCTTTTATATCTCAGCTTCATAATGCTGGAACATAAGAATAGCTCACATGAAGTCAAGGTGACAACACAATGCACCAGCATAATAGCCATTCTGTTAATTTTTACTAATGGCAACAAAGAACAATCCAAAAGTCCCAAATAGACTCATTACTATATCATCCACTAGGTAAAAAAAAAAAAAAAAAAAAAAAAAAAATAGATGCATGCAAACAGCAAAGGACAATTTGTTCAGGAAAAAAATAAAAATAATATGAAAATTAAGGCAAAATGCAAGCTTCACAAATTGAAGAGGTTGCAGCAAAAGAAAAACAAAATAAAAGTTGTATTCATTATAAGAACAAACAGAAATTGACTATCCAGTGCAGAATTTACATGATGGGCATTCTACAAACAAAAATACAAATCAGTAACCCTTTTAACACTTTTTTCTTCATTGCAGATTAATGGGCAGTTCAACTCTGAAGGTTGGTAATTTGCCAGTATGATCTGTGTGCTTTTTTGCTTTTCATTTTGTTTGTTTTTTTTTTTTTTTTTCAAAGTTGAACAAGAAAACAACATTACAAAGCTCTAAATATGCTTTTGAGAAGAAGCCAGCTTAGGCTGTCTAAATTGGACCAGGTTCTTTAAACGTTCCACAGGCTTGTTGCAGGAAGTCAGGAGCTCTGCATTGGCAGTGTAATAACAAGTGATCGATACTGAGACATTTACTCCTTTGTCACTTCTAGCTCAGCAGGGGTGAGCACAGCTAGAGTCTGAAGGAGGAAGGCTTTCACAGTCATCAGATGGCTGTTCAAAGCATCCTGGATACATCTAACGGGGGCTCAGGGTGGGGGATGTTTGTGTGATGGTGGCTGAGGTCCCCCAGCCCCTGCTTCTCTCTAATCAAGATACTTGCAAATCCTCAGCACTGCAGAAAGAAAATAAATAAATAAATATTTTAATTTTTAGTATTTTTCCTAAGTCTTTTTTTCCAGTTTGAATATGGATTCAGTTCCACTAGGCACTCTGAGAATATGACAGGGGTTTCCAAAAGGAAGGGTTTGATTTCAATTTTAAAACTCTGAAAACATGCCCTGAAAGTTAAAAAGAGATCCTTCGTATCCTTTTCAAAATGAAACTGTATTTTTCTCCTTATATGAAATGATTATTTTGGAATGTCTTGGGTTTATTTTAAAAATTTGAATTAAAACAAGCTATTTTCATTTCCTTTTACATGTTTTCTTCCAATTGATACATTCTCAACTCATCCTAAGTTTAATTTTTATTATAGATGAGAATGATTTATTGCATTCTTTACAAAAATCTCAACAAACAGAGAAAAAAAAATCCTTTTTTGCTTAGCTGTATGTTAAAGTCAGAGAAAAAAAAAATTTAGCAATTCAGATTCCTCACCAGCCACTTCTCCACAATAAAACACTCTACAGCAGCACTGATGGTGCTCAGACTTCTCCACATATATGTCTCAGCTTACAAATCACAAAGTTTTCACACAGTCTTTGAACTCAAAAGCTCATTATCTTATACAAAGTAGACATTGAAAGCTGAGGCATTGTTAGGGAGATAATGGATGATGTTACAACAGGAAGAGCAAGAGCTTAAAGAACACAGGACTGCCAAGAATACACGGGGAATGCAGCCTTTCTAGCTAATAATATCAAATTCTTAAAGCTACTGAATATGTTCCTTGCAGTGGCAGATCTCAGCTTTGCACAATTCAGAGCTTCTCAGCTAGATCCACACTGTGGTGCCAGAAGGCCCAGCTTCACAGGCAGTGAAGATGCACCCTAATTGGCTCTGTAGGAGCCAGTTATGGTCTGAAAACATTGGGCTATGTTTGAATTAACAAGTTGAAAAAAAATATTGTCACTGGAAATGTTTTCCTCGTAAACTTTAAAAAATCATGATGAGTTTATTAGCTCAAGCACAGAACTACATAAATGAAACTGCACTGCTCCAACTAAACTGCACCTTATAGAGCTATAACTCACTCAGTACTCCCAGCTTTATGTTATGTTGCATGACTATGTATGTCTTCCTTTACAGAAATTCATTAAAAGAACAAGAACGCAACGACAGAACTTTATAGTTCATAAAAATGTAGGCCTATGAGGTTCAGTCCTGCTAACCACTATAACATTTTTTATAAATCTTTGTCAGCCTTTTCTAAAATTTTATTGCATATTTGTGCCCTTTCTTAAATCCTGAAAGCTGTTTGAATCAATCAATACCTCACTTTTCCTTGAAAAAACGCAGGTCATGAATAACCATCACAGAAAATCATCCTTTAGCAGCTCAGAAATTACAAGACAAGTAAACAGAACTGATCATGTATTATGTTAAAATAAAATCTCATATTTCTAGGCCATGAGTGTGTGTGATTATTAAATACCTGGTATCACTTATATAGAAGCAAAGATTTTTTTCTTTCATAGGATCAGAAATAAAGCTATGCTTTATTTAAAACCTAAAAATTGGAAGCCATATAAAGAATAATATTTCACAAAGCAAGGGCAGGCACAGAAACACAGTTTTTATAGTTCCACCATTGCCATATAATATACCCAGTACGGGTGAATACTTCTGCCATACACAAACTGTGCACATACAAATTAGGAAAAAAAAATCTTATACCGGACAAATTTGAACTGGACATAATCTGCTTACCCTTGACAGCAACACTTGCTGCAAGAACATAAGCATAGCAATATATGTGCCACCTGAAGTTTGCTGAATGTGATAAATCTCTGTTAAAACTCTACAGCTTATTAAAATCCCCAGTCTAAGGAATCTTAACATAGCTCCACTGGAAAAGTTTGAAACATACAAAAGGCTGCAGTCAAACTAACCAAAAAGCCATCCAAGAGCCGAAAACAACCTTCTTTGGTCTATTGGTTGCAGCTCAAATTTCAAGATAATATATATAGGAACATTGAGCCAGATTCATCAGAGCTTTATTGACTCATTAATGTAGCTCTGAATAAATGAGATTTTGTGTGTAGATTTAGTTTGAACGATAATTGCTAGGATCAACAGTGTGATATGTATTTAAACCTGGGACTACTGCCACTGAATAAATGAAGGAATCATCAATAGTTAATCTTTGTAGGACAGTGTGTTCCTGGTTGTACCACAAAGTATCAGTAATAATTTCTGCCATGAATGGAAATACTCCATCATTTACAATCATTAGAAGATTTTACCGTTTTGCTGAGCCAGGAAAAACTGTAAAACTTCTGGAAGATTTTCTCAGCATATTGTAGCTTAAAACAGCAGATAATGTAGGGCAAGTTTTTTTATGCTGTAGACAACTGTATTTTTAGAATAACGTGTGTTTTGTAAATTTTTTCCATTCATTTGTTTCACTAGCAGTTCCAACCCTAGAATGTAAGACTATCTGATATAGGAATTGGTTCCTTTGGTCTGGAAGTAAGGAACAATATAAAAGAATTTTAAAAATCCTTAGCTACAGGATGTTTTTTAAATATATATTCTAAAAAAAACATGGGCTAGGATGTCACTGAATCTCAATTTTGGAATGTTGTAGAGACCTTCACTTCAGAGCATCTAGGTCTCGAGATAACAGAAGTAATCTGAATAAATAAGGATTTTCTTAATTAAAAAAAAATATATATATATATATATATACATATATAGTTTTCACCAAAGACTGAAAAATAACAAAAATAAAATAAAATAAAATAAAATAAAATAAAATAAAATAAAATAAAATAAAATAAAATAAAATAAAATAAAATAAAATAAAATAAAATAAAATAAAATAAAATAAAATAAAATAAAATAAAATAAATAAATAAAATAAAATAAAAAACATCATAGCATTTTCAGGCTACTTTTGAGCATTGGAAGTTATTGGGGCCAGCTAGATTTTTTTATGTGACAGAGCTATCCTCCACAGAGAAGCCATTAGCCTGGTGCGCCCTGCCTGGGTAAGGAGCTCTCCCCTGATCCAGACCAGAGACGTGAGAGCTGTTTCCTGCCCCATTCTGTCTGAGGTGATTCACTTTCTCTTGTTGGCATGACTCCACTCTGTACCAAGAATTTATTGTTCATGAACTCTGGCTTCCCAGATCCCACATGACTTTCTGACCACTAAGCTTTACAAAAAGCCTTTTTTTTTTTTTTTTTTTTTTTCCCTTTTCTCCATAACAAATGAAATAATGTTGTAAAACAAAGATTTTGGTTTAGATTCAATGCACAGTGAGAATTACATAAATCCAAGAAAAATTATCAATATATTAATTATAAAATTTTAAACACTTATATTTGATTTTATAAAACTTATAAAATATCTACATTCAAACATCCTTCAGTAGAATATTTATCTATTATCAGGACTGTCACTCCTGACATTCCACTGAGATGTCCAGGACACAGTGATGTCCAGCCGTTCTTAGATAACTAATCAACAAAAGTGATTTTCACAGTCATAAACCCCAAACAAAATTTTTAGTTTTTATGCCACAGCTCTAAAGTGACAAAAAGTAGAATGGATTCATTAGCTGACCTTCAGGACACTGATTGCACACCTCCACACAACTTAGGAGGGTCAATCACAAAACTAAGGGACTTTACACCAGCAACTTCATCTTTCATGGTAATTACTTTGGGTGACACTAATTTTTAGGTTAAAACTGAATGTTAAAACAAATTTATGTACACTTTTGTATTTTGAAACTATTAGAAATATTTGAACTTGCACTAAATAAATAAATAACATATAGAGTAAACAAAGAAGAAAACAATGGCTTTGAATAAGTTATTCTGGGGGGGCGGGGGGGGGGGGGGGGGGGAAGAGAGAGAAAAAAAATTTTCTGATTACAATCAGCCAAAAATTATGTGAATAAGGGAGAGAGATAATGAGCCAATGCGCACTGAAAGAAAAAGCCATAAATAACTGAAAAAATCTTATTCTGAATATACTCAAGTTTCCTGAACAAGCTAGTAATGATTTTTAATAGGTCAAAATAACAAAACTGAATACTGAAGCATGATTTATGCCTCTGTCAAAGCATCCATCATGTCTAAATTAAAGTCCCTCTGATTTTGCAATTATAATTAAATGCATCCTGCTCTTCATCGTTGTTCCACATTTCAGTCACATTTTTAACAGCTTCATTGTTTTCCCTGGATCATCCAGACACACCCAGGTCAAGCTGTTTATAAAAGTATTCTCATTAAATGTCTTTGAGGGAATATCTGATAATGAAAAATATTGTATACATCAAAATCAGTTTACTGTGTCTAAAACTATGGGCTAAATTTTAAACTACACCATTTGCATTACATGTCAAATTTAGTTATAGCAAATCAAAAGAAAAACAACCACTGCTGCTTTTTACTGAGTACAAAGTCATAATTTCATATTCCAGTAAAGATAACTGATTAACCTGGCTACAAAAATACATTAGCATATATCTAATGCCCAAAATGTTACACAAGAGACATCATACAGTCACTAATGAACGGTGATTACAATGGTGAGGAGAATGAACAAACAAGCTACTGAAAAGTGAAATTGTCAAAGTGATCTATTCCTTCTGTTCTCCCTCTTTCTTGATGATGCCCTCTATAAAGAGCAGAGATGTCTGGCAGCACCCATGCAGCCTTGCTGCAGTTAACAGAATTGCATATGGACTTTTGCAAGTTGGATTGGTATTGAGGTTACATTCGGTTTTCCCTTTATCCAGTACTATATTACTTCAGCTTCCCCCCTTTGTCATAAGTAGTACCATAGGTGAGAGAAAACCATTCAAGTCTGTCCATCCCCTTCATGTATGTTATCTCTCTCTATTTTACTATAACCAGATTTTGCCCTTTTCTTGGGTGTCCTGTGTCCAGTCACAGTCAATTTACTTCTATTTGGTTTTCTGCTTTTGTGTAATGAAGCTGAATTTTCACGATACCCAAAGAAACTTTTTTTTTTTTTTATGAGTGCATTCAGCTTAGCATGTGTGTGCATACATATATACAGAGCAGTAGCACTGGTCAAGTGGCAGAGTATGACTGTGGTAGAACTTGCATGTAAAAGCAGTACTTCCTGTGCTGGAAGTGGCATCAGAGGTCTAGCGTGGTGCCTGGTGATGGGAAAGGAAAAGTTCTCCAGTACTAAATGTACCCATGTACCTTGCTGTGCTTACTAACGTTGCAATGAATTGTGCAACTTCCTGTAGGAGCTGCAGAATCACATTATTTGCAGTGAATTGTTAAGGCTTAATGGTACATTTAAAAATACATAGCAATGCATATTGCACTTTCAAGATTAGATCTGTCTCTGCTTTTGTTTTTGCCTTCATTCTTTCTTTTTTTTTTTTTACTTTTTGTTGTGTAGAACAAACATATTTGCTGCGCTCAAGCACGATACATTGAACTGGTGTCTTGCCAGGTAGTGTGTTAAAAGTGAAGCCCAGGAAATGAGTCTGTGGAGCAATTATGCATGAAATGTCTTTTAAATATATTTATTCATTACTACTAATAAAAAGGCTTGTCTTTAGATGATTCATTCATTTGTTCCAGACGCTAATATTTCTAACTGTCCAAAACATAAGCATCTCCTGTTGAAAATTATGTTCTTATGGTTATTTAGAGAAAATGATTTCTGAATATGAAGTTGTTTCATTCTGTTTAGATAGTTACATGTAATCTCTAATATAATAAACTGCAAAATTCATACACCATTTTTTTCCAGACTAATGTTTGGCAATCATTGACGCTAATGAAGTAGACCTTCCAATCTCACACCAAGTATATTACTATTTCACAGATGAGAGAATTGAGGTAAAGAGAAACAAAAGAGAAACAAAGAAAGACAAATAGCTCCAGGGTCTCTTTCCTCTAGGGAAAAAGATTCAAATTCCTGACTCCCAGCTCTGAAACAAGACTACAGTTATACATATTTTTTCTGTAGACTCCAAATTTTTTGTGGATCTTTGTCATCATGAAGTCAAAAGTACTATAAGGAAAGTATGCCCATTGCACTGGATATTAACATATAAGTAACACACGATGTAGCTTTCTGTGAGATCTATTCAAAATTTTTACTGGTAAAAATTCAGTCATTATTAAAAGTATTGAATTTCATCCTCATAATCCTCTACACTGCGGTAGTTCCTAGTTGGCTCTGTGCTGGAGTTCATTGAATTAGACTCTCAATACTCGCTAACAGATAGCAGTGCCCAAGAGCTGAAAGTCTATAAAGATGGAAAATTGGTAACTGAAAAACAGATGTCAACCACTTAAGGATCAACCACTTACAGCCTGGCTCAACGATGGGAGACACTGCACAGAGAAATGTGCACACATCTTGCAAGAAAAGCTAGTCCAGGAGTGTCTATAGCCTTGTGGAGATGTAGAAACACTTGTAGGTTGGCGTGGTTACCAACAGCCAACACTTGTAGGTTGGCGTGGTTACCACCTGTAAATCTATCTAATGGCTGCCAGTGTCGAAGAGGTTTCTCACCATCCCTAAGAATGGCCTCAATGCTCTGCCAGATGGGTACGTAGTGATACAAGGTCCCTCTATCCTAGATTCCTTTAGGACAGTTTTTGACTTCATCTTTTCTTTTGTTTCTTTCCCTTGCCTTCTCCATGAGAATTAAATATTAACAGGGATATTTCGGTTGTTCTTCTTAACTGTGGTAAACTATTATTTTAATCATCCTTTCATACAGCAACTGCAAACATTTATTGTTACTTCTTTATGTGCTTCCAAATTGCAGCGATCACCAAATGCATCTCTGTTCTGTAAACAGATAGCTGAAAGCAAAATAATCATGTCACAGGTTGGCTAAATTCAGGGAAATCACAGGTATCTGATAAATATCTAAAGTTGCAACATCACTCAACATTTACTATGGAGAAATAAAATAAAAGCTACCATTGCCTTTCAACCCTTTGTGATCCTGTCCCAGTTGCCTTAAGGATTAATGGCACTGAGTTCCCAAAACATCTGAGTTTCTCTCTTTGAAGAGCTGTGCAAATTGCTATTTGTATGCAAACTGGAACATTAGTCTTTACTCTCCTAATTTTAATTGGTATACCATCATGCAGATGGATGCTAATAGTAGCTTGATTTCTAGATTAAGGTCAACAGACCCAAACTGCACAGTATTATTTGTTACAACTAAAAAGATCAAAAACATAGAATAATGATAAAAAGGACAGAGTTCAAATCAGAGGAGAGCCTGGTTCCTCATCTTCCTAAGGGTCTATAACTGCAGCTAAACATTCGTCTGTAACAGGAGTTGGATTGATTTTGTCTGCTTGGTCAGATAATTTCTGAACAGCTGGCAAATTGAAATGATTTGCCATTTATGTACAGATACTATTGACAGATCCTGGGATCTTGCTGAAGGATAGGCTTCCAAATGGTATTGTCAAAACTGATGGAACAGTTTCTAGTGCTGGGAAACAAATATTGGATTTTTTTTCTGGAATCTGTCAGTATTTCAACTAAGTATTTTTCAAGTGGCTTACAAGTTACTTTTTCACTTTTGCCCCTTATACCAGTAGTAATTCCCATGAAAATACAGCCACAAATTTCCCTCCAAAGTTTGTAAATAAAATTGGCAAGAGATGCTTATAGAAAAATATATACATACGTTCCTATGTAATCAAAGAAGGAAACTGGGTGAAAGAAATTCTCTGAGTATTAACTTGAAGATTTAATGAAGAAATTAAAATAAGGATTTTTTTTTTTTTTTAAGGATTGTTTCTAATGTCAGGTTTAACAGTAATCCATTGGCTTTAATGAGCATGCTACATTTTATACCAATAACAAAGTCAAAATTGGGTCTTATGCTTGATTGTCTGATTTGATTAGAGGCATTGAGACAACCAGAACATCAGTTCAAAAGGGCTTGGTTCAGAAAGTCTCTGACTGCAATATCTTTATTTCTAAAAACCCATAAAAAAGGGAAAAATGGAAATGAACAATTCTTGTTTCCACTTAATTGTGTCTCTCTCCCACTACAGTCTCTCCTAAAAAAAAATTAAATAGTACAAAATACAAGCCAGTATGCTTCTGCAGGTCCTCAATTAATACAAAACTATACCTCCCTTCACCTCGGAGAAACGATTCAAGCTAAAAAGGGCACGCAGTAAAGAGCCCCTATTGTTTCACCAGACAGGGCACATTACAACATACTCATATCACACACATGCACACAAAATGTACTTCAATTCAGGAGAAGAGAATTCCTGAACAGAATGTAATTAACATTACATGCCAAACCAATTAGTGAAGTGTCATTGGAGGCACAGCCGTTGCATCTACAGCTCCAAACTTCTGGGCCAAGATCCGGAAATTATACCACTTGAAAGCCCTTAGCAGGAAATAATGAGCATTTTTATGGCACCAGAGCCATAATTCATATCAACCATGTAATGTGTGAACATAATTAAGCAGTCAATATACTTTGGTGTAATGGCTGGTTTTTAAGCTCTCCTCTCCCACTCTAAACATTACAAATATGAGTTAAAGAAATCAAAGGGATTTAAGCATCATAGGGCCTAGCAAGCTCCTAGACGTCAGGATAGCAAGGAGATCTGCAATCAAGCATCCAGGAGTGTGTCATGAGGAGGTCAACATTATGGAATGCCTGTCATCTCGTTAAAAAGAATTGAGAGAATTGAGTTAGAAACCACAGCAAGAGTAGGGTAGTTTTCATAGGCCAATAAGGCAAAGAGAAAAAATAAATAAATAAAATTAATAATAATAATAATAATAATAATAATAATAATAATAGATTTCAGGTTTTCCTTTACACAGAAATTAAAAGGAATACCTTTTTTTTGTTTGTTTGTGTGGAATACACTAGGCTTTGACAATGTCTGTAGTATGCCTACAGTGGGATACAGAAGACCATTTCTACTTATATTGCCTCATAATACAAGCATGGAGAGAGTGGATGAAATTAAAGTAAATTTTTTATACATAAAGGAGAATAGATTTTATGCACCATATAATTACCATAACTGCCTCAGCCCTTTAAGATATTACTAAAGAAAATAGCTTGGTAAGATTAAATAAATTACAAAGGTCACCACACCTCATGTTTATAGCACAAACTAATAACTAGCTGAAATAAGGAATAAATTATTCTTCCTCTGCCCCATTGTATACAAACTAAAAATAATATATAGGATGGCTCATGACTGTGCATGAGATGTGCCTTACCACCCCTGAAACACATAAAATAGACAGACTACTGTAAGAGAAAATTACCCATGCAAACAGTTCTGAAGGAGAAATCTCTACACTCCTAAACTGAAATACAGAATCTGTATCTGCAGATTAGGGAGTCTTCTGTGCCTGGGCAGTATCCAGACTGCATTCATTCTGCTGGAGATGTAATAACAGCCAGCAAAGAAAGGCACAATTTCCATATTAGGTCTGCATGGAGAAAAGACCACATAAGGTCTAATGTTATTTATGTATTAATTTTACCCTAAAACATAGTGGTATTACCCTAAAACATAGGGGTATTGACATTTCCTTGATGCTTTCTGGCTTGTGCAGTTTACCATAGTGGTTATAGCTATACTGTTTTTCAAAATGCTGACCTAAAGGCAGGTTGGTTGCACTCTATAACCCACAGTCTACATTTCTGCACAGTTACACAATGACTTCTGTAGCTCTATTTACAGGCTTGAGTGTGTTACGTTTAGCCTTTCTAAGAAGGAGTCTGCTTGACTTGGCTGTCCAATGACAATCACAATGCACACCAACATTTGCACTGATTAAATTAGTAAGATGTGTCTGCACCTTTGCTTCTCCTAGTCATCCTACATGGATAGCAAGACCTACAGCTACCATGCTGAAGCACCATAAAGCTCAATGTTTTTCCCTAAATATGCTTCAGACCTGGCTCAAGCAAGGTTGTACCCAGCCTACACTTTAAAACAGAGTATAGATATATGCTTTATGCAAATTTATTTTCTACAATTGTATCTTCATTTCAGCAAGGAAAATTAGATTTTACCGTTAAATAAAGAACTGCAAGAGTAGTCACCTCAGCACAGCACACTTGTCATAGTGTGCATGGGCATGAAAACTGAGTAATCGTATGAAATACACTACTGTATGTCTGAATATATTGAAAGAAGATACTTAGCAAATAACAGTCAGGTTACTTCTCTTGAGCTAAAATTAAGATTATGAACATAAAGAAGTTCACCACAGTAAAAATGGATCTTTAGGGAGGCTGCATTCAATTGCACTCTGAGTTTGGCTTCTGTACATCTTTCCTTGAATCCCACTAACATGAATCCTGCCAGGTTCTCAGCATCTTCTGGAGAATGGAGTTCTGGATCCACTCACTTGTAAAACAAAAGCTTCTATATCCCTCCATCTTGCAATACATTCAAGTCCATAACAACAGATTACTAACATTCTCCCTGTTTTCTGAGCAGACTGGAAAGCAAAAGAAGCATCAGTCAGTTGAAGAAATACAAATGGGAAAAAAAAAAAAGGAGAAAAAAAAAAAAAAACAATGAAAAATATGATAACTCATTCTTATGTCAAAGACTGTGAAGAGGAGAGAAAATGTGATAAATTAATCCATTCTAATAAGGAGAGATTGTAATAAGAATAGAGACTCATTCAATTAATCCACTCTTAATATAATCCTATAAGAATGATATGGACCTCCCTGGATACCATATCTCAAGATATGACAGTTCTTTTTTTCTTAGCCAGCAGTTCCCGATTACAGAAAAGCAATTAGGAAAAACTGTCTAATAAAATGGTATTTGAGAGATAATCAAAACATAACACAGAAAGGACCAATCTAAAAATGTAGCAGATTAGTTTATAGGACATTTTAAAGAGCTAGGTCTGGCGTAGGGTAACTGACTCACAGCTTGATTCAGGTTCTGACTTAGACAAGACTTGTTTTTTACACCCACTGAAAATATTCTGGTTGAAAAATGTTGTATTCAGATTAACTGCTCTACCTATATATGACAGGATATATATATTTTTTTAATGTAGGAAACACAAGACATAGGAGAAACTGATTTTCATGCTCATTATATATGACCCAAGGCCAATGACTAAAAGTCATAAGAAAGTTCCACAGATTTTACTACAAGTTAGTTTCCCATTAAACAATGTGTTAAGACTAAAATGCCTGAATCACTGAAAAATGGTAAAATGCAATGGCCTAGATGCTTAACTCCACCAGAAGCCTTCAAGTTCTGGTTGTACCTTAGCAAGCTTTACTTTGCCCTCACCAAACCCTCACATGTCCACAGTTCACCTGGGTTACATCCAGAAAGTTAATTCAAATAAATAAGAAAAAAAAACTTATTTTCTGATCTTCCATATGTTGATACACCATACCATATATCCTCAAACCTAGAGTACCAAAACTCCTACCAATTTTAACAAAATCAGACTGTAATGTGATCCTCATATATTCTTATCATAGAATCATAGAATCATTAAGGTTGCAAAAGACCTCCAAGATCATCTGGTCCAACCATTCCCCTATCACCAATGTCACCCACTAAACCATGTCCCTAAGCACGAGGTCTAACTTTTCCTTGAACACCCCACAGAGAACACAAAGCTGGTTGACCAGCCCATTAGATATAATGCAAAACTATTGGAGTCTGTATGCTTTCCCCTATCCGTTGCACTGTCTCAGTATGTTTCATACTATATCACAGTTTATATTCTGGCTAATTATTACCTTATTATTTTTCTTTGAAGCTTGATAATACATGATAAGCATAATCTTTTGGAATCCTTTTTATCTGCACAGTTTCCACTATGCAATGGTTAACAAAGAGGGCTGGTATCTAGTCTGTACTTCCCTTCTTTGTTAATTCATATATTGAAATAGACAGGAAACCTGTGTTGGATCTACTCAAGTTCCTCCACACGTGTTTCTGTCACTTCATATAGTGGATACAACAGAAGTTAAAATTCTCATTAAAACTTCAGTCTTCACTGCTTCTGTTTGCAGCTGTTTTACAACCACTTCTCCCCAGTCACTTGCTAATCTGCCCTTTGAAAAATCACCAAATCTGATGCATATAATCAGATAGTGCATATAATGATTAATATTGGGAAGACAACCTTTTATATCATAAAACTTGCTTCATATAAACTACTGTTATATTATTTAATATGTATTCCATACAGTAATCAGTTTAATATACATATTTCTTTTAAGTTACAGGGGCTTTTTTTTGTTCAGTGCTAGAAAAAAAAAAAAAAAAAAAAGTGTTGTTTCAGCCTCAGAGGCACTGAAATAAAAAAAAAAAAAAAAAAAAAAAAACATTTTGGAGATAGTTTTGGGTTTCCTAGAAATATATTTCCTTCTGATTTTAAGATTTTTCACAGCAAAGAGATTGTTCAGTGGAACATGGCTAACCACCTGTTTCCAACAACAACTGGCATTGCTACATTTATTAGCTTAGATCTTTTAGTAGCATTTGACTTCAGTTGACATTGCTCATCATGGGATTCTCCTGGAGCATCTGGAATTTTGGGTTGGCCTAAAAATCATTACTCTGCACTGCCCAAAGCAGTCAGTTTTAATCTTCTTAATTTTTATTTCTTCAGTGTAGTGGGCTTTGCTGCTAGGCTCTTTTTTTGTCCCCAGGCTTGCGAAGTCTGCATACTGTTCTTGGCCATAGCGTTTAAGTAACAGGGCATTTGCTACAGCAATTAATTAAACAGCAGCATCCAAAAAGTATTCTCTAAAGAATGACTGAAAATAAAATATTTAAATGATAGTACAATTTGCAGTCAACAGTATATGAAGATGTGGATGGCCATTCTTGGATGCAATGGTAGAAGAATTTCTAGGTATTGAGTCTGTCAGTGAATATTGTATCCTTTTTTATTTTTATTTTCTAACTATCCAGAGTTCAATCATTTTTAACCATTGTATTCATGTGATAATTTTTTAATTAGTAGTGCTAGAAATTCTGTGATTCTGTGATTCTGTGTTTAGAAAAAGAGTTGAACCATATTCTTTGTTCAGTACCTATTATATGTAAATCATCCATACATCTCAGAACAGTAAACTACTGATATATATTTTTAAATAATTAAGAATTTTTTAATGAAGAATGGAAAATAGTACTAACAGATACTCTTATTTGCACATAAAATGTATGCAGATATAAATGCTAGTATTGTTATGAGCTATTGCTTACCAAAGACGCCAGACAACAAAGCCACTGTTTCTTTAAATAGTTACTTCAATGGGCATTAATTTGGCCAAAGTATGGCTTTGATTCATTTTTGTCATTGTCACTAAATTCTGCTTTGGAGATTTAAGCTTTGTGAACCTGAACTGGGATTCCATACCTTTCGATAGTATCACAGACATGCAAGATGTTACTACAGGAATAGATGAGCATTTGGATTGGCAGCTCTTCATAAGGTACACCTATTTAATGGACACCTTGCTCAAGAATTACATTAAGAGTGGGGAAACAGCTGGAAGGAACCACGCACTAGTGTGGGATAAATAAAATGATTTCTTTATCTGCCTTACCTTTAAAAAAAAAAAAAAAAAAAAAAAAAAAAAGGTACAGCAAAGAAGAGAATCAGTGTTGCCAGTGAAGTATCAGGATAGTTTTAGAGTTCAGAGCTGGATTACTGTATCTCCCAGCTCCTTTTTCAAATTCTTTCCATTCTCAGCTAATCTCCGTCTGATTTTCTCAGGAAAGACACTAAGACAGGAAAGCAGTATGAAAGGTCATATGAAAATTTGGAATTTTCAGCTACAGAAGAATTCTCTGTGTATAGTGGAAATACTGAGATCTCTAGAACCTTAAAGGTCTTGAAACAAAAAGATATCAAGAACAAGCCAGTGATCTGTAAAAGTTGTGATTCTGATTTGTTGTAAAATGCCTGAATACAGGATATTGGAACACTGAACCACTGCCATTGCAGAAATATGACTTTGCAATTCACTGTTTTGCTACAAAATTACTCCGTACTTCTAGTACTTTGTTCTTTCTTCTTGACTTTTTCCACTCATGTGGAAAAGGAAAAACTATGGTAGGTGTGCATAAGTCACAGCTGCTAATCTATGGGCATAAAGTATATATAGATCACTTTATTCAGGTTCTTCTCATTAAAAAAAAAAAAAAAAAAAAAATCAATCAGGCTTAAATATAGCAGTCCTTAGAGATTATTCTCTGTTGAGCATCTTCATTACTGTGCCAAGAAATGCTGCTCAACTGAATCAACTCTGTCCATACAAAGCTCATTTTTTTGCTTTTGATTGCATAATGGATTGATTATTATAATTCTCTGCTAGTTGTTCTTCCTGCCTTCCTGTTGAACAGAGACCAGGTAACTCCAAATGCCACAGTAAAAATGCTGACCTGCAAAAAGTATCCCAGCGTATTAGCACTTCTCTTAATACCTTGCATTGGCTTCTACTCAAGCATCTGATTAATGTCACACAACATTATCATCTGCCACAAAAACATCTATGGTTCTGGATCCACTAGCCAATTAAACTTGTTTTTTCATGTTTCTTGCCAAGCCTGAAGGACTGATGATGTAATTCACTACTCCTGAAATTTCACCTGATTGTTGATTACTCTATTTCTGAAGTTAGCTACTGCAAGGGTTTTTTACTTTTATTATTCACCTTTGCAACTCAGCTCTTTCTGACATCAAGAAGATGAATGCAATAAGCATCTTTAAGGCTACATTTAATTCATTCTGCCTGAAACAGTTTTTAATTAGATATCATTTGAGATTTTTTTTCAATTATTTCTTGGAACTTCTGGTCACTGAACTCTGTACCATGCCCTGGTATAATAATGAGAAGTATGCCTTAGAAGTTAAAATGCTAAAATACTAAGTGCAAAAATAGTAAAAATACCCTCTTAATATTATTCTTAGAGTCAGAATGATTCTATCATTTGCCTTTTGCAAATTATTTTAATAAAGTTTCTAAAAAACTGTTGAGGAGGGAAGGGGAGGGGGGGGGATAGCATAACCAAAGATCTTAAGTCCAAAGATCTTTTTACAGGGCGGAAGACCCAGAATGTGATTCAAATGGCAGTGTAAAACTTTTTTCTTTATGCAGAAGCTGAAGTCGTAAGATAGAATCAGTGGAGATGAAAATAAACATGAAAATTCAAAACAAAAAAAAAAAAAAAAAAGGAAACATAAAAATAGGCAAACAAAACCCTACACACAACAAAACAAACAAACAATAAAAAGTAGTGGAGTTACTTTGTGCATTCCAGAAACAAAGCTCATATAGTTCTCTCTTGTCTACGACCATCTCTGTACAATTTCTGTATGATTTTTCTTGCAATTAGGTTAGTAAGAATTATAGTACAATACAATGAAATTAGAGGATGAGAGGAAGGTTTTTTTAATAACTACTAATCCATCTTGTCATTTTTGTTACTGATTCTACTGGCAAAATCTATTTTTGATCACAAGTACATTACCCTCACTAGCAATGTTGTGTAACTGAAACCAGAGATTCCATAATGGAAATAAAATCAGCCTATTGTAAGGCTACTGTCACTAAGACTTCATTCTAGCAGCTCATTAGAACCACAGAAGCTAAAGAGAAGTGCAGAAAGGTAATGTTGTGATAGACTGTCTTTGCTTTCAGCAGTTTCTCCTATATGAAAGAAGCTGTCCTTCTCAGGAGAGATGAATCTCAATAATAAACAGGTAATAAAAGCAACCAGTTTCATCCAAACAGCTAGAAAAAAAAATCTTACTTTATGCAAGAAGCAAGTGTCATCAGTACAAACCTCCCACTGGAAAACTGCACACACACTTCTTTAATGAGCTTCTCACACTGCTGTCACAGGCACCCACAGCTCTCTATGATAAAATATTAACTCTCTACCATACTCCCGTTCATGTGTTCATATACTATTTTGGTGTCAGTGCTCTGAAAGCAATGAAAGAAAAAATTATTTGCATAGAAATGGCCCAGAACAGAAGGAGGACTACACCATGAAACAAGTCTTCTCCACCTCTGACTTCCCATTACTCAGACATGAAATCTTTCCTCATTGTTGCTCATTCCTGATCCCAACATTATGAACAGGAACAGACAGGTATTCAGTGAAAAGCAGAAAATTGGAAGATCTGCTGTTGTAGTCACTTATAGAAAAGAGGAAGGCAGTGCTTTTCTGGAAATCATTGTTTCAATACTGTTACTGAATTCTCGAGTATAATCCTTACAGATAAAGTTACGAGCACACTGTGAGTCATTGACTCCATTTAGAATATAATCAGGAATATAAAAGTCACTTATATAGAGCATACGGGACATATGGTCACCTTGTAAACTTTCAATTATCACATACAAATTTTCTGTCTCCAAGAATGATTGGAAAGCTGTGGTCAAGGTGTCAAGGTGTCAAATACTTCGCTCAAGACCAGAGGAGATTATGTGCCAGAAAATAAATTAGAGGAAAAAAAAAAAAAAAAAAATCATTTTAATGTAAAGACACTGAGAAAGGAAAATCAATCTTCTTTGTCCAATAAGCATCACACACACAAAGGAGTATTTGGTCTGTAACCATTCTCATTCAGTAAGAAAAGAAGGTGTTTTAATAAACGCAGTGAATGCATTTTCAGTGGGAATTTATTTAAGGTTTATCTTGCTACTGACCTGAATGGCATTGGACCAGACCTTTAGTTGACATTGTCATGCTCTGGTTCCTTCTCAAAAGTCTGCTGTATGAATGGGTAAATCACTGAGTCCTTTAAGTCACTCAGCCCAATTTCCTTCCAGTTAGATAAGGTGACAACTGAAGTTTCGGGATGCTATGTGTTAGTAAAGATAAAAGCAGACTTACTTTAACTGATCAAGAAAAAATTGCCAAATTTACATAAAAACTAGTATAAATATTTCTGATTAAACTTGTCATCAGAAGAAGCAGATGCTAATTATGGTAGCAACAGCAATTTAATTGACATTGGAGCTTAATATCTTTGTTTGATTTCATACTACTTACAAATAACAAATTAAAAAAAAAAAAAAAAAAAAAAAAAAAGCAACGTCAGGCATTTGGTTGGAATTGATTAACATTTAGATATGATCAATCCAAGACATGAAGCGTCATTAATCTAGATAGTGACCCTTCGTTATGTTGCTCAGTTGCTCACAGATCCACAAAGCTTGTAGCTGTATTAATAGGATTAATTTTTCCCCTTCCAACATTGGTTAACTACAACAACTGTATGTTATCAATGATGACATAAATAAAACCAGTGATACAAACATCTTGACACACTGCAAAAACATTTATGCTTCATTTATGTTTCATAGTGGCCCAATGCTTTGCTCTTCTCTAGCTCAGTCGCATAAGTCTCTCTCATTTGAAATCAACTGCCAAGGAACAATTGCAATTAAGATGTTTCCACACTTGAATTCAACTATATATTTAAGTTTCTGACATATTTAAAAGCAGAGTTCTACATTTCTTACCACTGCTCTCCATACAAATAATCCGTTAATCTTTCACCACATGGCTCGCTAAAGATGGATTACTCACACTCTTTCCTGTGAAAGTCATGGTATTTGGAAATTCACAGCTGAAATCTTTTGTTTACTCAGGAGGGAGTATCCTCAAAGACATTAGTATTTCAAGAAGGCTTTCCTTTTGATTATATAATACTGAGACACAGAGCACAAAATTCTTCTAAATTTCCAGCTGCAGACATCTAGGTCATGATAGAAGACTTTGGTAAAAGCCAACACCACTGCAGTAAGAATACAGAAGCCATGAAAGTCCTAAGAGCTCTCTCAAATATTTTTGAAGATGATACTGAGAAAGTACTGAAGCAATCAAAATGCAGTTCTTGAACCCACCAAAATTCTGTTAAGTTTTGTTATTAAACACAGGGCAGCCAGAATTTCAGAAAAGAGGTGTCTTCATCAATAATATTAAGACTGTTCTTTCAAACTATATCCAGATACAGAAGACATCAGGCAGCCCTTTTGCCGCATTACCATACTGTTATAGAGTGGCAAATTCACTCCATACACCACAAAGTAATGAACAAACTAAAGAAGTTTGAGTCTTAATCTGATATTAATTTTAATATTTTATAACAGCACTGGGCTATCCAGTTATCTAAAGAGCCTGTAGCTGAAAAATTACTCAGTGATGAAGGCACTAGTAAAAGATATGGAAGAATGCAAATTCCATCCTCTTATTTACCAAAAGGTTTCCATTTGCTTGGGAAATTAATTCATTTGGGGACAGATCCCTTGGGTACTGCTAAGGAACATTGCCAAGGGCTTTGTTCTGGATTCCCTATGACTAAGAAGGAGATAAAAAGACTCTTACTTCACCTGGATACCAGAAGAACAATCACAACATGTTTGGTCACTCTGGTGATGGTCAGATAAGCATCACTAGCTTACATTGTACTGTTATCTGTTATCATAACAGCTGGTTGAAACCCTTCTAATCTTAATGGGGAGAAAAAAAAAATGGGGTAAATCAATTCTTGTCTCAGTACATAACTCATTTCCCTCTCGAGCAAAAATTGTCAGGTCCTGAAAGCATAGAATCCTACAAGTTTTGCCTAAGAACAATGCCCGTCCTTGTCACCAGTTCAGGAAATAAAAAGGTTTAATCAGGTCATCTTCAAATGCTTTTAAATTATATCCTGGCTTCACTGAAGCCAGTCACCTTAAGAACATTAAGATAGTTCAAAATCCCAAATTAATTTGATACAACAGCCACTCTGCTTCTGTCCTAGTACTTTCCATTTGCTAGGCACAAGAAAATAGTTTAATGACAATTCCAATAGGGCAAATTTAAAAAACAATATGTAATGTGCTTTTAGAGTAATGATTTTATTGCCTAAAGCACCACTAGACTCAGACTTCTGAGTAGAAACAAAAAGTCACACCTTATATTTACAGGAAATACAAGATGCGCTATACAATGTGTATGTGATTCCCACTCTATAAGGACAGCATTGTGATTTCATTTAACCTTAGAAACCACCAATGCTGCCATTAAGCTTATGCTTTTTTACAGTCTGTAGAAGAGGTGTTATTTTACGGTTACTTGGTTCTTTCCCTTTTACCCTTCAGTAGTCAAAAACCTTATATTCTTGTACAGTTCATCTTCAGGATACAAGCAACTCCCCCGAACTATCTGTCATTAAGGGCTGCAAAGCATGAACAATCAGATGCAGATTACCTTGTCTATCCACAAAGCTTACACATCCCCATTACCATGGTGCCTGAGCACTTCGCAATCTTAAATGCACTCATTCTCATAAAACAAGAGAAGTGCTACTGTCAGCATTTTCTAGATAGAAAACAGGCATAGAAATTCTATGGGACTTTCTAGGAAATCGGTGACAGGTAGCACTCAGATTAGTGTATTCACCTCTTTCCGTTGTTTCATTTTGCCCCAAGAAAGGTATTCAGATAAAAACAGTCTATATATAAAGTTCTCTGACATTAATTTGTGTGTATGCGTATGCAATGCAGAGAGCCTGGCAAAATTGTGCCCTGACCTAGTTAGGGGCTCCAGATGTTTCTGTAGGCTAAATAATTATGATAGCAATTATGTTAATTTAGAATAAAGTTACTGAAGCCAATCAAGTTATTCCAGCGTTACATCAATCCAAGATGAGAACTGAGCACTGAATGACAGATCCAGTAATGTTTTTGGACCTTTTTAAAGTGTTCATAGCCCACACGATGCATTCAATTGCCTCCTTAAATCTAAAGTGTGTCCAGAGTAACAGGAAAGTGCTGTCCAAGCAGAAAGCCTCTCTTGTTCAATAAACTTTGTCCTCCGAAGTACTAGTATTACTAGAGGAGAAAAGCTTCTTTAAGCTTTCTTTTGTTATCTCAAATGTTCTAGAACTGTGTAAAATTGTTTAGAGGTTACAGCGGCATTTCTGCTTTTACAGCTCATTTAACTATGCAATTAGACATTACAATAGATATGGAAGATTTAAAATTAGATATGCTTATCTTCAGTGCATGGGTCAGTACTTTTAACTTTAAAACAAATTAACATTTTGCTTCTCATTCCCCTCCCCTCCCCACCACACAACACGGGTGTTTATCTTAACTCAGCAATTCTCATGACTTCCATCAGATGGTAGGAGGCAAAGGAATAAGTTTTCTAGATTTAAAATGAAAGTCCTGCTGTAGAGCAATTGCAAGATAGCCAGGCCAATAATGCATTTTGTAAATGCGGAGGGAAATGTCTATGGGTACGAAATTTCCATGATAGTAAGGTGAACAGGCTGCCCAAAGACTGGTAATTCAGTGCTGGAAATGACATCACCCTGAGCAGATACACAATATTATATTTCTATTTAAAACAGAGAAACTCAATGTCAGCGCAGTGGGGGACAAAGTAGAGGAGTAATATTGCATCTTTAATAGGATTTTGGATTTGAATACACCGAGCAAAACTGCCTAAAATTGTATCTGAATAATAAACAGATAGCATTTTCATTTAAAAAACAAACCGGCTGCTGGATCAACACATAGCTATAAAATCCGTTCTTTTATGAAGAGTGTAAAAAAAAAAAAAAAATGGAAATAGAAATAAAAAGAGAATTCTCAGCCATGAGGCCTTCTTCAGGCTATGGAAGGAAAAATATAACAAGGTTAACTTTGTTCTTTTTTGTCTGCAGCCCAAAGAAAGTCTCAAAGCCACAATGTCGCTTCTCATCACAGTATCTATTTCTGGCAGAGAAAACGGAGGTTTGGGGGTGGAGGAGGGAGAGGTTTAAGCATTTTTTTCATTTTCCTTTGCTCTCAGAATAGCATTACATGTATTTAACATTGTCTATCATCTTGAGTATCTTATGTGAGAATTTATACATATTTGTAAACAAGAAGAGAGTCATGGACCTGAAGAATATCCACATTTCTGAGAGATTAAGATGTCTGCTGAATTCAGAAAGAGTATTTCCAGTGACAAATACCAAGTATGAGTAAATGAAAAACACATTCCACTCTGTTTAACTTGAGGTTTGGTCTAGGACTCACTAAAAATGAAATAAATTGAATTTTTAGTTTATTTCATTGGGTATATGATCAGTTATTTATCTCTTATTCTGAGTAGTTTCCAGTGATGTGTATGTCAATAATGAACTTTTTATTAACTTTTTATCTTCATCTATTTTTATACTTTTTTTCTTCATTGGTATTGGGGCATTATCAGAAACAGCTCTTCTTTTTTATACACAAAACAAAAAACAAACCCTTACAGCATCTCTGGTTGTAAAACAATAAAGTACATCTTAAGCAGTCCAAATATTTGTGGAAAGAATTAGGCACAAATATGCAAAGATCAATATATTTTTGGTTGTCCAACCAAAGAAAGTAAGGGCTGAATTCCCAGCCTTACCCAGGTCTCCTTTGGTATCACTTGCAGAGCTGTGTTCATTACCATTGGAATGACGGCTACGAAAGTCAACACCTGGCATTTTGTTGCTCTAAAAGAGGACCAGTAGCTGGGCAACAAAATAAGGATGAGAGATGTTTATCAAAATGCTTTTTGTCAGACAAGAATCCACAAACGAAGATGGAGCATCACCCCCACCAGGATGATGGCTGATATTAGCAATGGAGGAAAATACTTGAGAACAAATCCATCAAATGAAACAAGCATCTGAAGACCTGAAAGAAACCCTCTAATGTCATTATTGTGGTTTGACAGCCAAAAAGTACACAAAGGATCAGGATCTTATTTTTTTTTTTTTTATTTTTATTTGATGAACATTACTGACTTGGATTTTCAGCTATTGCCCCACTCCACCAGGCTTTATTCTCAGGACTTTAAGTTACTTCCTCAACCATGCTTAACTCCTGAATTAACTTTATTGGTTATCATTTGATTAGAAGTAATAGGATTTGTTTTCCCTTAATCGGTTCTTATTTGAGCTATGTCTAGTAAAGTGATATGAACTGAAAAATGGGAAATGCCGAGGAAACTTAGCTTTTTCTCATCATTTCCCATTCCAAACAATAGCCCCATGATTTTTAAAATTATTTTTATAATGAAATACTTCACATCTGCACCCAGTCAGTTGTGACATCATACCATAGGCTGGAATTTGGAAGAAAAAGTTTGTGAATACGCTGAAGGTAAACACATTTTTGTGAGTGCATTTTCATTTTCATTTAAAGGACTAGTAGGGCTCTTGGTCTTCTTGCTATCAGTGCTCACCTAGCTTTGCTAAGTTGTTGAATTAAAATTTAACGAAGGACCAGGTTTGAAATTCTGCCCCACTGCACAAAGCTTATAAATACCCTACAACGATACTGCATCATCATGATAAATTATACGTGTAATGGTGCTGAAAGTTATGTAAATTCCAAAGAACTTTAATAAAGTTGTATGCTAACTGACATTGATTGTGTACAGTTGCAGACAAAACTTTATCAGCTGATTCTAAGCTGCAACAAAAGAGAAATGTGTATTCTCTTCTCTTGTTTATTCCCTGGAAGAATAAACTGAAAATCACCAAATTATCCTCCCTTCACAACTGTCTGAATATTAATTGCAAACTTGAAGGGCAACAAAACACATGCAGCATCGTCAGGACTAGTAATTAATCTGAAAGTTTCAGACCCTGACATATTGTGTACATAGTGCTGAAGTGATAACCCAGAGAATGTATTCATCCTTTGTTGCTGATGGTCTGTGATCATTCTTGTAGGTACAGACAGAATTACATTTTTCAGGCGACAGACAGAATAAAATGCAGACCTTTTGAAATTAACCATAAGCAAAATAAGTCACGATGGAAAGGAAAATTCCACTCGATTTGCGAATAATTCTGGTGCTTAAGTACTAATAAGGATATTTTTTAATAAAATTATGCATTGTGTTTTAACCTATTATAAAATAAAACTGTGGTTAAACCACCATGCCGGTCACTCAGTTCTTCAGTGGTTTCATTATTACCCTTTGCAACTGGTCCCAAACTAAATAAAATTTGGTAAAATGGAGAGATCACAGAGTGCTGACAACCAAACTCTCCCTCTTTGGGGAAATTCTTTGCAGTTGCTATTGCTGCATTTACCTGCAGCATCTGCTGGTAAGTATCATTTTCCATTACTCTGATTATTTGCACAAAGTTCAATCCTTTACAACACACTGTGTTACAGAAGAAGTTCTGCTGACATTACTCTCTCAGGAAAGCATCCCCCAAAGGGCTAGTAAGAGACAATGAGGACAGATACCAAGTGTTCCAGTTTTCTTCAGTCTTTCTAATTTCTTCGAATAAAAATATCTTTTCCTGTATAACTTGAAACTTGCTTCCTGCACAAAACTCAGACTCATGTAAACAATGAGGATATCTTAAAGCCTGAAGGGAGAGTGAAATGGTGATGGTTGGGCATCAGCTGCACTGTGCATGTTGCTGGACAGTAGGCCATTTTACTTGTTAGAAAAGATGTAAAAAGAAAGATGAAGGCAAATCATGAACATACAATCCAGCTCAGTAGCTTCTCTTCTTGGTATGCCTCTACCAGATACCAGAGAACCTGATTCTTGACTGTTATCATTTTCTGAAGAACAGTTCAATTTCAAAAAACTGAGAAATAAGCTATATAATCTGGTTGATGGCTACACACATACTAAATTTGAATATGACCGTACTTGTTTCACTTGCTCTTATTAAATGGTTTGACTACATGCAGGGCATTTGCAATCTGGAAGCCATAGCCATATTGTGGAAATGCTCAGAGGCCATAAATACTTTTTACACACAAGGTGCTCCTTGCCTTTTCATAACTTCTCTAAAAATCAATGGAAAGCACAGATACCCCAGAATATCAGCAGAAGATATTAGTTTTATCAGAGCACACCATTATCCCATATGTAATTCATATACTCTATGACCTAAATCATTCAGAGTTCATTTGGACACCTCACATGCCACTCTGTTGTGGTCATGGTCACACAGAGTGAGATCACTGACTCAAAAATGCAGCATTCTTGAGTGTTAAACATTCAAAACCTAAACTTTTGAGTTCCAGGTTATCTGGGGTAGATTTGCCGTCTTATAAAGTCTAATTTCACCAAAGATCTTCAAAATAACAATCATTAAATGAGGAAAAATAATAGATAAAAGACTTGACACAAAAGCATCTGTCAGATCAGTTCATCAAACCAATCACGGATCAGTGACAAGAAGATATGGATCTCAGACTTTTTTGAAAGCATCACAGTTCACTTATATTCAGGCAGTGACTTAATTTATCTTATTATAAAATCAGAGAAAAACAAACCAGACTCAGAACAGAATATTTGCTAGGAAAAGAAATACTCAGACACATTTTGAGGTGGAACTCATTTGTCCTGATATAGGAGGAAAACAGTAAAGGTGGTCGTACATCACAGATGGTCTTAAATAATTGACAGTAAAACTCTTCTTGATAACATGATACACAAACTTCACTTTCAGCAGGATATTCTTTAATGTGATATGCCAAAGACCCTTTAGTAAAAATTTCCATGGAGACCTCCCTTGTTTCTTGCTGGGCAGTGGCATGGAGAAGCAATTATTCCTTTATTCTCTATTGTGGCCAGCTGGGAGTTTCAGCCTGACACCTGCAGTTGCCCTTTCTTTGCCCCTTCCCATGGGCAAATGAACTACACAAGCCACTAAATCTTTTCATCTCTGGCTTTTAGCTTCTTCAGGAAAGCTACATCCACCTGACCCTCCCAAGACCTGGAGTTAGGGTGGAGCATTTCAGCAGTCCAGGGCTACTGAAGCAGGAATTCAAAGAGCATTCCTCCCACCTCTTCAAACCCAGCTACCAGCAACTCAGTAACCTCTGCCCTGAGATACTTCATATAAAAGCACCAACAAATCAGTATGACACCTCAGTACTATAACACCTCAGGTGATTGTTTCTAAGTTTTAAGATCAGAAGTGCAAAGAAACTTTTGATAACCAAGTGTCAAAAATAATCAGAGTAAGAACAGTGCTCTTTGTAGCCTAAAATGTTAAATGCTTGTCCATAAATGCTCAACATCCCATACAAATTCTCAGATGGTTAGCAATACCTCAGCCTCCACACCAAGACAAATACAGTTATCTCCCTACAGTTATAGGTATATATTCATCCTGGAGAGCCCAGGTGTCAAATACAGTATTTCTGGTGGGTAGACATATTCTAATTTCCTCTCTATACCTGCAGACAAATGTTTCAGTTTGTTTATAAAACTTTTCCTCGCTTTCTCTGTGTGCACCCATTGTGACTATTAAAGCCTTTTATAAAAGCAGAACTGAAAGAAGAGGAATTTCAGATACTCTGAAAGTTTGGGGGTTGGCACTGCTCAAGTATCCCCAAAATGAAAAGCAGGAGTTAAGCCTCTTTCCAGATACAAAAGTAGTACAATACAGATTTCTAACGCCATGTAGAGATAGCTCTTAGCACTTGTTTTGCAAAGGAAAGGTTTTTCCTCTGTCAGCTTTTGACTCTAGTCTTTCATTTTCTTTGCTTTCTCACAAGCGCCTCAGAACAAAATATTTTATTTCACGGTGAATGGAACCTTTTGTGTCAAACTAAATGAAATGTTTCAGTCTTTCATTTCAGCAAGAAATATTCCATTCATTACTATTTGAATAATTCTCTCCCTTTCCTTTCCCCTTCCCCTCCCCTTAATTTTATAGTCTGATTTGCCAAGGAAACATCTGACATGACTGCACTGGGTGTCAGACATTCCTTTCTCTTGTTGCCTGATTTCGATCAAATTTGACAGTCAAGAGTTCAGAGCTATTACGTGAGTTTTGTGAAAATCAGTGTCTCATGAGATAGTAGAGACCATATTAGTACTCCCACCGATGAAAGGGCAGAGAGGAGTTAGTATTTGACAGCTAGAGGTGTGCTATTGTCTGGCCAGCATGCATGGCTTGTGCTTAAGGTGGTCTATCCTAAACCCAATGCAGTGCTCTAGGCCAGTCACCTGAAAGCAGGCTGAGATTAAGGGGGCTGACAGCAGTATAAGAATGGTCCTCAGGAACACAGGAAAGATCCAGAAATACCCTAATGGTGCATTTGAAGTTCTTGCTGTGAGGATGCCATAGGAGTCATAAGGCACAAACCCGTAACAAACCAAGCACCCCTTGTTTCTTTTCCCGTGCAACTACTTGGTTCAGACTGGCTGCCAAAACAGAGCCAGCAATGTATACAACCCCACTTTCAAATTCTATCCAACTCTGATTTTGAAAAATGAGCAATTACCAGCTGGAAAATTTGGGGGTTTCCATTTCAGAATGTCGTCTCAGGCTCTAACTTAATCTCTGCAGACACTACTAAGATAGACAAGAAGCCCTGCAGGGTTATGTTATTTGCAGAAGCCACAAAAATCATTTGCCATTCCAGAAGTTGCAGGCACTGTTTTCCCTCATACATTCAAATAAGCTCCCAGCTCATCCCAGTCCTTCTTCCCATGAAACCCTATTGCACTGATTAAGGGATTGGCCTGCATTCAGTAAAATTTCCATCTCTTTATTTATCCACCTCTTAATAAAAAAATGAGTCTGGCTGTGATTAAGGAGGCCACCAACTGCCAAGCTTGAAATATCTGTCTTGTGGGCACATGACTAAGGGCCAAGTCCACAGCTCATGCAAAGTAATCAGTTTTCTTGGATCCACCCCATCAGACATGTCAGTTTATTAAAAACGGTGATCTGTGTCTGCCTTGGTGTTCAAATTGCCCAACCTACGGAGGAATTATGTGGGAGCATAGGCTCTTTTTCTTGAGAAATACTTTCAGGCCATGTATAATCCAGGGTGTAATGAAGGTGCGATTGGTATGTTCTGAAATCGCAGTACTGCTGGAAAAAAGGAGAGAGAGACAGAGAAAACCTTCCATTCTTCTCTGAATCACAACAGAAGAACCCTTTAAAAACTGTCTTCTTTCTCATGCAAATCCTACCAAAATCACACCATACACCTACAAATTGTAGAGTATAGATTCTCAGCTTGCTTGTGAACACAATTACACATAACTATCCTCACTTACTAAGGCAACACATTATATTACTGTATCAAACATCCATATAATATTTAGAGTGCTACTCGATGCAAATAAGGATGTAGAATTTGAAACCTGAGTATCTCTGGGGAGCTAAAAGTTAAGAACAAACAAAGGCAAGAAAAATAATTTTCATGATATTTGTATACATGTATGGATCCAAGTGACGGATTGAGTGGCTGGTATAAAAACACACCCATGACTTGAAATTGATTGTATTTTTTTCAAACAGAGCTGGAGCTTTCCTGGGGTTTAACCTGTCATTTGCATAGGTTAATTTTAAATGGCAGTGCAAATTTAGCTTGAAAAGATAATTACAATATTTCACCTCCTTTCATCTCAGGTTATGTAAATGAGACTTTAATCTTTTTGCAGTTCATATTATATTAATAAGTTTTAAAAAAAATCTTGATTTATGTTATGCTGTCAATCACTTTATAGCAGCGGACGCAAATGAAGGCATGTGGGTACAAATCAGGCTAATTTCCAACCATTCTCTTATGTCTTTCTTTTTGCCTATAGGGTTGTGGCACATATTCCAGATAAGGAAATGAATCGAGAGATAAGTTTTGACAGGTATCTTGTTAGATTGATGTGTCATTTTTATCATAGCAAATTGATTGATCCCTCGGATAAGCAGGCTATTTCTAAGACAGATAGTTCTTTATGCAGTAGTTCATTTTCCAAGAGTTCACAGTTCCATTCAGGATCAACCACCTCACACACATACTGATAGTTACCAAAATTTTTCCTTACCCCATTCCTTTTGGTTGTCCAGGGTGAGAGTCAGGCCCAAATCGTTTTGCTCTGGTTTCTCACTTCCACTTTCATACAATTTGTGGATAATATTGCACAACTGTAAGCTCATGTATATTGCATCTTTCACAAAATGGTCTAAGAATAGTACAGCTCAGCTGTAAACAGGATGGGTCAAGGTGGTAATGGCTTAGCCTTGCTTCCAACTGATGATTTTGTCTCAAGTATGTGAAATCAATGAAAACAAGGTCCAGTTCCTAATCAGTACCATCAGGTGACACTTGTTTGGGGGTGTTTTTGTTTGTGTTTGTTGGTTTTATTTGTTTGTTTGTTTTTACCTGTAGGTAAACTTTGTTCCCCACTTCACAAATAAAGTAGTTCCTGGGCCTTGTGGCCACCAACCCATCACAGCAGGAATCCGTTCCCGGCAGTTAAAGATTTTCCTACTATCATTTGGTTTCTTAGTTCTACTAAACATAGACAGTGCCTGTTTCCTTCATGAGAAATACTCAGAAATCCTTCCTTACAGAAACTGGAAAAGGTCTGCTGTCTCTCTGGATCATTCCAGAGCTCCCACTGTAAATTCAAAACAGATCCAGGCAGTGAAACAATTCTGTCTCGCTTAACCCTACATTTGCTCCTAGGAAAAGATACACTTGGACAACACGATCTGGAGAAGATGTGTCTCCTTTCACACAACTCTGTGGCACAACGGAAGACTGAAGAGATCTAGTAGTCTGAAGAAATGGAAGCAATTTAATGAGCAAAATAGACTTTTTTTTCCAACAAAAATAAATATTTGTTATCAGTTGTTGTCCTAGTATATCTTTTGGAATAGTATATCTTTATCTTATATGGAAACTCCTTTTCCATAGGAGTTTCGTGTCCATTGGTGCATTGGCATCTTCAACAGCACAAGAATAATTTCACATTTCACTATAAAACATCTCCTACCAGTTAAAAATCCAGTTTCCAGCACTGTTGCCCCATAGCTGCAGTCTCATTGGGCCTAGATAACCATCACCTGAGATATTTTTAATATGATTCTTAATGAATAAATGCCAATAGTAGAAAGTCCAAATAATCACTTGACTATCTAACAGTACTTGGATGCAGGCCATGTCCTTTTTCAGGAATTTTGAAAGTCAATTTTTTATAAAACTAGTTTTTCACACTAAAAGATCTTAGTAAATTCGTTAAAATGTACTTATTTTATTAATTATCTCCATCAACTAAAACCGGACCAAGGGCAACCAGAATTTTAAAATAACACTTGATAATCACTGTCCAGTTCTTGAAAAGAAGACTTCTCATTGAAAGGAAATGGTGGGCTTTCTACAGCTATGTAAGATAACTGACACTTGAAAAAAGAGATCATGTAAGAGAAAAAACTACACAGACAGATTCTCAGTTGTTATAAATAAAAAATAACTTGTATCAGTAGAAAATTTGGCTTATGATTTATGTATGAATATTGCCTAAGCCAACCTTCATCCCTATCTTATACCATACTCTGTCTTTCTGCAGATTCAAAGTGTTTTCTTTTTCTTTTATAGATTTCAAGGAGAAAAGTAAGCAAAAATGCAGGAATAAAAAAGTCTTTTCCTAGCATCTGATCTGGATTGAAAGAAAAATCAGCAAGCACATCCTTACATGTTTTGAATCAGAAGTTTTGATTACCATCAGGCATTATAGTTGGCATAGGTCCAAACTACGTCTGTAGTTTGATATTTACTTATTATTGCAGTGCCCTTCCAAAGTAAGCTTTCTTAAATTTTTCACAATGGCTTTCTAAGGGAAGTAATTTAATAAAATATAATATGATGTTGTGCTTCCTGACAGTGGGGGGGGAGGTTCCACTAAATTATTTTTCCTTCGTTTTCTCCCACACATGTAGAAATGCATGCACCCTTCCTCCCACATTTTCATAAATGTACAGGGTAGAATTACCACACTGACAAGAAATAGAAATAATTAAGTCCTCTGCTTTACCATTAGATCATCCAGGTCACATTCCTGCACTCCACCTTCAGTGTAATAAAGTATTATTAGACACTTTGACCCGTTAAAATCGATGGGACTACTGCTGATATTACATTTGCAAAATTAAAAAAAAAAAAAAAAAAAGGAAGATTCTCCCCACTGAGACCCCACTGAGAATCTGGATCAGATTATTTTATTCTCTTCTTCTCTCTCATTTTCACTGCTACTTGCATGAAAGCGATGATGACAATTTTGAAAAATTAAATAGGGATTTCATTAGCTACTACTCAAATAAGATTTTTTTCCTGAAGGCTAAATTATGTTTGTTCACGAGACTGTCTTTTAGCCCCACAAAACATCCTACTTAGTACAGAAACTTTTTCAAGGCCTAAAACTTATGTAGTGAAAAAATTGCCTTTTGCCTGCTGTTACAAGGTAAAACAAAGTACAAAATATTAAAAGTTCAGCTTTGGTAATGACACTAAAATATTCAGGAATGTAAAAAGGAGAGAAAGCTAGAACTTTACTCCATGGCTTGCAGTGAAAATGTTTTACAGTAAAAGGTTGTTTTGCTCCTGGGAATTAATCTGCTGTCTGTTTTTAATGTGTTACATAGTCTATTCCAGAGTAGTAAAATGGTAATTCCAGTACTGAAAGCATTTTAGTTATTTGTTTTTTCTCCAAAGAACAAATTACCAGTTTTCACCTGGGAAAAGCTCTCAGCTGAAAAGCTCAAATTTTCAGTGGATCAGTTTTTGCAAAGCAATGTTCATTCTTAGTTTAACCTTTTTGTTGTTGTTTTTTAAGAAGAAATTGCCTAGAATTACATCAAAAGGCAATCTTGTGAAGTAAACAATCTTTTTGTAACGGAGATTAAGAAAAAAAAATAAAAATTAAGAACCTCATTCATAAGAGCAGAGTCCCTTTTTTAAAATAAAAATCCATACCACCTCTGTTTATCACACAAGTTCTCAAAGCCAATCAGACTGCAGCTATTGCATTGAATAGACACACAATAAGCAGCTGTCACTTTACTAAACTAATATCTATTAAACAAAATGGTCATAAGTGCATCAATCTAATGTAATGGCAAGGATGTCATTGAAATAGAAAGTTGTCACAGGATCAATGTCCCCTGCCTTGAAAATAAACATTGTGGTTTCGATTCAGCACTTATGTAGCAGCAGGAGACCATTATCCTGTGATAACATCCTATTCTATTGACATTATCTGTTAACTAGAAATACTCAGATAGTGAAATATCAGCTTTTTTTACTTTGGATAAAATACACACTCATTTTACATCTGCTATACATAATTATCAGGCGTGTGCATTTCCCACAAACCAGAGTGGCTTAAAAAATACAGCAATGATTAAACAAAAAATAGTTTACAACACATACTGTTACTCATATGGCCATTCAATGTTCTTAAATGAGCAGAAGGTAGAGAAGCCATCAGAATTATAGCTACCTCTGCATTGCTTTCTGCTGCTGCCAGACCCTTCCCTGGCCATTATTCTGTCATTTGCTTGTCACATCAAGTTGAGCTATGATTTTTCCTTGGCTAGCCCCTTGTCTGAACTACTTCCCTAATATCCATTCCAGTTAACGTACAATCTAGGGGTTTTCTTTGGCTGAGGAGGGCAGAGTGTGGGGCATGTTATTTGTCCTATTTTTGAAGTAAAATGTTTTCCACGGTTTCTTCTAATGAAGCAACTAAATCAGGGCTGACTGATAAAGTAAGGATTACTGATCCTAGGATGAAATCTTCCTGCCACTAAGATCTAAAAACACCTGCCTTAGAAGTCAGCAAATCATTGGAGCACTTCTGGACCTGATCATTTCCTAAGTCCACCTCCTCTTCACAATTTCATTACTAGCTTCATAGCTAGGGCTGCTACCTGGACCTTGGCCTCCCTTATCCATCATTCTCTTCCTCGAGTGTCCACAGATATCCATGGACAATCATTACCTATCATTACCTACCTACACAAGGTCTTTATTTTCCCTTCATTTTGTGTTATTTTTATACTCACAAAATAAAAGCTCTTAATACAGCTTCCTGAAAGAATGGAAAATGCTTAAAACGTCACCATTTTCAAGAAAATCAACCTTTTCACAGAAGGAAGCCTGCAACTCTATTGTAAAAAATAGGGTAAGATTAGTTGGCATGTTCCAAAATGAAGAGTTTAAAATTTCAATATATTTGTTTGACTAAATAACAAATACAAAAGAGCAGATCTACCTATGGGCATATGATAGGCCTGTTTATCTAGGAATGACTACTACACAATTTTTATAAGAAGCCAAAGTTGCTGCTCCACTTTACACATAATATGGTGTAGAGTATTAAAGTGGAGCAGAGTTCTCCTTGTTGAAAGTTTAATGTCAGCTGTATTCCCCTGCATGCATAATGTGGTTTCTACATTACAAGTCAATATTCAGGCAAGAAACAGTTACTGAAGTGGTGAATGAGGAGTGAATTGGCTTTTAAAATGAAAATAAATTAAAAAAAAAAAATCTTCTATAACGAAGGAAACAAAATTTATGTTAGCTGGCTAAGCATCCTTCTGCTCTGCTTTACATGGGAAAGCTCCCTCCTCACAGCCCACATCATGGGGCCACAGTGACTTCTTATTGCAATTAAGCATGTCTGGCACAAGGTTTTTGTCCTAGCTTTCTTAGAACTAGAAAGATTGGAGCTTTCCTGGGAAGTGGCTTACAATGCACCCTGCAAGCTTTTGCCTTTCTTCAAATCATAATGTCTACCTGACACTTATTTGATTTTTTTCTTAAGTTTCAACACTAAGCTCTTCTGCCCTTTCTTAATACTTGAGCAAATCATGGATACACTGCATTAGCTCTATTTTCTGCAGTAGTTGGGGTATTGAAAGAAATGGCATTTTAGGAGTATCTTCTAGAATACCCATTTTCCAAAGGCTATAAAAAAGGTGTTCATATTCATGGCAGGTATCACCAAAGCTGCAATTAAGACAAGTTTCATAGAAAAGTGCAGAAATATTACTGCAGTGAAGCAAAGTACATCATCATGCAGACCCAGGATGACCAGAAGTTCATTCAGAAGTTTTGTATCTACTAAGCTAAAAATCTGGATAATCGATCCACTTCTTAAAGTAATAGCGGTGGTAATTTGTAAGATAGTTCTTATGGCAATTTATCCAAATGATGTTGGACAAAAAAAGGAAACGTCTGAAGTAGTAGTTGTTTTTCAGCAAAAGGGGCCTCTGAAGTGATCTTAGAGAGGGAAAATAGCATAGCAACAAGAATACTCCTCAGTTCTAATGGAGGTATGGTACATATTCTGTCCCTTACAGTCTCTATCAGAGTCATGCTCCATGGCCAAAACAGAAATCAGAGGCAGATATGGAATATCCTCTTCACACAGAAATCTTCAAGGAAACAACAGTTCAAAGAGTATTTTGATTTTGCTCCTGTTTGTTTCTTTTTTTCTTTTTTTCTTTTTTTTTTTTTGGGGGGGGGGGTGGGGGGGACGACTTTCCTTGTTGATCAATCCTTACTATTGATTATAGCAATTTTTACAACCCAAGAAAATAATATGCACAGTGAGTGGATTCTGTCTGAAGTTGAATCTTTCTCGTTGGAGCTTAATTACCGAATATATCCCAGTTCATTGGTCTTCAGGATGGGAAAGCCAAAACAATAGATTTTGTTTCACCCAAGAAGAAAATATTCTGTCTTACAATGGCAGGGGTAAGAGGGTGGGCGATGCTAGAATCAAGACACGGTTGTACCAAATTTCATAAAACATGACTTGCTCATTATACTGGTGTGTCCCAGCGTATCCACTCCCCTCAGCAAGGCACTAAAGAAACCAGCCTGAGTGAATAATACCATGAAATACATAAAACAATCCCAGACACAGGAGAAGAGCTTTTAGACCTTTCACACTTCATAGCATAACAGAGGGGCTAGAAATGGTAAATTTCAGCTGTCCCACACATTGAAATGCCTTAATATTTTACAAGCTGACTTATGCATCTGTCCTGAGCCTTATTACCACAGAGGTGCAGCAGAGAAGCAGAAGAGCAGAGATAAAATCTGTTCCAATTACACATACGCAAGCAAACAGGGGCAAGTTCTGTTTGCCCCTTGTGAGACCAGACAGTAGGAATTGCAAGTACAAGAAATAGCTATATTTGGCATATTTTTGCTGATTATTTCAGAGGTTACAGCAAAAATCTAGGTAATGAATGGTTATTAACATATGCTAACATATTTAGTGAGGCTATGGCTGCATTTTTTGTGTATTTTTTTATTTACATTATTATTTCGTGAAATTGTTAGTTATGCTCCCCCCACCAAAAATAAAATCAAATAAAAAAGTCAGAAGTACTTATTAAGATTGAAAAGATTCGTGTGAGAATATTTTCATTTGGGTTTGGATGGGAAAGTGAAGAAAAAATGGTTTTGAGTTACTAGGCTTCATGGTGGGCTCTAATACACTGAACAAATTTTTTAATCATGTAATGTTTCTTCTTTCCTAGAGTAATTGTTTCTCAGAAAGTCCAGCTCTAAAACAATCAGTGGCTAAAAGGCTTGGCAATTCACCTGGCTGCAAATCTTTTCTATATCCTGTTCAGACCAGGGATTTCAGCCAGGGTTTCCCACATGAGGTTAGTGTCTTTGCCAAACAGGCTGCTACCTACTCTCGCAAACTCTTTCTTGGATTTGTTCTACTCTATAAAATTAAAAATTCATTTAACCACATCAAGAGGAAGCCTAAGTTTGTATCATAGTGATTAGAGCACTTTAAGATGCAAGAAATTGATGTTAGAGTACTTGTTCAATGGAGGTTTGATTAGTTATTCAAAATGGAACAGCCTCAACAAGGGAAAAGTCTCCCTGGAAACAGTGCATGGCAGTAAAGGCACTCGGATGACTGAAGTTCAAGTCTGTAATTAGAATGAACTGAAACAAATTCATGTAGCATCATTTGCAGTAAATGCCCCAAGTATTTCCTATTCGAGTGTACACATGTGGTTCTCTCTGCTTTTTCATGAAAAAATTTGAAAGGTCAAGCTTTAACATTACGAAGGAAACAAAACAATTAAAGAAAATTCCACAGCTTCTAATCAATCTCCATTAGTCACTAAAATCTGACCTGGCTCCAAACCGCACTTTTCCATATTTCATTGCTATCAGAACAAGTACAGCAAACTCTCCATCCTGTTCCAGCAAGTTTATCATATGGTTTCTGTGGTTCTGCAACAGTTCTGTTCAGTAATCAATCATGATTACTAGCTATATACAATATACATAGCACAAGAGAATAATCTGGGACAGCCTGGGGTAGCATGCTAATTAGTGATGTGCTGAAACAGCATTTGCACGTGGCTCCTTGTAACTGCAGTTTTTCCATCAGCACGATTGTCTTACCCTAAGTATCTCATCTTACAAACGATGCACTATTTTGTCAGATTAATTGGCCTGTTATACCAACGTAGTCTGGAACTCTGGCTTTGTCCATCAAATCTGAATAAATTTATTCTTCATACCGCATGCTACATATCACCATGTTTCCTAAATGTCACTAGATACACTTCCTGCTTTTTAAATCCAAACAGGGCAGTAATAACTTTTTGATGTGATTATTATACTCAGTAAGGTAGGATGCACAGTAGTATCCTAGTGGCCTTTTGCTGTACTTGCACTGTTAATCATATCCCTCCCAATATCAGGAAATTTGCAACCATATTTTAGAGAAAATCAGTCATTCTGGAGGAAGAAGATCAGAGAAACAGTAAAGAATGAAAACTCCAGCACTAGTGGCAAGTTTCAACCTCTAACATCCCAGGAAATACTAAACAAAATCCAAAAATGCAAATATAATTGGGTATAGGAAGGGGAGGGGTTGATTGCCTTTTTTTTTTTTTTTTTCCATTTATCATTCTCCAGGAACTGATCTTGAAACTACTGAAGAGAACAACACAGCACAAGTAGCTGTATCCTGAAGGCCCTTAGAGAATCAAGTACTGATAGCTCCTTGGCTACATAAGCAAAACAGTGGTCCTTATGCAAGAAACAGGTACATACATTACAACATTTTCCTTGAGATAAGGCCTGAATTTCTCAAAAATACCTAAAGAGTACCACAGCAGTCTGATGGTAGCATTTCACACAATATCTGCTGGATTATCTCCTAAACTGTGTTGGGGTATTCCATTTTGCTCCTTCACCAATGGTAGTAATAGATCACATCCAGGATGGTGGATTTGAGCTGAGGACTTTTTGGTCCTAAACGAATATGAGAAATGAATTATTCCTATATGAAACATATCAGGAGACAAAAGAATTTCAGCTTATAAATAAAATAGTTTTACAGAAACTTTCTTAAAGAGTATTTATTTCTGGAAAAAAAAAAAATAGAAAAATTGTGTTGGATCAAAAATGTGCTAAGTAGGGCTTTTTCCTCAATGTTTTTACTCATTTTGCAGCAAGGTACACAGGGAAAAAACAGTCTTTCCATTTTAATTTCTCTCCTAACTTTTTCCTTCAGAAAAAAAGAATATTCAAAACTCCAGGAGAAACTCATTTTTAACATGTACCCTGCCCCTTCTGAGTGGAGTGGAAGACACGGGGGGGGGGGGATTTCCACAGATATTCTTTTTTAATTTAAGTAGTCAATTTTTTCTCCAACATTTTAATTGAAATTATATCAGCTTTCTCTACAGGAAAGATATATAGCAAGGAAAGTCAGCTACTGAGCCCAACATAGCTTCTGTTATTTCGTATAAATGAAACAAAACCTACTAACCTTTAAATTGAGTACTTTGGAGAAAGAGACCTGGACACTCAAAGCCATGGTTCAACATTCATTGATACTTAATATATGTATTGTCTGACCTGCTGGCAGAATAAATGTGATCTGGATCAAGTGCAAGCACACACTTACATATTTCTCCAGCCACCCACACAGCAAGCAATACAATGCTTATGCCAAATCTATGCCTGCTGTGGGAGGACAGATGCTAAATGACTGAACAAGAACTGCTGAGACAGCAGAGTGAGCTTGCATTGTTTCTGTACTTTGCTTTGCATCTGAGCAATTTTTCATTTGATGTTCTCCACTCAAAGCCAGATTTACCATTTTATGGAGCCGCAGCCTAAGGCACTCTGTTCATCACATGAGATAGCACACACATAATCAGCAAATTACTACTCTTCAGCATCTACTGAGATGGTCACCTTTGGAGGGAAGAGATACATAGTCCTAAGGCACATTCAGTGTCTGTCTTTTTATTGAGACTGTTAACAAGGGGCAATTACAATCAATTCTGACAATGCCTTTTGTGCTACTGATGCCCATCAACTGGAAATGGTCTGAGAGCAAAGCAGTTGACAGAATTCAAGCAGCTATTTGGCAATAGATATTTTTCAGAGTCTAATTGCCTTCCAAGGTCAACTTGGCCCCTGCCTGATATTTCTCCTTTCTCCTTTTGTATTTACATAGAAAAAGCTTTGATACAAGGTTTGTTCAGGTTTTAGGGGTCAGCTCCTGCACTAACTGCCCACTTTTCATCAAACTGAAGGCAAAATCAGGCTGGAATTTATATGCATCTCTCCCATCTTCCCTATTTTCCACTAAAAGAGAAACATTTTTTTTTAAGAGTGACAGAACTGGCTGGAAAGAAATCATACAATTTCTCAGTACACTTAAGAATGAAAACAAGCCTTGGCCTTCTGCTGAGTAGCTATACTGTAGGCAATTGCTTGTACACAAGTTAACTTGTTCACAGGGTCCTTCTGTGTGGTTCACAGTGCATGAAAGACACAGCTTCAGCAGCTCTCTACTTGATACAGAATTTGAACAACAGCCCATGGATTAAAGTTTTCTCAATTCATTATCTGTGCTTAGAAATACCCAGTCACCTCCAGAAAGCATCTGCCTGCTGAACTGTAAGCATGACCATCAGTGCATTCTAAAAACATAAGCTAAATACAGTAGAAAATACATAAAATTGCTGCAGTTGTACCTTACTAGGCTCTTAAGCAAAACTGGAGCTGCAAAATTCATCTCTTCAAAAAATTTTAGGCCTGATGAATTAAGAGAATGCATTGTCACCATAGCTGGAAGATTTCTGTAATATTGAATTAATTACAGTTAAATAATTTTCATGGGGTGGTCTCTAGTCTTCTGCTTAAGTGACTATTCTATTTTGTCCTGACAAACATACATCAGCTACAAAAGATGACCTTTTGAAAGAGCCTGGACAAAAATAAACAGATGGGTGATTTCAGAGTACACAACCCCTAATGCTTAGAGATTTGCTGTTTTGGTGCCAAACTTAGGATGGGCAAATTTCACTAAATGGCTAACTCCCATCTATGTTTCTACAATGTCAGCAAACCACAAAAAGCATTCATTCCCTCGAGAAATAAACAGGCAAGGTCCACTTATTGCCAGAGACATGAAAAACACCTTGAGTAAAGAAAACGAAAATAGTAACACTAAAGTAGAGCAACTTAGTAATCTGCTTCTGCCTTATAACTAGCTAACCTCAGTATGAAATTGTGGGATTCAGAGGAATACATTGTTTTCTGAATTAAAGATGACTTTTCCATAACTCCTTCATTAGTCTTCAAGACAAAAAAAAAAATCCCTGATCTGTGGCTGTCAGAAACCTGACTACCGAATTACAGACAATGTAGTTTATTTTTGGTTTACTCCAGTGAAGAGGTTTTGAATGCAACAACAGTATCAGAGATTTTTTCAAAGGTGAAAGGAAAATGGACTACTTGCTTTTCCATGGAAATTCATTGTATTTGAATACCTAACACCAATTTGTTTATATGATATGTAGCCTATTGCCACTGAACATAATTGGTCTGTAGGAGAAAACATTTTGCCCTATCTTTCTCTTGCTAGATTTGTTCTACTTTTCATAGTTGAATAATGCATTGTGCTCTTAGTAGTTGGTTTCTTCTACCACAAAAGCATCTATAAGCAGTGGTGTTACTTATTGGCTTACTGCCCAAAGTGTTTGAGAGTGCTCTCACCTGTATTAAAAATGTAGAAGTCTGAATTAATTTAATAAGAATTGATTATGAGTCACTTGAAGGTTTTGAAAATCCCAACCTCCCTAGCAATTTAGGAGTCTAATTTTAGACTCCCACCTTTGGGCAGTGAGAATGTAATATGATTGTAAAAATATATTGTATAACAGAGAGTGATAAAGTTAGCTAAGGTTTGTTGAGTGTTGAGATAAATGCAGAACACAGCTGACACTTTGCTACCACAAAGTTATTGCTGGAGTTAACAAGCAAGTGGACAAACCAGAACTTCAATATCACTAGCATATTGACTGCCTTCTGCATTTTAGCACAACACAATCTTGATTGAAGACACAGGGTCAGTTTTCTTTTTTCACAGAGAACATTCTCCTCCCTTGTTCCTCCAAATATGAGCAAGAAAAAAATGTTTTTCAAATCTGGAATAACATTTCTACTCATAACCATGGAGATAGAAGTGCTCTTTCACTGCAGAGAAGCCAGCAGATTTAAGGTTAGAGTCATTGCCTATGATGTAGGGAATGGAGATTCATTTTTTTTTTTTTTTTTGCTGGAAAGCCAGAGTAGGCACTTGATTTTGAGTCTCCTACAATCCCACTAAATTGTAAGCATGAGTACTAGGAGATACCACTGTAGATGTATTCCTTTATTCATGAAAATCACACTGAAGACGTTTGATCAACAAAGGCAAATGATCACACGGGAGTGAGGAAATCACTTCTAATCCAGGACTGATGGCAGCTAGCCATATTCCAATTCCCAGAAATGCCTGCAGACTCCCAGACAGTACCTACTTACCTAGATATGAAATTTGGAGTTAGATCTAATTAAAAATATGCACAGATCCAAAATATAAACCTATTTTGGGGATATGCATTGCACCGACAGCAATGCAAGTTAGATGTCACATTTAAAATAGCATTAGCTGCTTCACTTGGCATTAGATTTTACACAGTTATATATCTATAAAAATAAGATGTTTCCAAATATTTTTATAAAGCCTTTATTGCTATGATTGAATTTTTGTAACCTGTACCAAGTCTTTATTAGCTTGAGGAAGAGAACTATAAAACTGCTGGTTTTAAAAATCAATTTATTCTTCCACTAGCAAGCACAACCTTGCTCACTGCTACCTTCAGTTTAGTACTTGCATTTCTGTAGGAGTTCCTGCAAAATGCACTTTTTTTTTTTCCATTCTCAATTACTGGTTTCAGAAAGAAAACTACGCTGACAAACTGACACTAGAGAGACCTTTCCGCAAGTTATCCCAGAAAGGGTCAGCTTTAGTCTCTGAAGTACTTAGAAATGTATTGTACATGCCTCTACCATCATAATAACTGCGAACACTGCTCCTGGGTATAAAATCCATGGTCTTCTATGATATTAGCCTTCACAGTGCTCTAAACATAGTATATTGAATGCCGTTTGTGATGAAGTGCCATTTGGAAATGGAAGAAACAGGAATAGTAGTGTTGATGAACTTACAAAACCATCCAGGGAGGGGAGGAAAAAAAAGCTTCACAGATCCACAGATAAAATGGAAGATCTAAAAATGTGTTATTCTACAAAGGTGGTATTTGCAGTGCTCCAGTGATAACAGGCAGAAAGATCGTCTCTGCCATACACAAAGAAAATGTTTTTGCACGTTGTGCAACACCAGCTGCAATGCTCTCACTTGAGGGCAAAGCCTTTTGCCTACCGCAACACATCCAATTGATTGAGGTGCTGTGCAAAGAAAAGTCTACCTTCACCAGTTCATCCTTGTACAATTTCCCAAGCACATTTTAAGAAATACAAGAAAGTCTATGGCTAGCTAGAAAAATAAAAAGATGACTCAGTTTCAAGATTTAGCTTGCAAGCCTGCCATCGGGCTAGAATTTGAAGTGGGATGCTCAATCCCAAAGTTGAGTGACCTCTTCACTAGGCCGACAGCTATTCTGTGACAAAGAGCTCTTTCTCCCCTCTCCCTCTCTGCATTTCAAACCTGATAGAACTTTTGTCAATATTTTTAACAAAATTTAAACCATTGTTCTCTCTTTTCTGTTTAGCATTCCTCCACACAATACTAGCTATACTGTGGACCACAAAGTTGAGATCACATATAAATATTTTGTTGACTGAGACATAATAAGTTGTTTAGAAGAATTTGTTTAAGAAGTAATGTACACATTTAATTTTCATACTCAAATACTGTGCTTCTTAAAAAGTCATTCCAAAGATTTCAGATTGTCTCCAGAATAGTAAGTGCCTGCCCAAACTTGCAAAAAGTATCAACTTTGCATCTGTTGTGAAAGACAAACTGCAGTATAAACAGAAAGAGCAAAGCCGACCAAGTTGGATCTGTTTCCTACGGACTCCTATTGGGGAACTTTGTTTTGTTTTTAGGATTGGCATTTGGCCGAATGCACCAAGATAAAATTAGAATGTTGAAGTGCAGTTCACTGCAGCTAGACATTTATTTCTTCTTTCAGAGCTTAAGTGACAGTGGGAAAAGAAAATTCTAATACTGATAAGATAAATCTGAGCTGAAAAAACTATTTCTGTTTCCAAAGTAATTTTTCCAAACTCTGGTGAGTATTTTTAACCTAGGGGGAAAAAAAAAAAAAAAAAAAAAAAAAAAAAAAAAAAGAGAGAGAGAGAGAGGAGAGAGAGAGAGAGAGAGAGAGAGAGAACGGAAAAATAGCAAAGAAAAAATATATATGCCTTAGGGGAGGAAATAAAAAATATACATGAAAAAAAAAAAAAAAAGACCAGAAACTGAATTGCCAACTGACTTTAACATAAAACAGCTTTAAAACTTTGCAAAGATCACTGCAGCTAACAGACTTTATGTGAAGAATGAAGTGAAGTGGTCTCATCTTTCATCTGCTGAGCACTGGAACCCGAGACCAAACATTCCTACCTCCCATGCCTCCTTTCCTTCCCTTGAGAAATTTATGTAGCAAGAGAAATGAAAACAGAGAAGCCTGAAAAGAGGTTCTGTGTTAGCAATTAAAATCTTTTCTCAAAACCTCTTATTTCACAGTTGTATTTGGTGAGGGCTCGTGGATAGGAAGACAAGCAAGGAACAATGTGGACTGTACTGCTGTAGGCACTACCTGAAGAGACAGAGATGTCAGCGAGTACCTAGAAAGGAGTAAGGAGTGAAAGGAGATTATGTCTCAGACACAAAGTTTCTGTTTGCTTGGTTTCCAGTCAGTTATGAGGAAAACGGGGAAAAAAAAAAAAAAAAAAAAAAAAAAAAAGAGAGAGAATTAAAAAAAAAAAAAAAAGGAAGAAACAACTTATTAGATGTGAACTGATACAACTTGTAAGGTACTGACTTCCAAAGGGCCCAGTTAATTCAGTGTCTAAAAGGGCTCTTTGTGGGTATTAGTGTAAGAAAGCACCAGGGATGCATTCTTGGACAGTTAAAACTTTTAAAATAATTAACTACTTCAAGTGGCGATGCCCTAGCAATCTGACAGCCCATCACAGATTCAATGCCTCCTTTTAGTCTGCCACAGAAAACAGTCTCACATAGGAATGTGAGAGCAAGGATGCAGAGCATAAACCTAACCTATATGATAAGTGCAGAATCTCTAATTACACAGAGAGATAAAAAGATCCAGCTGAGGCCCATCAATCCTGGATATGTAACACTGCCATTCAGAATTACCGGTTACTGCTGACAATCTTACTTCCAAAAATATGACAACTAACATTTTCACAGGTCTCATTTATAGAAGTCGTTACCTCAACACTCAGATTCTGGATTCTCCCACCATTTCTTAACTATCTACTGCCTAGGATTTCCTGAATCTGGACTGTTGCCATGGGGAACTCTGATTTGCTGTTTCTGCAAGCAGCAGCAGCCCACCCCAGCCAACTGCCCCAGTTTATTGTTCATCACGATACCACATAGTAAGGAACATCCCTATGGCCAGTTTGGGTCAGCTGTCCTGGCTATGTCCCCTCCCAGCTCCTGGTGCACCCCCAGCCTCCTCAATGGCAGGGCAGCACCAGGAGCTGAAAAGTCCTTGACATAACTTAAGCACTGCTCTACAACAACTAAAACATCGGTGTGTTATCAACATTATTTTCATCCTAAATCCAAAAGATGGCACTATACCTGCTGCTAGGAAGAAAGTTTACTCTATCCAAGCCCACAACATAAAAATAGGTTAAAATAAAGGACAACAACTATGCTTACAGTTATCCTTACATCCACTTTCTCAATTTGTTCAGCAAGTTCCTCTATTAATGACTTAGTTGATGATTTATATCTAAAGGTTGAGTAGACCTCCCATTGAGTCACAAGGTTTGGAATGGACTCCCTTGCTTTGTAAATTCCTTGAACCAATGAGGTAAGGAGCCTAGGTGCACTTGGATCCACTCCTAATCCCAGGCTTGGTCAACATTTCATGTCCAAAAGATTATATGTGCACAATAAATCTAAGGTATAATCTTTACAAAGGTTACAAGGTTTTGCCAGCTATTAGTCACTTACCAAGGAATTGTAGCAGCAAAGAATCTCTTGGTATCGAGGTGTAAGAGATCTCTGCAGTAGGTGTAACCTTGAGAGGTGTCTCTGCCCAAGGGGAGATCCTGCTGTGCAGCCCACTGTCATACAGGGGAGCTCAAAGGGCTCTTGGGCTGCTCACTGTTTCTGGGGTAAGATGACTGAGTCATGGTCCCATTTGCATACTGACTGCAGAGGTTAGTTTCTTCCAGATTTGACGTGAAGCAGACACTGACCAGCACTGTAGTCAGGTGAGTACGTTGCCCAACTAGCCCCTTGGCTACTGGGTGTTCTCTGTCTCCCCTGAATGCAAACTGAGCCAGCTGCAGACATCACGACCACACACTTCATTCACAACCACCAGTGGTGGTTATTGCTTGAGCAGGGCTTCAGGCAAAAGGCCAGGCTGGGAGGAGGAGCACACCATCACAATCAAGGAGAAGTTCTGGAAGTCCCATGCGTTTCTGAATTTTAACTCTTTTCTCCCCATTCATAATCTTATGCTTTTCTATCCTGGAGATTTCAGATAACAACACTTTTTTCAAAAATTTTTAAAATGGCAGGCATTTACAAGCTGAGCTTGTCTGGCCAAGAAAAGGACTGTATGAAATCACTGACATAGGCTATTAGTCCCATAGGATCATGCAACTTAAGTATACATATCAGTGGGAAAAGTACTATTTTATTCTGTATTTCTAAATTACCAAGCTTAGTCATGATAAAATGACTGAGTAATAAGGTTAGAATTATTTCTCAGTTCAGTTATTTTTGTTTTGATACTTTTCAGTCACTTTGACAGCTGGCTGACAGTCTCCACATCTAAGAACAAGATCTGAGCTGTAAGATTATTCTGCAGAGTATAACCTCCAGCCCCACCACACATCCACCTCCAAAAGCAGTAACAGCCTGCATCCTCAGAAGTCAAATACTGGTCCTAATTCTCACACTGATAGTCCTAAGTCCTCTCAATGAAGGTAGTGCCCTCACTGGGGTAGGGCAGAGTTAAGGAAACAACCTCAAGGCTCAATACTTTGAGAGGATGAAGTCATGGATGACAATGTCTACAGCAAGTCTTATTGAAGTGGAAAACATCTATACATGACTGCAATTAGCTACCTACGTATTTTGTTGATGTTCCCATGAGTTGTGCTTCCAAAAAACTACAGTAGTCTACAAAGACTGGCAGCCATTTTCATTTCGTTTCACTGAAGGCTGTGAAGAAAAAAACAAATTCACTCTCTGATGGAGCTTTATTTTTGTTCTTACTTTGTTGTTCTTAATTTAAAATGAGAGTCATTCCAACAGAAAATATTTGATTTCTCTTTGAATGCAGACAAACAGAACAGAACAGATTAGCAAGGTGGTTTGCTGGTACTGATGCCTGTTGCTGGAATCTGTTGTCATGAAAGTGTTTTCAGAAAGCAAGTAGAATCTGTCAAGTCCTCAACATTAGTATCTTCCTCTCTAACAGTATTTCCACAGATTAATTAACTCAAATGTCATTCTCTTACAGCTTCGTGCACTCTACAGAAGAGTACTTGGTAGCTGCTGTGTGTTTTAGATCAAACAAAGCTCTGCAGGGATACAATCATAACTCCAGTAAATTACTATTGCAGTGGAATGCTACAAAATAGCTTTTCAGATGTATTCTGGGAAGAAAAAAAGAAAAAAAAAAACTTACCCTTAACACATTTTTAGAGCAAAACATTTACCATGGCCCTTTCATCACCTGTAAAGGCAACCTGTAGTTGCCTTTCCACATTTATTCTGAGGACAAAAGATACTACCTTCTGGAGATGGAACTCCCACTTGGACCATTACACCTAGAAGAAAATACTTGATTTCAGAACATTCCCACCTAACTATCAATCATGTAAACAGTATGCACTCATACATCTTGTGCAGCCTTGCAGGGTTCAGTCCTGACACCAACCCTTGAAAAGCAGACCCAAGATTAATCTCTACATTTGAAATATTTGAAAGACATTCAATAACATAAAATTGACTTCTTGCTCTGTTCAGGCAAACCCCTATATACTTCTAAAAAACCTAAGTGTGTCCTTAGGGAATAGCAGAACACAGAAATAACATGGCTGGGCTGATATGTGTGAACAAAAAAGCCACCAAAAAGTTCACGAGGATCAAATGCTGCAAGTGACTTCACACAAACTTTCATTGTCCCTTACTGACTTTGAGTCTTTCTTCTCCCTCTTCAGTGGCTCTTTTTGCTTTAATGTCCATCCTCAGGGACACAAGATCACAATCTCATTTTTCAAAGTTTTTTTTCTTCTTTTTTCCTTTGTTCATTTCCATTTTAAAAATAAGACCAAGAAAAGAGTGTAGTTCTAATCACTGCCTTCCAGTGTAATGATTTTCCTGTATTTCTCCTGCTATGATTAGAATGCAAAGCAATTGTCCACTGGCATTTGAGGGTAAATGACACCTAATGTAAAACCTGCATGGGTAAATCAATAAATATATGAACAGGTATCAAAATGCATTGAAAAACCTTTTTCATATTTAAACCTCATCCAAAGCAGGTTGGAATATTAGATTTATTTTAACAAAAAGCCTACCTACTACAATATAATTACTGTAGAAGCCAGAGGGATAAAAAGTCATCTGAATTCTTGCTATTCTATGAGCAACCACCAAACTAATAGTTAAAAGGGGCTGAACGCTTTCTAGGCTAATATAGGGAAGCATTATAACAATCCTGCTCCTGAGCTTCTCTGAGCTTAAATCAGCATGGGTATATTAAAATAATGTCACATAATTTTCCTCATGAAACTATCATTTCGCTGTTACCTGGAGGGATACTGTAAGATACACTATAGTACTATAAATGTAAATATTCTGTACACCAAGCGTTCCATGAGAATGGAAACTTAATGATGTTTATATTACAACATCACTGCTGGAGTTAGGTTTGTATTAGCATTTCTGTGATAACCCACCCCACCGTTTCCCAGAGGTTTATAACTCAACTGTAAAAATTTACTACAAGCTGAAATTTAACGTATCAAGTCTCACCTCAGGAGCATTTTTTATTACTTTTTTTTTTTTTTTTTTTTTTAAGGAGGCAGACATATTTTGGGGGTGAAAATGTGCATAGCAATGTTAAACATACTTTGGGTTTTCAATTTAATGAAAAGCACTATTAGAAATGATTTTAGGAAAAAAAGTATATAACCACAGTCTGATCTAAAGGAGTCAGGTGGAAAAAAATATGATGAGCAATTAAAATATAATTTCACAAAACAGTTTATGAAGAATCAAAGTAACTGCTAGAAATAAAACCTGATGAAAATTGCCAAGATCCTGAATTTCTTTAATGTGTGTTTATTTTTCTGCCTTGTAAAGACCTAATTTTCATCCTGTTCTGTTTGAGGGCATTGCATTGATTTTGCTGGCACAGCTACAGATTCAGTCCTTGAGTTATTGATATGCTTTTAAAATACAGGATACACAGTAATGCAAGCTGAGTCATAAAAGAGTTTCTCCTCCTCAAGCACACTTCTTCCTCCCCAAAGCTCAGCATTTCCATCCCTCAGAATTAGCTCATCCTGGCAGCCACCAGGTCCAGCTCAAATCCCAAGCAGCTGTACAAGGATCAAAGCTTTTACCTCCTTATTCTAGTGCCTATAGACTTGGGGGTTAGTTCTCAAGAGGACTTTTGCTTGTTCAGGTCACATCTGATGCGACTAAGATAGACGTAGCTCTTTATATGCCTGCACCTACATTGTGCAGACACACTTTTATTCCCATTGATTTTTCTCTATTATTGCTGCTATGTATATTTTACCTTTTTGAATATAAATGACAGTTATTGCCAAAGTTTAAGTTATTGCCATGAGTCATTCTACAGAAACAAACTATTCTTTCTACTGTAAGACTCTGGGGATGATCTGAGCCCAGACCTTTATATATGCTTTTGATTAAAAGAAAAACAAGGAAGTTCTATAGTACAGACCAAAACTAGGAAATTTTGGAGGGGGAACACTGTGAAGTGTCATTTTTTGCCCAAAATGTTAAGGAAAATCTTAGTTTTAGATGATGAGAAAATACTACTTATATTATAATAGAGTATACAATTAAATTTGAAGCAGTATTTAAAATTTAAAAAAAAAAAAAAAAAAAAAAAAGTAAACACTGGAAATGGCTCAGTAATCGAAATGTTGTTCTTTGGGGAAATTGCAGACTTTAAATTTGAGGACACTATATGCTAGCTGTGCATCATAGACAAGAACTCTGCATTGCACAAAAAAAAAAAAAAAAAAAAAAAAACTTGAGCAGAAATATGAAAATCAGGCGAAGAAGTAGTCACTTACTCACTTACTTTAAAATAAATCCTTTCTATAAAAACAGATAATCACTAGTAACCACGAAGTAACCACGAAGCTGGGAGCAAGAAAAGCACAATTGCTTTAAGGATCATGTCCGAACAATCAGTGATATCTGCAGTCAAAAAATTTGCTTCCACTTTGTGATCAGTTACATGCTATCTATCCTTAAAAGTTTATAGTTTTAGCACTCCAGAAACCTGACAGTATTTTGTTTTATTCTGATGAAACCATTGCATACAATTCATGTTACAGAAGTGTTAAGGAATGATTACCCTAGAGTCATTCAAAAGGTAACCAGAATGGATCCTGAGAGAGCAGAACCTGCACATAAGTGCTTCGTATATTTGCCAAAAGCTGTCCTTTGGTGATGTACATGCCATATCCTTCTGTAGCTGTCCATTTCTGCCTACTGGGTGGCCCCAAGCCCAACCCTTAGCCTCTACCAGGTGACAAGCTCTTCCAAAGGAGAAATGGAAACACAAAGCTCCAAGATTCAAAATCTTACTTTCCCTCTACACTCTTACTTTCTAGACAAGCTGCATAGTGGCTCTTTGGTCTCAAGTCTTTTTAATTTTGATGAAGTTGCTACTTCCAGGTTTCGGAAAGTCTTTTTTGTATCATTTCTCATTTCTCTCACTGCAGATGCATTTAATGTTAGTGTTATGTAACTCAGCCTGGAGAACTCTTCATGGAAATCAATTTGACTAATGCACACACAGCATAAAGGGGGATATTCAAAAGAAAAAGAGATGTTTTCTCCTCCAGACTGAAGAACAAGAGAAATCTGAGTTACACTTTCTATGCAGACATTTTAGAAAAGTGATGGTTTCCCCGTGGGTTAACACTTCCTGACTTTGCTTTTCACACAAAGGTTACAACTACTTATGTTATATGCAAGCTATGCATAATAATTAGAAACAGGGCACACAGTCTAAATCATCATACTTGTTAGCATTTCAATGCAGATATCATTTTAATCCTCGAATTTCTAATGTCAACAGTCACTGCTGTCACAGAATTGTCATTGAAATCTAATTTCTCCCCTTTTCATATCGCATGTATGTGCAGACATTGTTCAGTGATTATGATTTGGCATTTCTTCTAGATTTTTCTATGCTTGCAGTAGATTTACGCACCTGAGAATTTATGCTGGAAACCTAGTAAGTGTTATACAAGAGAGGAGTTCTATTTGAATGAAAAGTATTGATGTTAGTTAAGATCCTATTCAGCAGGATTACATAACGTAATAAAGGTCAGCAGTGAAAGATACTATTATGTTAACATGCAAAAGAATGTGTAGTAGTAGACGATGTGAAGGGTTTATGTATTATAAAAACAGGTCATGGTTTAGGAATGAGTTTCAGATAGGAATAGACAGACAGTGACAGTGGATTATTGTAGGTTTATGGGAAAAACATTTTCATATCAGATGAGACAATCATTTTAAAACTGGAGTCAGAATCCCAATTTCTCACAAAGCAAAGAAAAATACCTGAGGAGCTTTAGCAAGAAGCTTTCATAAGTGCTCCAAACTGGCGTGGTTGTTTCCATCTGCAGATTTCTTTGAAGCAGACCTATCTAGTCATATTAAACTCATACTGAAAGCTTCTCACAATGACTTTTGCACATCACGCATCAAGAACACGAGTTTCAGTATTTGCTGTGCTGTGCCTTAATTAGTAACAGCTAGCTAAATCAGGACATTCCCTAATAATTAAAAATAGGCGTTTTGTACATTTCCTGACCATTAATTGCCTCTATCACCCTTCTCCGGATTTCCTGTGGTTCAGAAAAGAAAGAAGGAAGAATTTCTCTTCTTTTCTCTTCTTTATGGAAGGTGATGAGTGTTACAAGGTACTTAAGGCCCTGTACAAGTCAGTTCTGAAACCCAGTTCATGCATTACTTATGAAATTTCACTAAAATGTAAATCTGAGTGATTTTCATTTGTTCCCTTGGTCTTATATGAAACAACATTTACTAAGTCCAAGGAATTATTTTCAGAGTTCAAATTCTAAAGAGAAATGTGAGGTACGGTAAGAAATATTAATAAAAAATAAATACATGTCCAAGCAAATAAAGCTTCTGCACTATAAAACTTCACATTTGTCTGTATTAATGTTTAATGCATTTGTAAAAAGCAGTCCTGCTTTGCAGAGCATAGCCACAAAAGTGTCCTGCAACCTACTAGCACTTACAATCACAGTATGGGTCCAAAGAGGTTTGTCAGCAATGCATCATCCATGCTTGACAGATAAGAGAAATTGCACATCATATATTAAAGACATATATAGTTGCTAACAGGAACATAAGTTTAAAAAAAATCTTAGTTAGCTCTAAAATTAGATATTAACCTATCATTTGATTGGCTTAAACACACTTAGAAAATTAGCAGCAGGTGTTGGAGTTTGGGAAGAAAAAAAAAAAGCTCTGTTATGACCTGCAGAAACTTGCTGCACAACAGGGACTTTAAATACATAAGTGAATAAGTAAATAAACGATTATGCTAATCATCATGTTTTCCTGAGCAATTGTTCTTGAAAGGCACCTCTTTCCAATGTATGAAAACAAACACACACCTTGGAAGACCCTCGCATGCTCCATCCACCATAACCAGTTTACATTCAGGCTATTGAGAGCAAAGCGTAGCCTATAGTTCCTAAGGCATCTTTTTAAAATGTCTTGTAATTCACCTGGATTACTTCCTTCTATCTCTGAGTGACTAAAATATGTAGCTTTTAAAAACAATATGAATTCAGAGCACAGTCAGGATCTATTTGCTCTTTCATTTTTTCACAGGGTTTTTGCACAAGGTTAATTCAGTGATGTTTCTGCTGTTCTTGCCTTTGTGGCCAGGCAGGAGTACCATGATGTGTCAGTGCCATGGAAAACAATTAAAATTGAAAAAATTTTTTTTTTTTTTTTTTTTTTTTTTTTTTACAAATTTACAACGTATTTTAGTTTTATCTGAACAAAACATATATATATATGTTAAACATATATATATATATGTTTATATATATATATATGTTTTGTTCATATATATATATGTTTTTATTTATATATATATATATATATATATAAAAAGGGAGATGAAGGAAGGAGGGCTTTTTTTTTTTTTAATGTGCAAAGACTATAAATATGAGTAAAAATTAAAGCAATGGATTCAGTAATTGCATACAATTTTAAAGAACCATTAATATTGGCAGTAAATGTGATCCCAAATAAGCATCTTAAATTCAAGTGCCTTGTAGGTATGCAGGCTTGAGTTGGATTTGAGTTGCTCTCACCATACCCTCAAGCCTGTTATACACACACACAACTAGTTATAATCTGAACCTGAAGCTAGGAATTTTTGTTATTAAACAAAAGCTTAATCCTCCAAAGTTCTCAGGGAAATAGTTTTTAAAAGGTGAAAATAAATTACAACCAATGAAGAAGTGAAAGGGGTATGAAGAGACATTTGAAGCAACAGTTAAAAAAAAAAAAAAAAAATCAAAGTAGGCTTTCCAAGCTAAATAAATTTATGTGAAAAATAATAAAACAGGAAAAAAGAATACAAATAATAAATTAAATGGATCTGAAATTTTGAGTGTCCAAGAAAACATAATATAATAAACTCCAAGCCAATCTCTTGGGGAGGGATTGAAAGTAAGTATTGTAAAGGAAATGAGAAGTATTTTGTCGAAACTGTATCTTGTTCAAAAAATGAGGCAATCAAACTTTTCTTCCCAGGTGCAGTATCTACAGTTTAAATTGGTAAGCTAAGTATTGGTTTTGGTCTTTTATCTGATTTCTGCCTAAGAAGTTTAATTGTAGCGTTTACTTTCAATTGACATTCGTGAGTTATGTCAACAATTGGTCTTCGTTATATACAAAAGTTCAAAAATCTCTAGAAGTCAGAACAACCAATTCAAAGGCTGTTCAGAAATTCTTAAAATACTAAAGAAGAGATTCTAAAATGGTTACAGCCTTTTTCCTATCAAAGTAGGAGTCCAGAATGACTAACAATCAATTCCTGTAGTTAATAGCCCACACACTAGAAAAGCAGGGAATACCACCACATCTCCAAAACTGCTTATTATTGAACTGTTATTTGCAAGATGAGAAGGTTTCTAAAAGTATATCCTCTGATTAGGAATGTAATTTTATGCATTGTACAGAATGAATTTGCCTGTGTACAACAAATTGACCTGTTAAGAGTTCCCAGAAGTTTGCAGCATAGTGGGAAGAAGTAACCAAGCAGATGTTGAGTTTGCCAAAAAATGCATGGTACAGTTAGCTCAAGATTTCATCTTATTGATCAGACAAGGAATGTAGTTTCTCATTCTATGCTTAGCTTTCAGATTTGCTACGGTTATAGTCTCATAAATTCCCATTTATGGGACAGAAGGAGTAGAGAGTTGAACTATTGGAGCATCGCATGCTTCACTATTAATTTGGCAGCGAGGTAACGTTAAGCCAATGTCTTCAGTTCGGTGGGATAGTTTACACTGGAGAATGAAATGTGCATGGGTATATTTGTGCTAACTTCAGTATGCACAGTAAGACAGCAATGAGGGTGCAGTGACAGATTGGCAACCGTGTACTTTCAACCCCCAGAGAGTTTGATTTTTAGTTATTAGACACTGTGTTGTTGCATATGTAGCAGGAGAGATATAAGTATATTCATTTTATTCTTAGTATGCTACAATCACACCTACATTTTACTTTGTAGTTAGACCTTTAGGGAGAAGCTCTCAGGCTGATTATGCTGGGAAACTTCCCAGGAAAATGTCATTCAACCTTTGCATCTTCTCTCCTATTTCTCTCTGCCTTACCCACCTCTCTTCCTCCTGAAATTTTCTGCTTCACATCAAAAGTTTACTGCTATTTTGAAGCAATAGGAATCAAAAACAAGGGAGAAACAGAGTTGGCCCTATTAGAGCCTGTGTCAAGAAGTTTCTGAGGGTGTTGGAGGCAGGAAGGGGGTGGGAAGAAACAAGGCTTATTGCAGTCAAAGTTGGAGAAGTCAGAGGTTGGGATGCTAGGATTTTTGGACAATCCAATAGAATGGGAGTGAGGCATACATATACACATATTTGAGGAACAGAAGGAAGTCAGAATTATTGTGTAAAATGTCTGACATCTATTGAAACAGGTCATTCATTAAATCCTTGCTTGTTTTGTTGTGTTTTTTTTTTTGCCTCAATTCAGTCAACTTCTTAGTACCCTTTCAAAATGAAGCTAGGTTTAAATAAGAATTATAGAAAATATCTGCATAGCTCTTCAGAGTACAATAGGTGACCACTTTTTGGAATGACAGTGAGAGAAATGTGGTAGGTTGAGGCATTTCATCCATTTGAAACCTTTCTTCCTTTTATCAAGTACGTTTTAATTTTATAAGCTCCCAGAGCTTATAAAAGAGAGGCCAGAGAGGCCTTTTTAGTTATAAATGTGAAGGAATAAATAAAAATCTTTAGCTTGCAACACTTCATTTTAGATTTAAGAATAAATGTGATTTAAAATATTCCTTTAATGTACGAGTTTTCAGTAACTAGGAAAGCCACTGAAGACAGCAACAGCCACGAAACCAGCTTAGATACCCTCAATTTCTCAAAGCCAAGAGGCTCCTCTCAGACAAAACCACCACATACAGATGGTCCTAGAACTGAACCAGAAGGAATGATGTGTGCTCCAATATGGATTTCTGCAGGTAAAAATGCTTTCTTCACTACTTGTGATTTGCAAAACCTGCTCTTTGCAATCCTATAAATATTCCTTTAAATCAAAAGGATGTATAGTTGCTCATATCCAGTCTCATGGCCTATCTTTGAAGCAAAGGCTCTCTCTCTCTCAGGAGAGAGCAGACTCTTCTTTCTCTCTTCATCTCCACAGGGATCACTAACAAAGACAAGTAGGCACCACGATAATAATAAAACCTCAGCTGTGTCCAACTCTCCAAACAAATGCAGGCAATTCCAGCACTGCAAAATCAATAGCCCATGCTTCACCCAGGAATGAAAGCAGCATGGCAGAGGATTAGCTTTTAGTGATATGGACAGGCAGAACTGCAGCTCTGCCAGGCTTCTCACCATCTGGGCTTGGATGGAGCAGGAAACTATGCTCCGGAGCACAAAATATTTCCCCTAGCCAGAAAACAACACCTCCTAGACCCTGAACAGTGGGAGGTATTGCAGGCACCATTTAAACGTAATAAATGTATGGATCACAGCACAAGACATGGAGGGGAGCTGGTACCTTTATGCTCACCCTGCTCCTCTGAGAAGCAGCAGCTCTGGTATCTCTCTGAACTACTCAGCCTGGAAAGGCAAGAAGGCAAGCTGAAGATCAGCTGCCCGATGGTACCAATTCAAAGTGATGCTACCAGCATTTCAGCAGACTGAGTATTGATTGTGAATATCTGCGAGTCTGCAGAAGCAGCAGCGTGAAATTCCATTCAGCATTTTGTTAAGATATAAGAAGGGGAACAGGTGAGTAGTGGGAGTCAGCAAAGCAGAGAGAAAGTTCACGTTATGCTTAATCCTGGATCATGCATATCATATGCATGGATCCTGCACGTTTTGTAGCTTTCTCCTAGTTCTATGGAATTTCATCTTTATGGAAGAAATAGAAAAGGAAGAAACTAGAAAACATGAAAAAAAAAAAAAGGCAGCTACAGCTCATAGCTACGCTCATGGCTACAGATAAATCCTTTAAGTATGAATCATGCTCAGACTTAAAAAAAAAAAAAAAAAAAAAAAAAAAAATTAAATCATGTAAGAAAATCAGAGACACAAGAGAGCAGAAATTAAAAACTACACTATTAATCACTCCTTGCACAGGCAACATGTCAATTTGAGAGTGAGAGTTATCGTCTTCCTCCCCTCAGCACAATCTCACACGTGAAATCAAAAAGACAGGGGGAGGGATGATAACACCCATTTGGGAACTAAGAGACCACACCACCACAAAATTAGAAGTCTAACCTCAGGGGCATAAGCAGTAACAACCATCATCTCCCCTGGATTTAACAACTGTAAGTCTTCCTTCCATTGGATTCTCTTCACAAACTTCAGATAACATCACTGAACAGATTACGATGGTCGAGACTCCTCTTGTAACCAGGAAAGCAAGAAGCACAAGACCCAAGGAGTCGAGCCTAATTAAATTCATTTTACTGCTAAAAATAAAAATAAAAAATAAATAAAAATAACAAATAAAAGAACCTCATGTACATCCTTATGAAAAAGGGAACTAAGCTTGAGGATTTCACAACAGCAAGTATGACTTTCTGAACAGATCCAGAGTTTGCTACACAATGATGACAGGGAAATTGAGCTTGGAGGGACCATAGGAGATCTCTAGTCCAGCTTCCTGCCCAAAGCAGGGCCAGCATCAGACAAGGTCTGCCAGGACTTGGTCCAGATGGATCTTGGAGAACTCCAGGAACAGACACTGCATGACCCTTCTGGGCAGCCTGTTCCAGAGCCTGAGCGTCCTCAAGGGAAGACATTTTATCCCTACATCCAGTCTGCACATCTCATTTCAATTTCTGCTCATTGTCTCTCACCCTCCCACCACGCAGCTGGCTCTGTCTTCTGAAAAACCTCCTTGTAGGTACTGGGAGCTGCTATTAGATGCCCCCAAAGCCACCTCATCCCCAGGCTGAGCTCACTTCCCTCAGTTTCTTCTCATAGGACAAGTGCTCCAGCCCCCTCACCATCTTTAAAGAAGTACAACTTTAGCTTCTAGACTGAAAAAGGATCCATCACAAAATTCTTCATTTCTCCATTAACAATTTATGGAAGAGATAAACAGAAGAGTTAGAAATAAGGCAAGATACACTTCTGATAGAAGTGCTCTGACTTATATTGGTGCAGTTAAATACCAGACTGATATATACTGAAAAATGTTGCTATAGCCACTCATTTGGGGTATAATCCACAAGATAATAGGAAAATTCTGGTTAGAAGGAGGTCACCTAGTGCAACCTCCTGCTCAAAGCAGGGTAACCCATGAAGTTGAGGGTTTAATTCTTCAGCCACCCATTCTCATAGGTAGCAGATGAAGAATTCAAACCTGATTTTCAGAAAATCCATTTCTTGCTACCTCAAATTTTATTATAGGATTCTAAGGAACAAAAATATTTCATTATGAGCATGGGGATTATAAGGCAAGAAGGAGGGGTAGCCATCTGTAGTAGAACATGCTGCTCCTGTTTACATTCATCTCATCAGTTTGTTTACAGTGAACCCTCCTGAACCTCTCCTTGCTAGATAGGATGCCTTCCCTTTGTGCTAAGCCGGCTTATGCTTAAAGTCAGAATGAGCAGATGGAAAGAAAAGTTTTAACAACAAGAGTGCTCTTCCATTGTACTTATGATGACAAAACAGTACAACAAAGTGTCAGCAGCAGACAGAATCGGCTGCCATCTACAACATTAGGTACATTGCTGGTTTTCTTACATCCAGAGTAGGCTGTTTCTGAGCAACTCAGAACATGCAGAAAACAGTTTTTACAAAATAGCAAATTAAAGACAAAATGCAAGGGAAGGCTTTCAATTCCATGTCCTATCCCTTTGCATGTACCACAAAAGAGGCAGTGAACCCACAGCCTTGGTTCAGAGGCACTGTACAAGTACAGTTCATCTTCCTCATCACTCTGCTTTTTTTTTTTTAGTCAGGGACACCTTAGGAGCCGGCAGGAGGGGAGGCAAATGCATCAACTTGGCAACTGCAACCTGCTTCTAGCTGACCTCCTCAGTGTTAAATTCAGACACAGCAATTTGCACAGCAGCTGCTGGGCTCTGCTTTTAAATCTTCCTGACCCCCCGCGATTGCCAGAGGGCTCCCAGGAGCTCTCTGAGGAGCATCGAGCCTCCTGCTGCTGCCAGGGAAGAACACCTACAGGAGGCCACAACTTCCAGCAAGCCCTAGCAGTTTTTAACAAGCTCTGCCAGCTGTTCTTGATCACGGGGTACTCTGTGCTCTGGCTCTAACCCTAAGCAGGAGATTAGGGACAGTCCAGCACCCTTTCAGCAGGTACCTGGGAGAGGTCTAGGGAGCAGTTTGTGCAGAAGGGGGATAATAATTGTTTACGTGTGCCTGTGCAGTGGCAGTGACATGAAGTAGGCCACAATCCCCACCACTGACTGGAGCAACTACCCTTGGCATCCTCTTTGATGACTGAGGACTGCTTCGAAGAGACAGGATCCACCAACTGAGTGGGATATGGGCTGAAGGGGCCACCCCAAGTCTAGGCACACAAACGAGGAAACACAAAAAGGTTTTCACATTTTTTTCTCAGAAATCACTAAACTGGTGCCTCTCTGAAGTGGATGTACCCCAGTGTTCACAGCACGGGGAACAGATAGTAGTAATTAGACATCTAGGAGTAATTAGACGTGTGTAGTTACAGAGCTACAACCTCGTTGAGGTCATTGCAAATTGCAAGACCCTGGACTTCAGGAAAGCAGATTTTTGCCCATTCAGTGACCTGCTTGGAAGATTCACATGGAGCACAGGCCTAAAGAAAAGAGTAATTTGGAAGAGCTGTTTGATTTTCAAGGATCTCCTCCTCCAAGTTCAAGAATCCCAGTGTGCAGAAAGTCAAGCAAAGGCAGGACACATGCACTGTTAACAGAGAATTTTTGACATAACTCAACTATCAAAAGGAAACATAAGAGGTGGCAAAAGACATGGGTGAACATTGCTTGCTGATGGGAAGAAGAGAATGATTGTTTTCTCCCTTTCCTTTCACATGGCCTATTCTTGTATTATTTCCTCTCTCTTTTTCTTTAAATAATCTGCTCCTTATCTCATCCAATGCACCTTTTTTCATCATATTTTATCCCTCTGTTCTTTTGAAGAGGGAGAGAGAGAGAGTGGTGTGGCAGAGCTCAACTGTGTATCAGTGTAAGAACGCCACAGCTCCCCACTACAAGAGCAACATGGACATACTGGAGCAGGTCCATTGAGGAGACATGAAGACAATTAAGGGACTGCAACACCCATTGTACGAGGAAAGGCTGAGAGAGCTGGGGCTGCTTAGCCTGGAGAAGAGAAGGCTTGAAAGGAACTTACTAATATGGATAAATACCTAATGGTGGGAGTAAAGAAGATGTAGCTAGATTCTTCTCAGTGGTGCCAGCAACAGGTTAAGCAATACTTTTAGTGTGAGAACAATTAAACACAGCCTCTCTGGGCAACCTGCTCCAGTATCTCCTTAGAGATACTCAAAATCAGATTTGACACAGCCGTGAGCAATCTGCTGTAGCTGACCCTGCTTGAAGTAGGGGTTCAGGTTAGATGATCTCCAGAGGCCTCTCGTCACCTCAGTGTGTCTGTCATTCTGTGATCATCTCGGTTGTCTTTCCAAACACATGACCAAAGTGCAGGAACTTTTCCTCATGTCATGTGTACACTTGTGGTCACTCAGTGGGAACACTACTCATTTTAGCTGCAGTAGTGGATGAGTTCTTGTGCACTCACTTTCATAGCAGTAGAAGATCATGACCTATAAGCCCTGGAGTACTGTAGGAACATTTGTACACTGCACTTTACCAGAAACATTGGGAAATGCTGACAGAGTACATTCTTTTATTTAAAAAGCCTAAGCAATAACAGAGATGTTATAATTAGCTATGGATTCAAAGCTATATTTGCTGGTAGTGGAATGCACAGGAAGGATTACTCTGATTTACTGTAATTTGCCACTGAGGGTTTCAAACATCTCAAAATCTAATGATTTCATAATATAACAGCAGAGATGAAGAAGCTCCCCAGGAAGGTTTTGTGTGTTGGAATTTCTGCAGTATTTTTGCATTCTGTCTCCACTCTGATTACATACAAGACTGTACTTGCTAACAAAAGAACTGGAAAGAATGAAAACATATTCACAACACCTGAGGATGAAAACAGCTGTCCACTTTACAAAATATTCCTAGTTTTCAGAGTTTTTATTTCACAATGATTTGAAGCAGAGACCACTAAAAAAATATAGCCCTAAGAAAAGGATGAAAATCCCACTTCACAGTAACCCATTGACTCTGACATCTGCAAACAAAAGCCAAGATGAAGGCTCATGAAGGCTCTTGCTCTGAATCAGACAAAGCAGGGACTTGACACATAGTCTCCATAGTCCCAGTCAATGCCATTTGGGCTAATTCAATGGAATATGTTAAGTGGAAAAAAAAAAGAAAAAAAAAGTCAATAGAGTTAATATGACTCAGCTCCCTTTATAATATCAAATAAATACTGAGATAAATCTGAGTTCTAAGGTAGGCACGCTTTAGCTTCTTAGCAGACAATCACCATAATCATCTTCTATGAAAACAGAAAATATGGAAGAAAAAACTGAAATCTCAAGGGAGGTATTTCTAGATAGTGTTTTTTTTGTTGTTGTTGTTTAATGAGGACACTGTACAGGATGATTATAATGCTAACAGCAGTCCATTCTAGGAGAGCAAGGCATTTTGTGATGATAAATCAAGTTAATTTAAAGAGCAAAAAAAAAGATGACAAAATGAGAAGCACCTAAATAAATCGAGAAGTTAAAACACATAACTCCTATTTGTGAATCTTACACCACCCTGTGTTACAGCTACATGATGCATATATACACATGCACAAACACATGTTGTATCACTGCAGATTGCACAGACACACCAAAGCTATCTTTAAACTAATTATATAATTGCTGCTGTTAGTGTAACCAGAGCTCAGAACACAGTGCAGACCAGAAAACCTACTTCAGAAGCTTACTCGAGACCCTTTGGTAACCCCTACCAAAACCTACTTCCAAAGCAACACTAAGAACTATATTCCAAATAAAAAATTCAAAACTAACTTCATGAATTGGCACATGGCTTAGCTATGCAATATCTGTAAAGATATTGCAAACTGTGATTCTTACATGTAAGCCACCCATGCACAGACAAAGAAAAGGAGTAGACTAAAGAGCTGCCAAAGAGGCAGCAACCTTGTAAACTTATGTCATTCCTACCTTTGTTTATCTAAGAAATTTTATCTGCATCTTTGCTCGAAGGTTCAGTTCACAATGATTCAGAAGATGCAGGCTTACCTGGCTAACAAGTGGTCACAGCAGAGGTCAGGGAGTCTAAAAGAGTAAGACATTAATTTTTGACAACTGAGGCCTGTTAACTGAAACATCCTTTTGGAATCCCTTCTTACTGCAGCCCTCTCTGATCAGTCTCTGCCCTCTCTCCCAAAGCCAGGGCAACAAAAGCCCAGAAGTATTTGAAGGATCCCAGGATGCAGTAAGAGCTCTGAAATTCAGGCTCTTCCTTCTTGCTTCCCTCCAGAAAGGAGAGAGCTAGATGAACCATTGTTCTTTCAAACACCAATGTTGCTTAATCACCAGTTAGACCTCATTTTTCATCTGTTAAGTTCAACCTATCAACTTGCAGTCACACACTCTTCTTGCTTACTGTTAAGACGTGCCTCCTCTCTGCTCAGGGAAAGCAGCATCGTGTAGGCCCCGCTTTAGTCCCGGGGCTGTCAGCCCACCCCAGCTCAACGCCCTGCAGCCCCGTGCCCACACGTCCACCCAAGCAGCAGCACGTTTTACTGCAGGCACTGCTGCACACTAGCAGGTACGAAAGCTTCAGGCAGAAGCTGGCTCAGAGCAAGCATCTGACTATGCAGATACTACAGCAGCCCCTGGGTCATGCCTGTAGAGCTCTCTGTTCAGATTAATTTTCTAACTTTTTCAGACTTTCCTTAGAATAATTTTACATAACACGTTGAGCTAGGTATAGCTACGTACCTCTATATATAGAGGCAGTATAGAGTACCAAACTAAAAGCAACACTCATCCTCTGTGACTGGGTGTTAGCTGTTCCGAGGTGAGCATATTTTTAGCACCATCTCAGTATTCCCAACGCTGAGACACCTTCCTGACAAAGTTTTATCAAAAGCCTTGTTTCCCCAAAATGCTGCAGCTTCAACAACATAGTACTTTCTGACAAAAAAATAGCACATCCCATAAAGTTGAACTGCGCTACCATCTTTTTAAAATAAGCAAATCCATCAGTATGTGAGGCAGTGAACTGCAGTCAGATGCACAGTAGATGCAGGAGGGGAAAAAAAAAAAAAAAAAAAAAAAAAAAAAAAAAAAAAAAACCACTTACAATCTACCTTACAAATGAAACTCAAAAAAAGGTTTGCCTTTATTGTCTATTTTATATGCTAATCAGTGTACATCTATTGTTGTTGCAAGACATCGAGTCATCTTGGCTTTGTATCGCACATTTTCGTGTAGCTGAGAACTGAATAGGTCGTTCTTATCTACCTTTTCACAGTTTATATAACTTATTGATATTATGAAAGCAAATTTTTCATTTTGTGGAAAGAGATGTATAACAAAGCTACATTTCTGTCAGCGTTTATCTGATTAATCTGATTACTTCTAAGCTTTCCTAAACAATTCAAAAGAAAAAATTCTTTTAGAATTAGGAGTTCTGATTATTATGTCCTTCTAATGTGCTTAACAAGACAAATCATTTCAGAATTCAAACACTTTGGCAAACACATATTTCTGGCAGGGGAATGGACATTAACATGGCAGCAAAAGCACTTTCTCATGCTCAGGAGACACTCTAGAGGGCTGTCCTGGAACAGAACCCTAGTTCTGGATGGACCCAAGTCAGATAAAACCAGCTGAGAGAAACAAAACGAACAAGAATGCTGGAGAACAGCAATTTCACCAGTTCCTGTGAAGAAACAAACAAACACATACAAAAAAAAAAAAAAATGTAAACCTACCATCAGAGATAGCTGCAGAGACAGGGGCTGATTAACCAAAAAAATATAGCATCTGATCCTGTGTTTAGCTAGATGCTGAAAAGCAAAGTCCATTTATTTAGACGAACAAGAAGACAATGATACAATCTGTTTAGAACAAGAAAGTAATTTTCAGTTGCATGTCCAGTTTCAGCAAGTGCAGTTGCTGGGGGAAAAACAGGAATCGAATCACACTTGCTGCTAAATACATATTTAATTGCTTATGTTTTTTTTATATTTTGTTTTGTACCAGACTGTTTACTCTGCTCATGATGATGTGGAATTAGTGTTGCAGTTTTCCACTTCTCTTAATCAGTCTTAAAGTGCCCCCTGGTGCAGGCTCAAGGAAATATGCAGTATAACGGTGCCAGGGCTGAGCACAGAGAATATTCTGGCAGATTTCATTTCATGTGAAAACATTTCATTATATCCCTCCAGTTTATTTCAGGAAATTTTAGTGACTGAAGTGGATCCTGTATCTCTGGGAACGTGAATTAGTAAACACAAACCCAGTACTGTCACAGAGTGGTGTAACACAGGAGTCGTACCAGTCTGTTCTAGCCTCCTAACTGATAAAGTTGTGACAGAGGAGGGCTTATTGTTGCTGGAGCACTCCGGTATCAGCCCTCAGCACCAGCTCCCTCCTGTGAGGATGGTTGCAGGGCCACCAGCCCGACACAGTGGGCCCAGACTCCCACAGATGACATCTAGACTCTAGTTTTCTTTCCTCTGCTCAGCAAGAGGAAACCCCGTGACTCTTTTTAGATTTAGGGAAAGAAACCTAAACAATAGATTTACTTCCTACAAGGTTTTAGAGTGAAGTGTCAGGGCCTGATACCTGTCCATAGGGTTAGAGCTGGCTGCACTAAAGCAAGCAGCTACAGAAACAGATCTTGCTGAAAACTACAAAACCACAGGCAGGCATAGCATTTTGCATCACTGTAACGTTTTGTGTTTTCCTCAAGGGTGAACAAATCACCAGCATTCTGTGACAGTGAAAGGAGAAGAAAAGATAGATTATCTCTATTTTAATCACAAAAAATAAAGAAATACGTGACTTACCCAAAAGCCTGTCAAGAATTAGATGAAAATCTGGAATTACCTGAGCTTTTGGTAGCCTGACTTTTGCTTGAAGCACAGACTTATCCCTCACTTATGAAACAGGTATGTATGTTCAGGGTGAGCTCTGCATTTCTCTCCCTGATAATCTTAATGCTGCAGTGGTACAAAAGAGCTTGTTTCTCTGATGCTTGAATATTACTTCTGATACACAGGGATCTACCTATCTTTTGTGATATGTTGTGATAAGGTAATTTCCTCTGCAGGGCTCTCCTGGAGAGGAGTTGTACTGCAATATGGAAGTCAAATGCAAATAAACTGTTACAAACTTTTCAGCTGCAAAATGTGATGTCCTTTAGTCATCACTATCATAAATAAACCCCAAAACAATTGGGGATTAATAAATGTATCCAGCTGGCAAATCTCAGTGACAAGATCTCCTCATAATTAGGAAAGCATCATCTGTGGCATGGTTTCTAACTGTTTTCCCCCATCCCTCCTCCACAAGAGTCACTTCAATCTAGCCTGTTCAGATATTTAGCATTTACACTGATAAGAAGAATATAAATTCCTAGACAGAAGACACTGCATATATATGTCAATAATGTTTCAATTCTTCTCATATTTCTCTTCTCTTTGGTATTAAATCTGTGTTCATACCACAGCCCTGAATTTTGTGGTTTTATTAATGTGTCTTAATTATTTAGAGAGCTATTTTGGCTTGACACTATTCCTACTTGGATTCTGTTAAAAGATCTTCAACAGCTGTTCCAGATCTGTGTAAGAATTGATTTCACATCCATTTTATCATCAGAATTAATGAAGAGAGAGAATCATCTGACTAGATGTGTGGTCCATGGCAAGTGGCTTTGTCTCTCTGCTCGAGTCTCTACATCAGTGTTGCCTTCACACAGATTTATCAAGATTCCCTTTTGACATTCAAGCAGAACTAATCAAAAGAAACTGCAGAGAAAATAACAAACAGCATTCTTGTATGCAACTACATGTCTTTCTTTTAGCACTATGTTTAAAATTTGCTTTATGCAGATTACAAATATTTTAAAAAGCCATTAGATTATAGATGATAGGACCCAAAAGATCATTAGTCCATCTGGTCAAACCAAGACAATAAGACTTTGTACTGCAAGATTTGAAAATACCCTATCATGCCACAGCAAGAAGTGCTATGTAGTAATGAATTAATTTATTTACATTTGCCACAAGCAGCTTGTTCTCTCATTCTCTTCCCTGTAACCAAATTATATATGCAAAGTAGGATCTGGTAGGATTGTTTTTCTCTGCTTAAATGTATACATGCTGCTGTGTGCTTATATTAGAGAAGTCAAGGTCAAAAGAGTATACTTTCCATCTGAGGCAGCAACAACCACTGCAGTTCTATAGGAGATTATTAAACAACCTCTGCTGAAACAGACCTTACTTTCAGGCTGAAGAGTAGCACTTACCCAGAGAGACAAAGTGTCTAAGCCTGAAGACTTTCTACTGAAACTTGTTGGAGTGCTGAATCGAGCCAGCTTTTAAGCACCTTCATAGGCTGGGGTTAGGGAGGGGAAGAGTAAAATTGGGTCAAGTAGACTGGGAAGAAAATCATTGAAACGTTGTTTGTACAAGACCAATGAAGCTCTCCAGTCTAGTTTTGCCCTCTGAGCAGGATTATCAGCAACACTGAATCAGGTCATCTGTAGCAAACCCTCAAAAGACAGCTGTCTGTCTGGGTGCTGCACTGCCCTCCTAGCAAGAAAGGATGGCCAACCTGACCCTCTCTGACCCAACCTGAAGATGTGGTCACTGTCCCTTGTCATCTCCACCTTCCGAGGAAAGTTTGGTGCTCTCATCTTTGTAACTCCCCTCTTAAAGTAGTTGTAGGCTAAAATTACTTAGGATCATTCCTTATCCTCTCTATGACTGTAAGCAAGCTCATTTCCCTCAAAAGGCATGTGCACTGTACTTCATCATGGTGACCCACTGACAGACACACTCAGGAAGTAAATTATGTATCTGCTTAAGTGAAACATGCTGTCATCTCGGTTAGAGCTTCGTAAGTCACTGGATTTCACATTTAAACACAGTCTATTTCTGTAGACCCCAAAGCTGGGACTAGAAACCATCTGCTGCAGAGGAAATGGTGGAGGGTCATCCAGATACCATCATGCAAGGACTCCCTCAAAGAATTTATGCCCCCCATAGACAATACTGCACTGTGGCTGAAAATACCTCAAAGCACAGTCTATGTCTGCACTAAAACTCACTCATTCATGTTGTTTACATTCATCTATAGCTCTGCTATGAGCCTATGTCCGGATCATTTTGATGGGACTCATGTCACCTTATATGGCTGAACTATGTCGTCCATTAAATGGCTCGTATCTTCACTCAGCTCTTTCAAGATGTTGTCAGGTTGCGCGATGCCACAGGCAACTCTGTCACCCTAAAGGATATGAATGTAAACTTTAAATAGGGCTGGAAGATGATCGACCCTTGTCAAACTAGCCAAATGGGAGACACTTGACAGCATACTTTTCTTGATACTAATGTTTTCCTTGGAGCAAGTTCCAGATTAACAACTAAAATCTAAAATGGATTTGTCAATAAAATAACCACAGATACAATTTCAGGATCAAAGTGAAATGATAAAAATTTAGATGTGGAATTCATTTTAATATATTCTCCAGCTTATACTCTAGCTCAATGCAAGAGCAGCAGTACCTGGACTACAAAGTGGCTCTCCAATCCCACCTAAAGCTGAGGCTAACATACGATCTACACCTTGAAAATCTTGTGTTAGTCACTTCCCCTCCAGCCACTGGTGTAAAATTTGCCTTTTTATCCCTGGACATCTTGAATTCAGAAAACCATTCAAGTAGCTTTAGTCAACAACTGTGTCAGCTTCCCTCTAGCTTGAGCTATATTTTATTTTCCGCAGTCAGACCTAAAGATTTGATCCAATGCTTCCAAGTTCATTCGTTGTTTTGACATCTTCATTCAGAGAGACATGCCTTTCCAATATGGTTCTGCAGTCACAACAAAATAAACAAACAAAAAAATCACAGCCTCTGACAAGTAAGCTTCTCAAAACACAGAGAAGCTGGGGCAAGATTTATGAGTCAACACATCTCAAAATTTCAGGAAAGAGCTGAAAGATGGACTTCTATTTGTAAGTTATATGTTTTATTTTATGGCTCTTGTTTTGTAATTTTGTACATGCATGCAAACAAATGAGAAAACCATATTTTACTTTTCTCTTCCAAAAGAAAAACAGTTTAATTCTGGATTTGAAAGTTTTCTGGCTACCCAGAGGCAGTGATAAAACCTAACATCCACCTTACCTGCCAATATTTGTGTGCAGATAACTCATCTAGAATCATAAAGATTTTGGCTTTGTTTTAATCTAGCAACTGTTTCTGAGGATTTCCATCACTTTTACGCAAATCTGAACGTTTTCCATGCATTGTTGCACACCAGCAACATTTTCCAATGTCTTTCTCCAATAAATTTGTACAGAAGACCACAGCAGGAAATTCTACATGCCCCATTGGGCTAGCAATCATTAAATATACAACATCCCAATGAAAGGCAGTTTATGGTACCGGCAAAGAACTTTTCACACACTGACAACCAATTTCTCAGCTTTTGAAAGCCACATTAAAAGGCTTCCAGCTGCAATACAATATTTGCAACTGAACAAAAACTAATCCTTGGCAAATGTCTTTGCAAAAATAACTACAGTAGAATAATAAAGTGGTTAACAACAGAGTCACGTCAACAGCAAAAATGAACAGGAAAACAATGCTCCCTAGCCCCCTTTCCCATTTCAATTTGATATGACTCACTCTTCTACGTCATTCGCCCACCTGTGCAAACTTTGAGGCAATATACCAATTTCCAGTCCTCCAGCACAGACAAATATAACAACAACCGTCCCAGTCTCATCCAAATCTCTCACATATCAGCATTCAATAGCACACAACCTCCATTTAGTTCAGCAGAAGTCTGGTGCAGGGAAACTGGCTGACATTGTAATATTTTGACATTCAACTACATTTCTACATTTTTTGTACAAAGATAATCAATTCATGAGTGACTCTCATTTCAAAAATCATACCAGAACAGGAGAGTACAGATCCCCAAGGCTCTTACCTTCCCCTTTGGTTGCACACAGACCTGTCACAGCCCTTGGGACTATGGGTATGATCTGGACATTAGAGATAGAAGCCTTTTAAAAATTATTGCATTTCACCCATCTCTGACTGCAGGAGGTACTTGGTGAGGCAGACAATAGCATTAAACCCTTGTGATACAGCTAGAAGAGCAAGAGAGACCTGAACCCAGAGGAGAAATGCTAAGGGGCAAGTGAAGCCAGTGAAGTTGAACAAGGAGAATTTATTACTGGCTGGGAGACAGCAGAGGACATTTTTGGAAAGCACACCCAGCTACAAATTCATCCAGGCAAGACTGAAGAAAGCAGCAGATGATTTAAATCTACATCCAAGGCTTTACCACAACCCTACTCCCACCCCCCCAAGTCCTACCCTATATGTATCCAGGCATTTGGGAAGGAAACTTAACATGGTACATGCGGAACAAGTCCTTGTGGGAGTGAGCCTATCATGCTGCACGCTCAGGAAGAATTAATCCCCCCAGCCAAAGCCTGTATTCCCAGACACAGCAAACTGCAACTTTCTCAGAGAAGAAGGTGAGTTTGCAGCTATGTGATATGACTTAATACAGAGCCAAAGGGGAAGGCATGCATCTGACCTATTTTAAAACACAAAGTGAAGAAAACTCTCAGCAAGAAAATATGAGCTTTACTTTCAAGTTCAGGCAGGCCAAAGTAGCCCAATTATTTACCACACAAGATGCTAAGGAGGAAGATATGTCTTTCAGCTGCCAGTGTTGTTACAGAATTTCAGAAGTATTCACGTCTCTAATTAGTAGATGGTGCTTGTAATATCCTTCACTAATGCTCTTATTTTTTTTCTGGTCACCAGCAAGCTCAAACTACAAGTCTCATGAGCTGATCCTGTTTAATACAGTAATGTTTTTGGCTAGATGTTATTATATGATTTCTTATTGACTCTGGAAATAATTAATATATCACTCATACATTAATGACTTTGGATCAGGAAAAAAAGGAATGTTTGAAATAAAGGTAAAAACGTTTGTTTAAATTTCAACTCAGTTTTCATTATATAGTTCTACAAAATATAATTAGGCTTTTCCTGTCATCCATATTTTAATTTTCATTCCATCAAAGCAAGCAAAAATATGACTAATGCAGAAACAGTACTTTGCAGAGGTATAAAAACATGTTTTCCCTATTTCTTCAAGCCTGTCCCCAAGAACTCCACTTAAATAAATTAAAAAAAAAAAAAAAAAAAAAAAAGTAGATTTTTCTTTTAAGTACTTTGACTTAAATACTTCTATTCTTCCCTTGTCTTTTTAAACATGGGGAACAAAATTGCTATGTGGTGCATTTGTAATTTGCACCTTAAAAAAAAATAAAAATCAATGGCAGCTTTTAGGTTTTTTCTCTTACAATGAAGCTTATGCTAAAATGTGATTTTTGCACATCTATTAAGCTTATTGGCCTGTTCATAAAGCAATAAAAGCACAAAAAAGCATTGGTGTCTAACACTAGAACTGCCTAAGGTACCAAAAGCCAGCGAGGAGCCTGCCTCCGGTAACATCTATGAAGATATCCTTTCACTGAAAGGAAATATTTGCTCCTTCCCATCCCTGGTTTTAATAAGATTCACTGGCTGAGACAGCTATCCATGCAGAGCAGTTATGATCCCCTCGGACTTTCATTGACCTTCAGGGAATTATAAAAGAAGAAACTGATTTCAGTGCCTGGAGTGGGGAGCAAAGCAAACCCCCCTCTCACAGGGTAAAGGTAAATACTTCTAACAGAAAGCGCTCTGATGTTATAAGAGAATTCCTAGCAGCAGGGCAGAAGGCATCAAATCAGCTGCTGTCATTTTAAATATTTCCTACAAAGGAGGAAATACACTTTAGTGCAATGAGATATCCTGCAGTAGATTTTTATGTAGCATGCTCAAGAATTAATCTCTACATTCAACCCTGCACTACTACAGCTGAGTCAGCACCATTCTTTTAAATGACCTGATACTGTAATCCCATTATTAATATCATGAAAATTACTTTCCTCTTTGCTGTTTTGTGCTATCAATGTAAAGCCACAGAACCAAAATGCATTAGCTCTCACAGGTCTCCTCTAGGATTATTTGCATCAATACAAGCTGAATTAATCATGGAGACATTTGAATAATCACTACTCGCATGTTAGTGCCAGAGCTATGTCGGTGGCTGTGGCTCACTCCTGTAAAATGTTGCATTTTATTTGTGTTATAGTCATCTGAACTGTGCATATTTTACTGTTCTCTATCACGGTGAGATCTTGCAATCTACACTGCTATTTTTTTTCTTATTTCTTGGCATATTATATACATACTGTCTGTTTTATGTTCTGTAATCAGCAAGCCTAAATTCCTAAGTGGCATAAGTTTAAATTTATGCATCTGAAAAGGGGAATTCATTACAGGAAATAAACATAAGAAATATAAACATAATGGAGACCTCCTTTATAGTTTGCATGACATTGGTAGCATATTATATAGATACAGCTTTTAACTGAAGAGAGTCTGCTAGAGTACCAGAGGATTGCTTTGGTGGCCAGTAAAGTTTAACTCGTATTTCTGAGCAGTGCTTGAATTCAAGTGGACTGCAAATGTGAAGAGTAAGCTGCATTACAAAACAAACACCCATGATAAAAATGATTCTCATCCAATAAAGCTGGTAACCAGTGGGTTCAAGGCAATTTGTGGAGCCTGTTTAGCAACCTAAACTCCAAGACATCAGCATTTATAACAACATATTAGTAAGCACTATAAACACAAAAAAAACTTGCGTAGCCAGGGTCAGAAAAAAAGCCTTGTATAGCCTGGGCCAGGGGAGGAATCAGATGATCTTTAAGGTCCTCTCCAACCCAAACCATGCTATGATTCATTCTATGATTCTGTGAACCCTGCTAAAAGTGCCATATAGTTTGTTGGCATGAGTATTCTGTAAAATAAAATTAGAAAATAAGATGCTTCTTGAAACAAAGGCAACCAAAATTCTCACAAGACAAAGAACATACTAGAAGCTCATCAAATGTTCTGATAAACTGCTAAAAAAAAAAAAAAAAGTTATATCCCACTAGGGGATATACATGGTCCGTAATAGCAGTAACAAGCAGCCTTACACAGATACAAAAGCAGGAGTCAAACAAATGACTTGTACAAAAAATTGTCATAATAAAACATGTCTATATTAATGTTAAACATAGCTGAAGCAGATTTTCAGCTATTAAAGAAAGATCTCATCATCAAAGGGAATTCAGAATAACTGGAGCGTTGAATAGTTGCCATGGGCTCTGGGAAAAGGCATGAAGCAGCAGCCACTGTCCTGTCATTCATGTCCCCCTCTTCCCCAAATCCTTCCTACTTACAGGCCTCCTGGTGCTGCAACATAAGAACCTCGCCCCTGACACCAGCCGTCATGCCACAGACATCCTCTGAGCAGAAATATGGAAATGATAAAAGAATCACCATATCAGAAAGAAAAAAACTGGAAAAGCAAAAAGTAACAGTATCTTGAAAACTGAGAAAACATCCAACCAAAACAAACATTGACTTTCAGTGTATTCATCTCTGCCTGGAAGGGGGCATGGCCTATCATTTATGAGGGGCAAGGCCTTTCATGAAAGCACAACAGAGCCAATTTACACAAACATTCGTCTGGGCTATTTCCTCATTAATTTTCTTCTAAAATGTTTTTCTCCTTTGTATGTGGAAAACAATGCTTCACAAAACTCCACACAGGGAAAAAAATCAACTATTTAATCCTACCCTGTTACTGTACAGTTCCAGTTACCATAACAACTTGTCGTAGCTCTTCTCATAACAGGCTTAGGTTAGCTTGCCCACAAAACCATTTTGTGACTAGAACTACTGCTAGTATACTATTTCACATCCATGCAGCCTCTCTGCTGCCAAGAGTCAAATCTATTTCATTGTCTGTGTAAATATAATTCACAATATTTTGAGATTTCATGGCTAGAAAAGTCAGATTACAAGAAATGTTAGTATTTGCAACACTTTTATCACTAAATGTAGTCCTCATTAGAAAAATCAGTCTTTACTGCTTGTCATCAAATACTACAGGATTTTACTTGATTATACATGGAAATAGAAAGTTTCTATTCTATAGGAAATAGATGATATTTTAAATACATATGTGAATTTGTAAGTCTATTTTCAGTCATCTCATCAGTTCATTTATACCAAATCTGTAGTCCTTTCATTTCTATATTTTACAATGAAATGTTATTTAACACTGAGCTATGTAACTATTCTGTCAGGTATCTTTTACTTCTATTCTTTAGAAAGTGCTGCAGTGGACAAAATAGCTGTGGAGAATGATTGTGAAATCTGCCAAAATCCTTTAGGTAGAGTTGGAAACTTATAATTGGTGTTAAAATATTTTGTTGAGTTTCATTTCACAATGCATTCATTCTCTCATGTCATTTATTATAAAAGATCAGTTTCCCTCAGCATAATTTTGGTAGAAAATGTTTGCAGAAAAGCTAAGATGGAGTTTGATGTCAGAGGACTGGGCTTGAAAGAAGCATCCTCAAAACATCTTTTAGATATTTGGAGCATATGAAATTATGTTCTTTTCATGATAATTATTCAGAGAACCTGAGCGCAAGAGAAAATTTTACACCAAACCTAGCCTGCTAGTTGGCTTTTCCAGCTGAACATTGGAGCAAGGTCCTGGGCAAATGCAACCCACAAATATTGCAATGTTTCCAGACATGTTTTCTCTCCTGAAGGACAGAATAAACCCTTTTTTCAATATGAAAAATCTAAATGCAAATGGCTCCAAATTTTTTCCTCCGCAGGAAAGATTAAAACCTCATTTTAATCAAGTCATGAACAGGTATTTGTAACACTACCCCTGTAGCTGGTGGTCCAGATCCATCCAGATTCCCCCCAAAATTCTCTTCCTCGGGATTGGCCTCTTGAAGCCAGCTACGTTCCAAGTTCTGTGTCTGGTTTTGTTCCTGCAAGACTAGCAAATGCCAAAGAAAAATAGTCATCTGCCTGTTAGATCCAAGAACCAATAATACCTCACAGCAGCAGAGAAGTGGTGACCTTTCTAATGCTACAAGATAAATACCACAAGATGTGGGTGAATATATCTGCTCTGGATGATCCTTCTTGACCATGAGAGGGAACTCTCAAACATTCACCAGTTTCATGTGCATGTGGAAACTAGGATGATGGTGGACATTCTCTAAAATCCTTCTCCACTAAAGACTGTTTCTGTCTAAATCTAAATACCTGCAAAGTTCTTTGAGATCTTCAGATCCTTGCTTTATGAAGCTTGACAGTTAAAGCATTCCTAAATCAAATTAAATAACATGGCACATTTGAATTTAATTTAATGTGTAAAGACCATTATTATCTAGTTAGCAATCTCCTCTCAATATTAAAAAAAAAAAATAAAATAAAAATAAAGGAAAATTTTTGCAGTGTTATAAACACATGAGTCATTAGCTAACACGGTAGCTGATCTTACCTATGGAAAGAATTTTGTCTCTGAAATTAACAACTGATGAAGAGCAGCAAGTATTTTTGCATCTAAGCATCTAGAGATTCCAGACTAATTGATTAGCATTTCCTGAGCAGAAGTGGCAGGCTAGCAAACACTGCTTTGCTGATGTCAGCTCAGCTCTGACATCAATAAAGTCCCTACTGCAAACTTATGAAGGACAGGTAAGTACAATGAGCAGATTTTGATTTCAGCCCACTAAAATAGTGGAGATTGCGTTGTCAAATAAAAACAGCAAAGTGGATATGAAAAGCGATGATTTTCAACTTACAATAAAGAAATGTAAGCTAAAATTGAAGTGTACCTGAAGCTTCCCTGGAAAAACAGCACTGTCAAATTCTTGGAAACTCATTAAATTGTATAATATGGTCCAGCTTAATACTGCAGGTTCTTCAACATGCACAAGTAATCAGCCTTCCATAGAAGGAAATACAACGTAAAAGACCATGAAGATGTGATGAAAAAACATTAGTGCAAGCCAAAGGTTACCAGAACCTTACAATTCTAGTTACCTCCAATTTCTTTAAAGCCTCTGGCCAACTTAATAGGTTTTTACAGTATACAAATTACTGCCTTGTTTCTGTTAAAAGGCCGATGTGTGAGCCATGGCAATCACTAGACACTCCACTTAGATGAGGGAGCAAATAAATGCTCCTTTAGGAGCACTTTGCAAAAAAACAACATTTATCCAAGACAGCCTGAGCACAACTCACAAGCAGGGTGAGAAGGGACTCCACGAGATTTCATATACGTGCAATATTTTTGAAAAGTAAGTGGCAGCTGTGAGGTTCTGCCACTAGCAACAGTGAAAGCCCAAGAGCACTTCAGTTAGCAGTAGTCTTAGAAGGTTTGGCAAAATGCAAACAAAGAAATTGCATTCTGTACAGGAGAAAGTAGAATTTCATACGTATTCTTCTTGATGCATCTTTCATATGACTAGGACAGTGCCAGAGAAATCCTTGCCTCATCATGACCATCCTCTCAACAGGCCCTGCCCAAAAAAGCCTCAGAGCGGTTAGTCATTTCAAAGAGCAAGAATGCTACAGGCACTCATATCCTAAGATGCCGTAACAGCTGTACATTTACAAGAGACATGAAGAACCAGGTGCAAAGTACATTCAAGGATACATGCGAAGTCTGCTCTAATGCCATAACTTGCAAAACATGTTTGACCAAGTGAGCTCATCTTTTATGCTCTTCTAAATTCAGGGTTCATGCTGTTTCTTTCAACAAGCAGCTGGATATTGCATCAACTCATAATACCCCGAGTAGCACCACTTGCAAATTACTTCCAAGGAAATGAGTACTTAGGAATTTGACGGAGACCTGATTAGATGGTGAAATGAATCAGTGTTAGAACTGCAATAGACTTTGATCAGTTTAAAAATGGCTTGTTTGAACATTTGAAATCATTAGCAAGGTGCAAATGAGAGTGATATAATACAATGTTGAGAGCAATTAGACTGGAGTTCATTTTGTAATGTCTATTGAGTACATTATTTTTATCTGGTTTTGAAACATTATAATGCCTGCATAATAGATGCGACACCCATTCTCCTTGAACATTATTATAGACATGTTTTTACTGATCTTCATACTAGTGAAAGCAGCAGTATAAATAGTATTTGCTCATAACTTGATCTTTCTCAGAGAAAACTGAAGATTTCAGTGGATCAAATACTTATTCTGCCTCCCAAGTTCTTTAGACATTTATCCAAAGACCTGCTAAAGCAATCAATGCAGATGGAAATGAAACTTTAAGACTTAAATCTTCAAGGTATTTAGATTGAATTGGTTTAGAAAAATCCAACGATATGTATTAAATAGAATGCAACTTCCTTATAAAATACAATTAATCTGGAAGTCATACATCCCATTTCTCCTAGCATTTACAATATTACTTTTAAAATAAAGCCAAGTAAAATGAATGTCCTCCAGAGAGATTCCATTCAGAAAACACACTAATCAAAGTTCAGGACTTTCCTGATATTTATGAAATCAATTTCATATATTATATGTGAAGTGTGGTTGCTTGCCTCCTTGTCCTCCTCCCAGCAATCCTGACTTGTCCTCCTATAACAAACAATGAAATTCCTCTCATTTCACTTTACTGTAAAGAAAAGGTGGGAAATAATATTGTTTAATGGTAGCCTGTACAAAAATAAACATATTATTTGTAAATGTCTGAAAATCAAGATACATAGTTCAAAAAGTAACCTACTGACAGACAATAGGGTTTCTAAAATCTTATTGTTCCATATAATTTAATATCTTCTTTCATTATAGTAGATCACATTAAGTTTCCAATTCAACCAATTCAAACTGAACAGCAGCCTTTCCCTTGTCATTAGTAAGCTTTATATCAGACACCTAAGCATGGAAGTCTAAATCTATAGAATTAACAGTGCCATTAACATTTGGAAACCAGTCTGTAAACCAGTTTTCTTCACTGTACCTGTGTTTGCAGTATAGAAGTATTTTACCTATGTTTCAATACAAAAATATAAGGCATTGAAATATGATCACAAACAGGAATTCTGTAGCAGTGAAGGAAGTTACTAAGCCAAAACATTCAGCTCATATAACCAACTTTTCAACCCCACTTCATAACCACCCCTTGCTTACTCAGGCATCACAGTGATGCTTGTGTCTCTAGCATTCCTAGTTAAAAAGCTAAAGCTTCCTTCAGTGAACTATCAGAAATTCAGACCAGGGACAACATCCTGCTCAGTGGCTCTGGACATGGACTCATCCCAAATCACAGGGTAACTGCCTGTTCCTCAATGTACTGTTTTGGGTTCCACAAACATCTTTTGCTATTTCTCATAGGATATCTCAAGTTGAAAGGGACACAGAAGGATAGTTGAGTCCATCTCCTGGTTCCACACAGGACCATCCAAAAAATCAGCCCATGTGTCTGAGAGCATTGTCCATATGCTTCTTGAACTCCAGCAGACTTGGTGCTGTGACCACTTTCCTGGGCAGCCTGTCCCAGTGCCTATCCACCCTCTGGGTACAGAACTTTTTCCTAACCCCAAGCCTGACCCTCCCCCGTCCCAGCTCCATGTCATTCCCTCGGGTCCTGTCACTGTCCCCAGAGAGCAGAGCTCAGCACCTGTCCCTCCGCTCCCCTTGTGAGGGAGCTGCAGGCCACCATGAGGCTCCCCTTGGCCATCTCTGCTCTGGGATGAACAAACCAAGGGACATCAGCCGCTCCTCATACGTCTTCCCCTCTAGGCCCTTCACCATCTTTGTAGTCCTATTTTGGACAATCTCCAAGGGTTTTATGTCCTTATACTGTGGTGCCCAAAACTGTACATGATACTTGAGATGAGGCTGCACTAGCACAGTGCAGAGCAGGCCAATCCCTTCCCTCGACCAACTAGCAGTGCCATGCCTGATGCACCCCAGGGTATGGTTGGTTGGCCCTTTTGGCTGCCAGGGCACACTTCTGGGTATATTCAACTTACCAGGCAGCACTAACATGGGATTTGGCTGTGGCACATTAGACAGGGCACTCTCCAGTTCCTGTGCTGATCAGAAGGAAGCAGCATACAGGCAGTGCCCCTCTCTATTTAATGTTACAAAAGCTCCTCGGCTGCCACGTAAATTATGCCCTTCTCTGAAAGTAAATCCTTAGAATAAACATTAACTATACCCTGAATCAGTTTCAAATAAATGACTTCTCCTACCTTAATGCCAAGTTTTCTCTCAGGAGCTTAAATTTTTATTGTCAAGAAAATGGAAAACTGCTGTTCCCTTGTTAGCACTCCACAGTCATCAAACTACTACTTCTCACTCAAACCATTCCTAAAAACTTAGCTTGCTTTAACACATCATTGTGGGAGACTGTCTGATTTTTTTTACTAACCCTCATTCATTCTTCTTTTTTCAATAGGATATTTTTAAGAGCCACACAGCAGGTATGGTCTTTGTCACGGCTTATAAAGCAAAGAGTGTATCAATAATCAGTAAAAATAATAATAAAAGTTTAAGAGAGAGCATCAAGCTAATCAGAAAAAGAGGCTTCCCCAACATCGAGCCAAGTACTTCTGGTATGTTGGCATTGTTTTCCTTTTGAAGGACATGGAGGGCACAGCAAAGCAAGGGAATCCAGCTCATCAACTACCTCTAGTTCCCATGAGGCAGCCAAGAACAAGATTAAGTTGAATTATCCCAAAATATTTCAACTAGGAATTATTACTCTGAAACAAAATGTTTCGTTTAGCCCATGCAAAATACAGAATTGTGTAATTTGAATTTTTTTTTTCCATAGAAAATTGACCATGTTCAAAAAGTAGTAAGGATCACATCTTTGGGTAGGAAGGGTTTTTTAATGTATTTTATTTTTTTGATCAGTTCTCCAAGAGCCTCCAGACATTTAGAACCAGTAAAAGTATACCTAAAAGAATGCCTATTGCTCTTTTTGGAAGAGAAGTATTCAAATAAAAGCCAACAACAATGAAAGCAGGATGCTTTGAGAAAGGGAGTTAAATAGAAGCTCCCAAAGGACCTTACTAACAGATGTGGATAGTATATTATGCCATTGTTATCTGGCAAAACTATTCTTTTAGCTTGTAAATTAAGTTAATGTGTTAGTATCAATACTTAGGGATTTGAATAATAAAACAGATTTCAATTGCCAGCACATTTCTATACCTGGTGAGGATTAAATGCCTTGTATTCAGGACACATCCTGCAGATTATTAGCTAGTTATGAGTGATTTCCCTGTTTACACACCTCAGTGCTTGCAGGGGAGTGGGAAAAGAGCAGGAGAGGGAAGGGATGCTGGTGCAGGTGGCAGCAACACTGCTCCTGGTGAGCCCCAAACCAATCCCTCGTGCAGGCTCCCAACATCACCCACTCACAAGGCAGGGCTGAAAGACAAGAAAAATTAGGGCCAGCCTAACAGCTGTCAATTCAAAATAGCTGTGGGACTGATCTGCATAGGTAGATAGTGCAGATCTAGGGCATATTATACATATACAAGTGGTGAGAAGCATCAGCAGAGGGCCCAGGTCTAACCCAGTCAAGAAAATGGGAATTAATGCAGTTTCTCACCTCACCTGCTGTAACCTCCTTTGGCTGTTTTGTTCTCCAGTTTGACCCCCCTGTGGGATCTGCCAGTAGCGTCTCCTCACATTTGGTCATTGACCCCAACCCTCTAAAGCCACCTCCCTTCACAGAAAACTTCCCTTGAAAGTATCCAAGTAATGCAAACCAGGGCAGGAGACCCCTCAAGCCTTTCTGGGGATCTGCACAGTGCATGCAGCCCAGGAAGATGCATCACCCTAAGCAGTCCCCAGCTGCCTTCTCACCCCTCAAGCAGCTGCAATCAAAGGTAAAGAGGCAATAGGCATTGCATCTTCTCACCTCCGTGGCTCTGAAACAACCTACAGTACTAAGCAGTAGAACAAGGAGCTTTTCTCCCACCTCTACAGTAAGAGATGGGAAACTCGTATAATTAGTTAATTTAGACCACATAATGAAACTTGTTTTATGTTCTGACATTAAAGGATGTAAGAGTCATTTAAAACCTGGAAGGCAAATTCACTGTCAGTGCAAACAGCTGACTTCAGTGACATTCAGCTTGTTTATGCAAGCAGTGAATTTGGCCTGCTTGTAATTTTTGCTCAATGCTTCTGTCAAACAATGCAGAGCAAACAATATTTGGCTTCGTCTCACTCTGGGCAGATCAACTATTTGCACCCAGGACTTTTTTTGCCCACCAGTTTGAATTTTCCCCCAGCCCAGGCTTTGATGTACCTTTATAACAGCTGCAAAACACATTTCATGCCAAGGAGCAATTTGCAGGCACAGCACTAGACATTTCAGAGCATCGCTAGTTATTCATACAGTATTTTTTGGCAGCTTTTCGAAATATAATACCATAGAACTGTCGTCTCACACAGTAACAAGTATTTTCATGCATTTGTCTTTTCTGTGAAAATAATTTATAACTTTTTTTTTCAAACCACAATAGAGAACTCTTACCAGCAACATACAAGTTTTAAATCCCATGGCTTGTTCTCAGTGGTGCTAATTCTGAAACAATCCTAATGAAAGCTATCTTGACACATGTGTACAAAACATCTCTTGCAATAAAAAAACCTTTACATCATCCCCCACTGCATACTTCAGCTGACCTACCTTCCCCCAGGGAAAGAACGCAATGCCTGATAAATCATATGCATGCTCTGAAAGCAAAGGCTCATCTGTCTGTTCCTGCTCTTTCTGTACAAAATGTAAAAAGATGTATTTTTAATTTGGATAATAATTTCACATAAGAAAAAGTTTCTGTAAAAAGGCAAAGGCCACGTGCAGTTCATTCATTTGAAATTCCTAAAACCAGACTAGGGAGGCTCTGAACTTCATAATTTATGAGTAATTTCTCCATAAAAATACAGTAAATAGCTTTTTATTTTTTAAAAAAGGCATACCTTACACTTGTATTTCACTATCAGCAGCATTACCAGCAAAAAAAAATAAAGCTTTTCATAGTAGAGATACTATGAGAAGGGTTTCCATCACAGGCTAGCTTTTGGAGCATGAGAGAATACTTATTCTTCATTTAGCTGCCTTTTAAAAGATAAATATATTTCCTACAGAGCTGTCCAACGACAGATTCATCAAAGAATTTAAGTTTCATTGATATTCAGCTGTTAGTAATCAATTCCTACAGAACAACAGCCATAGGAAAATCATTTCTAGCCTTCTGGCTTTCTTTAGTTCAGCATGTACGTCACTTTCTTACTTTTTGTTTCACATCATAGGCAGGATTAGCCATCACTTTCAGCCCTGAAATCAGACTTACAAATCTCCTCTTCTGGAAGACGTCCATCTCTTCTCACCAAACCCTCCCCACCTCTTAAGTCTGATGAGAAGAATTTTTGACAAGGGGAATAAGTATCCTGATATCTTGGCTTTTAGGAAAGCAGAAGTTCACCCCCAGGGCTGGGATGGAGGCATTTCTACAAGAACCTCCTGAGAAGAGCTATGTGCACCAGCACATGTCCCCTCTGTCCTGCAGGGCAGGTCAGCCCCGCTCAGCCAGGAAGAGATGTCCTTCTCTCATCTGCTCCGGCCCCAAAACCTCTTTGGGAAACAGAGAAAAGGATAACTGCTGCCAATTTACCACTCTGCTCCTGCCCCCTCGTGCACCATCCCCAGCTGCCAAGCAATTTGATATTCATTTGGCAGCAAGCATCTTGTTCTCTCAGAGAAAGTAAACTAATTGCCTTCATTATTGCTGTTGTTTCTCATATCCCATTTGTGCTTTGTGCCACTTGGCTCTTTTGATCATTCATCTTAAATATACGCAGGCTTCAATCTTCTTAGATTTATCAATGTTGTGTTCTGAAGATTACTCCTCTTTCCCAAAAGTAGGATTTCTTATAGATTGAAAATATTTGGACAAGTAAGGAGTCAGTGCCTCTTCCTTTGCACCTTATTTACTTTTCCCCTTCCTCCATAAATCAGTTAATAAAAATCATGGATGCAAAGTGTAAGAAAATCTTATGAGATAAGGGCAACTGTAGAAACACACATAGAAGTTAAACACCATCCCCTAGCAAATCAATAGCAAAGTCAGAAAAACTTCCAATCTCTTGATCTAAATCCTAGACAGTCTGAGAAAAAGTACTTTATTTCTAACATTACCTAGGTTTCATTTATGTCATTTTTCTCATTTCAGTTGCTTAAAATACTTTCAACAGTGAAAGAAAAAAAAAAATATGTGATGAGATTTCCTTTATTTTTCCTGGTTTAGTTTTAAATTAAAAAGAACCTAGCATGATCCCTAAATCCCATATTTCAAAATTCAGGTTTGATTAAAAAAGGTGAGATCAAATGGACAGCAGAAGTTGTAGAAGTTTTTTGATTTAAAATGATAGGCAATTTTTATTAAAAATTGAAGGAGAATCTCTATGATTATTTCTAACTGTAACTTGCTAAAGACAGATAAATATCAAAATACAAACATTTGGCTCCAGTTTGGTGTACAGAATAATAACTACAGAACGATAATCAAAACCTAAAGACTCAGTTTTCAGGATCTTCCAAGATTGAAAAATAGCATTTTTTGGCCATTTGATAGATGAAAGAGATACATATACCCAAAATGATCAGAGTAGATAGTGCAGTGACTAGGTAGCCTTCAAATTGTCATTTAAGAGACTCGGATAGCAAAAAAAATACAGCCAGCAAGGCAGCTGGATGCACAATTTCTTTCCAATCTCTTTTCTCGTATTAAAGACTATTTCTTTGTCATAGCAGCAACATTCATTATATTTGCAGCAGTGAGACAATAAAACATCATCATACTGTAATTGGCCTGGAGGATGCTGGCATCGGGGCACGTCAGTTCTTACAGTCAGAGGAAGATTGAGGCTCTGTCCTCCAGCGAACCCCACCCAGAAAGATCTCTGCAGCCACCATCTTCCTACACCTGCATTACAGCTGTTAGGTCTGTCCCATCAGGCTTGGATATTCCAAAACACAACAAGCAAACTCAAAACAAGTGGTCAGTCATCCCTACTGAATTCTACTCTGGCTTGTAATAAATTGTGGGTTTTACAAGCAATTGCAATTAAATCATTTTGTGATGAAACTTGTATTGAGAGGCACCGTAGGAACAAAACCAGCAGCATAATTCAAGTTGTTTTCTCACTACAGATACGTTGTTGATCAGTATTTTTCAAATCAAGGCCACCTACCCTTGTGTCTGGTAAGAGGCAGAGGACGTTTCTCTAACCTCATTAAGTTCATAACAAAGACCAGAAGGAATACTGTCTTCAGTTTTCAAAAGATGACATATGGTGTGTTCCACAGGATTGTCAGAACTAATCTCTGAAATCTTCACCTTAAATTGGCTGACAACTGTGCTAAGCTAAATTTATTTTTGTATTAACCCTTAGGAATGCAAGCACTTTCTAGACTGCTAGCAAACAGTAAAGCTAGTAACCTTTGCAATTCCATTTTGCTGTTCATCTGAAAGTCTCAATATATGTGCCAGTCCTCACTATATCCAGTAACAGAGGCACTAAAGCCATTTTAAAGATAGAAACATCTTGGCATCTAATTTACTCTGTTACCACCATAAGATTGTAAATGCAAGGACAAAGCTATGGAGCTAATTTCACAAGTCCTAGCCCATAGCTGCAGATCTTACCATTAAGGAAGTTATTTCCTAGACATTTCACAGACCACTCATATATCAGCATTAGCCAGTTTGAAAACTTCTGAAAACTATTAATTTTATACTCATCGTATAGTTGCCCAGAAAACCATCCACACAAGGCACTCACTCCTGTCCTGTTGGCTTTATGCAAGCTGCTCTGGTTGGGACACAAAAGACACTAATTCCAACACTTCCATTCTTGTACGTCAAGAATCTGATAAAACCTGGGAGACCTCTGTCCACTAGAGATTCATCCTTTTACTGTCCTGAGCAAAGGCGTTAAAGCAGGATGCTCAAAAATATTCAGCAACTTGTTTTCCCTACCCCCAGCTTATAAAAGGGTAAATCATCATTCTGTACTTCACAGATTCTACAAGGGAAGCTGATTAAATGCTGAGATGCTCAGTTATTGCAGCCAGCAGTCAGATAAACAGGATATGACTATAGAGAAAGAAAAGTTTTTTTATTAACTGCAGAGTAATCAGGTAAAACTTCCCCTTCCATCATTTCAGATGGTCTCTTCCAGCTTTTGCTAAAGGTTCTTTCTTACATTACATTGTACAGTATGTGAGGCTATCTAGAGCTTTCTGAAAAGATCAATAAGATCAGTGAACACTAGCAAAATCAGTTTTAACAACACATCCAGACTTATCTTTCTCAGAAACTAGACAATGTAGGCATTCTTTGACTTAGTAACAGTGGAAAGGAAAGCTTGCATCTCCAGAAATCATTTTCCTTTGATCTTTTCTTGATCAGACACATCAACTTCCCTCAGCTCCACCTACAGAAGCCGCATTAGCCCTTCCCAGATTTTCTTCTTGCTAGGGTATATTGCAACCTAGTAATATTCCAAGGTGAGATATTTTTATCATAAAGCATTTGACTTGAGAAAAAAAGAAAAGAAAAAAAAAAAAGCCTTTTTGGAAGCAAGGAATATGTGTTTTCCCCAAGATATTTACCCCTCGGTTTTAAGGTGGAGTTTCCTATGCATTGTTATTTCTAAACCTAGCTTCTCACAGCTTCTTTTCCTAGCTGTATTTCCAAAAGCAGCTACAATCCATAGTTATTTTCAATCTGCATGTTCATTGCTCTTGATTGTAGTGTTAAAAATCACAGCTCATCTGGGTATGGCTTTTTTCCTCATCTGACTACTGTTTATGTTGGCTAACAAGAATTTGCCTCTGCATCCTCCCCAAGCTGTGACTCTGGTTATTCAATCACGATACATAGAGATCATTTCAGAGATAAGCTCAGATTCAACCAAAAGTGCAGACAAAAAGCACAGGCATTCATTTCACAAACAAAGAACCTTCAGCTGGTTGCGCTCAGACAACAGCACCAATCTACACACAGGCTTTGGGAGACATCTTTCGGATTCTCAGTGAATAAAGAGCCTTCAGAGCCAGCGACTCTCTCTGTCACACACTGAAAATTAATCTTGCAAGCTCCTCTAGGCACAGAGGAAGCAACAAAGAAAACATTCAACTCCCTTTTACATCACATACACATAATACACAAGCGAAGGAGCAAAAATAACACCAGTATAAACCCTTCATCTAGCAGCTCATCACCTCCATTGGAGCTGCTAAAGCAAAGACTTTGTGTCAGCTTCATATTGATCGCAGATGGGAATCGGTTAACCGTTTTCCCTCGCAGAGAATCTCACCATGAAGCTGCAAGCATCTTTGTGATGTAAAAGTTACCAACTCAACAACAGAAAGGAAGCTTCAGCTTCAACACTCCTGAAAATTAGGCAGCCACGTCCATTGTTCCACAGCCTATATTCAAAACTCACAGCACTGTAAGGAATTATGAGTGCCTGGCTGCTGTTCAGAAACGATACCTGGTGGTTTGATGGCTGGGGAAGGGGAGTGGGGGTTCTTCCTTGCTGCTCAATACTCATTATAGCATACGTATGTCTAGATTTTTTTAAAATGCATTCCAATTGTTCTTTAAAAATTAATGGTGACCTTGTGCAGTAGGCTAGTGTAAGTTCAGTATCTACATGTATAGGCTTTCTTACAGAGCTCTGTAGAGGTATTCTCAAAGAAAGAGAGACATTATTGCTGACATTCGCATTGTCAGAACACACCAAGTGTTAACACCTGAGAGTGCTGCAAGGTTGTAAGAATAAACGAGCACAGTTGGCCTGTGATTACTATCACCACACTGACAAACATATGCACATGCATATAAAGACAGTTAGATATATGCATAAAACGTGCATATTTTATATAATACAAACTTACATACGATATAAAGTAATATACAATATAAATAATTCTCTGCTGATCATGGTTTCCAGTTAGACCACATATATACTTACAGGTCGTGCCTGTGCCATAGCATGGATAAGCACTTTTGTGCTAAGTCAGCCCTCCAACATGCTATCTGCAAGCATTTGGGAGGCAGCAGGTCCCAGGTCCTCAAACATCTTTGAATCCAAGTTTGTTGTACATGAGCTATATTGACAAAGTGTTGGGCTTTGAAACCAGTATCTTTAGGCAAGAAAACTTTCTGTTGGCTTAGTCACATCTTTAGGAATAAAGCAGACAGAAACGGTCCTTTCTGTAGCAGGGTCAGAGGAAAGTGTGCAAGTTAACTTTCAGGTGAAATACAAACCTATTTTCCCCAGCAAAGCAGTGAAACAGCAGTGGTAGGGGAAGTGGTTACTGCTGGCTTTCAGTAGGATGACAGCTACCTGCTAGGTGATGCTATAGTTGGCCAGGGTGTAGGTGCTTCAGGATACTTTGGGGACAGCATCCAAAAAGTAAAGAAAGCATCCAGACTCTGTTTCAACAGTAGTTGTAGGCCCTGGCTTATACAAACTTTCCCACTGGTTTCGGTGGTCCATTTGGCATTATGGTGCAAGTCTCCTGGCCACGCTCCAGCAGGCTCAGGCTCCCCAGACACATTTGGCCCTACCTCTTCAGGAGAGGAAGCAGCCCTCTAGGCCAATGCTGAACTCTAGTTTGAGCACGTAACTGCTGGAAACAGACAGCTAAACACAACAGGACACTCACCTCTCCCTCACACAGACCATTTGCACACTCACACTTTGCTGTTTTATTAAAGGCACGTCTTCCTGCCCATGCCATTCAGGGCTCTCTTTGACAACTGTGGAAGAACAGGAGCCCACCCACCTGCTGCCTTCTCTCCCCTTTCCATTCAGCAAAGCTTTAACTCAATCCTACCATTTAAATAATCAAGGCATTAACATGCCGCCACCACATAACTTACTTTTCTTGTATCCCCATCAGGTCCATTTAACTTACAGCATCTCTGAAACGAGGACCAATTACTGCTTTGTGTTTGCACTCCAACATGATTGAGCCCTACTTGTAAGCATTTAAGATAATAATTGCATACTTCTATAAATTGCCGCAGAGACAATTCAGGCATAAATACTTTTCTTCAGCACATATAAAAATCTCACTTTATTTTTGCTATTATTTGGAAACCAAGATACAGGACTGAGGACAATAGGAATTCACAAAACCATGAATTGAAGTCCCCATCTAAAAATGTCAGGACCTCAGTTCAAATTTTTATGCTTACATCTGCTCCTACCTGAACCAAATCTCCAGTGAAGGCAGAAAATAATTAAATGAAGCTCGTGAAGTAGCCATCCTTGAATTTTTGGCTGAGGATGAAATACCATGCATTTTTTATTATTTACTTTTCACTATTTGGGGTTAAATTAGCTTAACATTTGCAAGATGTAGGCATCACTGAATCTAAAGCAGAACCTACATCTGATTTGGCTGCAGATATCATAAACACATTTTTCTGGGGGAGCAGATCTGCGTAGAAAATAAGCAAAAATATTATTAGGTCCAGTTTCACCCTGTGCTGCATATAAATGATGGCATACATTAAAGGGACACAAGCTTTCCAAAGAGGTCATAACAGAGACATTTCAGTGTTCATGCATCATTGTTTCAAATTCATTTCTAGTAGCACCACAACTCATTATTTGTTGTGCTCTTTATCAGAAAAACTATGAAGAGTTATGCTGCTTTATTTTTGTGTATTTCTTCCTCCTTAGAACAAAGAAACTTACAAAACATGGATGTTTTAATTTATGCAAATCTAAAGGTTTCCTAAAATGATGATGAGACAATTACGGTGATACAGATAATTAAATTAACCTTTCTCAATAGCCCATGAGAAAGGAAAGCTAGGCTATCAAAATCAGCTCTAATTGTTTCAGGTGGATGAAAACCAACAACTCAGAACTGGCCATATAAGTCACAGTTACTGTGTGTAACACCTACACGAAGCATGCTCTACTGACAAATTCCGAAGATCAAAAAAATATATTTTTCATAGCAATGGTTTATAAATCTGGGGTTTAAACTACATTTTTGCATCTTAGAAATGCCAGCTCAGAATGTGTATATCTTAATATATTATCACACTAAGCACCCCGCTATTTCCAGAGAACAGGAGAATGTTTCCTTAATCTCAGGAAACTAAGCCATGAAAAATCGCAAGGGAAAGCGTAACTGTGCCCCCTGGTGTGCATTAGTAACAGCATCACACAACAGGTCTCACGTTATGTGCTTTTCTGCTGGCTTAGTTTTCAGGTTTTGAAACTTTTCATGGAATTTGCTAGCTCCAGGAATAATTTCGTACCAAGCAGCAGAAATGCGATAGAGATGAGGCAGCAAAGGGAGCTTCACCGTAGGCCAGCCTTCCGAGCTTACTGCTCGTGAGCACTGTTTGCCCATGACACCCTCCAACCGTGCTCACAGGCACGGGAAATTAAAAAGTTGAATTCAAGCTGAAGGGAAGAAGAAAGCACAACATGCCTACAAGCACACGACTCATTCAATATCACTACCCCCAGGCCAGCAAAGTTGGGGAACGCTGCCACAGGCGGTGTTTTGTGCCTTCTTTAATAAGTCTAGCATACTCTTTATTTATTTATTTATTTTAAATAGGATATCTTGAGTAAGATTTTTTATTATTATTGTTAACAACAACAATGAAGAAAAGTCTGCTAAACTCCAGAGTCATTCCAAATAACAAGGATAGTTGCAGTGACAGCCTCTGAGCTTTTATAACACAATGAAATAAGGTAAAGTGGGGCATCGTCTGGCAATGGCACTGTCTGCCCTATTCTGCTATACCCACTGATACATTTCCCAGAATGGAGACACCAAAGATCTTCAGAGAAATTTGTTCCCAGTTCGACTGAACTTGTTCAGCACACGACTGAACAAGTACTTAGATTAAGTCAATACTGACTGTTACGGATAATCCCCACTTTTAATCAAGCTGATTCTGAGGGACCATGCAGAAGAACAGAGCACATCAAAGTCTGTTTGGGTACAGCACTGGAGGTCTCTTAGTTGACAAGCTAGGTTCCCTTCTCACAGATAATGAAATATATTATATATATATACATACATATATATTTCTAAAGTAGAAATCAAGATTTTATGGCATTAAAACCACAGGCCTAATATGAAGCAGAAAAAAAAAAAAAAAAAAAAAAAAAAAAAAAAAAAAAAAGGAAGGTTTCAGTGCATAAATTGGGAAATAAAATTGTTTCCTCCACTCCCCGCCGCCACAGATTGTTAACATTCTTGGTGTGTCTAACCATGTGTGCTGCTTCAGGAGTTTTATTTGAGACATGCAGACCCACAGAAACCCAAGTTATCCATGTAAGATAGGCTGGTTTCAGGGCTTACACCAGGCTGTTTTCTTTCAAGCTCCTCCAGTTTCACTTTCCCCATTCCAGGGCCAGCAACCTTCACAGAGGAGGGGGAAATGTTAGAATTCAAAACAATAAAAACCCTGAAGCTTACAGGGGAAAAATTAACAAGACAGCAAGATGTAGGTCTGCAAAAGGGCAGACAGAGCCTCATTGCCAGAAATGGAGGAGCCTGGAAGAAGTTCAGCCATCCTGAGTATCAGGAAAGAGATGCTTTTTTTACTTTCTAAAATACTTTCACTCCAATTACTATGAACAAACATCACTTTAAGAATTTGTTCAGAGGAAGGGCATGGAAATATTTTTTTCTAAGCAGATCTTGAAATGCTTGTTTGTTTTGTTTCTCTATGTTGATTCAAGAACTAGCGTAGACCTCTGTGTGAAACATCAGGTATTCACGTCTATTACTCAGCAGACTTCAGAAATCCTACAGAACTGCTGTACTGAAATGCAAGCAAATTGGTATTGAACTACCTCTAGAGAAGCTTAAACTCCTATTTCAAAGTGTGATGGAGAGAGTTTTAGCATATTGAACAAACTTTATAAAACCCATTCTTGTGCTTCTTGCAGGAAAAAGAAAAACACAAATTATTTCCTGCAGCCAGAAAGTCAGTTCTGATAAGAGTTTTATGTAGCTAAGCACGTTTTAAGATGGAATAGCCTTCTTTCCATATAATTTGCTATTTCTCCCCATTCTCCCACTACCCCAAAAGTCCATTTTTAAGCAAATTGAGAGCAGTGGTTTTCCTTTGAATTCGATTTAAAAAAAAAAAAAAAAATTATTATAATTCTGCTAAGTAAGACTGTGTGCAAGAACTCATCTCTCAGCCAGGAAAAAGTTCTTGTGAGAACTAAAATTTTGAAACTGTTTAGCTTTCAGGTAGCATCTTCATAATAATTGCCTTACTTTAAAAAAATGAATCTTTATCTTCAGAAAATCCAGTCTGTAAATGACATGTTCAAGGACATCCAATCTCCTCTTGCCACAATAATCCTTCTTCATGGCCCTTCAGTTCCCAGCGTGTGCCACCCACCCAGTCTCAACTTTGCTGTTTTCAATCGTTAATGATGGTCTAGTGTTAATTATTCTTCAAAAACAGAAGAATGGTGCATCTGCATGGATTCTGAAATGTTATTAGGTGGAACGCAATCCTTCTCTCCTAACATCTTACTAGGTTCAGGTTGGAGTTAAATGACCTCTTATATCACAGCTGGCATTTTTTAAGCAAATCCTTTGACTCCTCTCCTCCTTAAGAGGGAAAGGATACGCTAGCTATACCCTTCAACAATTTCTTCTTTATTTATCCCCGGAGGCTGGTCTTCTCAGTTTTACCTTCCCTAAAAGAGTTGTAAATTGAGATAAACTGTAATTACCGTAAACCTGCAATCTGAAACAAGAAACAAATCCTATTCTCACTTTTCTTTAAAGCTAAACCTTCTCTTAAAATGCAAGCAGAGACACAGCCATCTGCTCTCTTTTCTTTGAGTGCAAAAAATTCAGCTTGAAAATACACAGACTGATCAGACATTCAGGGTTTAGGCAGTATTTCCATTGTATGAAAGAAGGGCAGGCAACGGTAGCAAAATGGGTGTCGTCTTCATTTAAGGCATTCCTGAGAATCAACGACTTGTCAAGACTGACAGTGGTTGAAGGAGGAAGATGAGACCCTCTCCTTTGAAACACAAAGAAAATGTATGTCCCATAAGTGGCTTACTTTAAGGGCAAAGCTATACGGTAATTTTAGCAAGGGGCACGTTTTAGGTAAGCCAGCAATGCTGAAATGTTATCACTCACTACACAATATTCCAGCATGCAAACTTCAATGAAACATCTTTTAATCCCAAAATATTGGGATCTCAAGAGGAGCTACAGAATGAACAGTACTGCAGATGTGTACCGGGACTTACCTCACTGTGTTAAATTTAAACAAAATTTAGGAAAGCCTACCATGCAGCCAAAGGCTGAGGAAATATGAAATATAGTAGTCCCAAAGAGGTTTCAGAGTGGTGAAAAGAAGAAACAGAAATTGAGATTAATTACACTATCTTACAGTCACAGCATTCCACATTTGTATGTCATATGTATGCTTGTGACAGGCTGTACAACTCTGCAATAGACAGTACAACATACCTATGAGAAATGTGGTTTTATTCCCCTTCACTGGGATGAGAACTTTTCAGCATTTACTGCATTATGATATTCCCTTTATTAACTGGTCATTCTCCTCAACTCTTTCTTCCCTTTTCTTTCCCCCAGTTCTACAGTTTTGAGATGCAGCATAAACTATATGGCCTTTCTCACTTAATATTTTGAAAACTACTCAACTTCAAATTACTTTTTATGCCTATCAGCTGGTAATAGAACTTCTTTTGAAATCTCTTTGTAGATATAAAGTCATCAGACCTATAAATCATTACATTGCTTTTAGGCAAAGATTTCTCACACCTTTCTTTCCTCTGCAGGTCATATCAAACATGTTGTTCCAACCAACCACTAAACAGGCCTGTGCTTCTCTTAACCTATGTTTTCCACTGAAAACAAAGCTTCAATTTGAGAGGAAGAAAGGAAGGAAAAATTTTAAAATAAAATAAAATAAAATAATAAAATAAAATAAAATAAAATAAAATAAAATAAAATAAAATAAAATAAAATAAAATAAAATAAAATAAAATAAAATAAAATAAAGGAAAAAGAGAGGGAAAGGGGGGAAAAAAAGGACTCTGAAAACTGACTTTTCTCTTTTGACAAAAATGCAAAGTATTTGAGTAAATACTTTTTGTTAAGTTGACTCCAACCCTTGCCAGGCTTCCTGGATGGGCTCTGCAGCAGTGCTGTAGCAAGGCTGCTCACTGAGGTGGGTAGTGGTAAGGCACCGCATGCTGCTTTCAAGAGGCAAAGCAAATCACTGCAATCGGTGTGTTTGGTTGATGTCTGAAACACTACTGCTAAAGCAAAATGAGGGGGGAATTGATGAAGAGGAAGGTCAGGACCAGATGTTTCTTAGAGAAGCAAAGACAAAAAACAAATTTGTTGCTCCTATTTCTTCATGTCTTATTAACAAGAGTGGAATAGATACCAAGCCTGTTTGAAGCTTGTTTAAATAAAGTTGTGTAATGCTTGGTAAGATAACAGGTATAAAGGTTTCACTTCAGCTTTTTAGAGGATAAAACATATTCAAAGTCAAAAACCTTTTGTAAGATAGCTTCATTAACACTCAAAAGATGTAAAAAAAATATGAAATTCTTCTAGCACAGAGAGCAGCTACAAACATAGTCACCCTCACCTCCTGAGCATCACGTTACTTGATAGAAACTCCCTCTGGAAAAGACATTAAACCACATTAACATAGAGCTTCCCACTTCAGAGAACAGAATCTCTTCTCGGTGACTGGAGCAAACAGAAAGAAAAATGATGTCTCGAAAGGTGACCTCCGAACACTTTTATAGAGAGGCAATAAGATAAACCTATTCTCCCAAAATAGAACATTGCAAGAATTGCAGTAACAAGCTAAAGGCTATTAGTTCAATTGTCCTATAGCAAGGAGAAAGCATTTTGTTTAAGAAACTATGAATTAAGAAATATTACATTAAGCAGAATTCAGTCCTGTATGACCTTTCCCATTGACAACACGGCATGAGTAATCTGTAGAAACACTAGTCTTGTCATGGCAAGCAGTGCGTAGCAGCATTAATGCTGTAGACCTTCAAAGCTCCCTAATGATAAATGGTAACATTGCAGTGGTGCTAGTTAGCATGCAGAGTGCCAAAATCCCTTGAGAGATAAAATATTCCCACAAATACATATCGCTCATTACAGCTTTGTAAGGTAAACACAACAGATTTCTTACAAACAAGTTGAGCAATTGAAGGCAGCCTTCAATTTTATTCAGTAATCGGGTTGACATTTTTTTAGAAGCAATAAGAGTACAAATTCGTACAGTTTTTAGTCAATAAAAAGCTGCTTTTATAGCCCATAGAAATGCTAAACTTGTAGGCTTTGAGGATTTATACATAAAATCGAAGCTCAAAAATAGGCAAACTATTCTTTCATTCCTCTTTAAAAATATTGGAGCCTTTGAGTCAAGCTAACTTACATATTTTTCAAAAATTCAAATATTCACATTTTCCTAAAACTTTTATGTCAAAAATATAGTTTACAGACTTCCTTTCACTTTTCACAGTCTAAATATATAAATGAATACATAAATCAGCAGCATTTGATGCTTTTCTAGAACAAAGAACCCTGTTAGGGACACTGGGCACGGCCTCTTCGGGCTGCTCTGGGGCAGGCCCTTTCTGCTACGCCCGGTGCCCGGGATCCCAGGGTCTCTGCCCAGGCTGGGGGATGTGGCTGCTGCTTTCCTGCTTTCCCCTTTGCAGGTTCACCCAGCTGAGCACACTCTAGAGACACACAGACACACAGCCTGCATCCACAGACACGGAGAGCATGCTGACATGGCTGGTCACACAGACCGCCACCGACAAGTTGCTGTCTTCAACAGTGCCCATGCACAGGACTGCCATAGAACAAGCACAGCCAGCCAGGCCCCCTTCCTCCTCTTCAGCTGGCAGAGACAGCACACAAGTGCAGGCACACGCTCAGCACTCTCTGTGTTACCAGCACACACACACATCTCTAGCTCCCTATGTACCATCACGACCCATCCAACAGCCCTGCCCAGGTTCCCAGCCCTCTCAGGTGCCCAGCAGGCCTTCACTCCCCTGCTGGTCCAGCTGGAGGCTCGCAGGCAAATGTCAGGCACACCAGCTTTGGGGTGCACCACGCACCAGCTGGTTTGAGGAGCACACACTTCCTGTCCCGGTGGTTTAGGCACCAAGTCCCCAGTAAGTCCCCCAAAGCTCCAGTAGCTGGGACCAGGACCCCCACTGGCTGCAGGGCACCTACACCCCAGTCTGGCTGCAGTCACAGGCCCCAGATCCACTCACACCAGTCCCCAGTAGCTGGCATCTTATCCTTGCAGCACTCACATACACAGGTGAACAAGATTAAGAAACGATTTTATAAGAGGCTATGACAGACTGCTGTGATCAGGCACAGGACTCAAGTAAGAGTGCTAACTGGCCCCATTTTACATATTACCATCCCCTTTTACACCCCTTTCTGTCCACTCCCCTTTTGTTCCTCCCTGAGCTCCTTTCTCCTGCACATTGCCCCAGTAAGTTTGCATAGCTCCACAAGTCCCTGCAGCACCCGGGAGCCTCAGGTTTCATCCTTATCACCTGAAAAGTTTGCCTGCAGTTTGCTGATAGCCCGTCAATTATTTTGTTCCTGGTCTTCATCTGTGCTATGTTTGTCTGACAGGTCTATGTCTATTTTGGTTACTGCTTCCCACTTTTACTTAGCATCCTATTTGACAAGGTCTTAGATTGTCAGATATCTTAAAAAAATAATAATAATAAATAAATCCCATATTCCACATACCTTTACAGATTTCTGATTGACATTATGTGATAAAATAAAATGCACTTCAGAAGTATCAACGGAGAAGTTGTCATCGGAGTTTTGAACCTTCTACTTTTGATTCAGGTGTGCTCAGGCAAGCATTGTATTCACTGCATAGTACCGAAAAGTTACACCCAGTTTGAATAAAGGGTGAGTTCAGTTCAAAATACAGGGCAGATAGTAGACACAACTCTAGAGAAAAGTAAGTCAAGATAGTCCACAAACCAAAGGCCAGCATTTAGCCCGTGACTGTACTTGCTGTAGAATTACATATTGGCATAGCACTTGGAACTGTTGGAAAGATGAACTCGTCCCCCAACCTCAGTCCTTCCCAGGAAACTGGGAACACGTGGCAGTTCATGCACGCTCCCCCAAACACGCTCCCAGTATCAGTGTTATCATAGCAATTATACTTTACAAAATATTCTGGAGTTTCTAATTGAGTCATGCAGCATTCACGAAGAAAACAATTTTTTCTCTCAAAGACATAGCTTATGAATCCTACCTGCTTACAGATAAATTTGACACTATTGGAAAAATAAAGCAACTGATTTAGGAAGCAAGAATTATTCACAACGAGGAGTTACACATTATTAACCATTTTTTGTTTCTTAATCTGTTCTTCCCATAATATAGATAGAACAACTCTGCCACCTAGAGTAAAATCTAGGACCAAAATGAAAAGATTCGGTGAACACATACTATCTGCTTGACTAACGTGAAATGGAAGAGATACCTTCGGTTGCAGATAACTAAATGCAAATATTGTAGTTGTGGTTTTGTTTTGTTTTTCATCGTGTTAAAAAATGCGTAGTAGGCTGTTTGTTATCAAAATCAGCAGCATTGCCAGAGAACTGGGCAAAATATATAAATACAGTCGAGATCATTTACATTTTTATTGGCCCTTTCATTACAAACATCTCAAAATATTTCCAAGATTTCACAGAGTAGTTATCCATTTCCCCATACAAATGGGATAGAATTTTCTTCACAGGATTTTAAATTACAAATCAGTTTATTTGTGCAAATTGAGAAATTGTAACCCAATTTAACATAAAAATGGTTCTAGTTCATATATGTATCACATTTCCAAATATCTCTATTCCTCAGGAATAAAAAAAAATCTGCTGCCAGTGGATATGCAAAACACTGTCCATCAGTTGGAAGGGGAAAAGGGAGGACATGGCAAAGCAGAGCAATTCCTTACATAGACATTTTTTTTTAATTTATATAAAACCTTGGAATTTTAGCATCTTATTAATATGAATTAATGCATCTGACTCCAGCTCTGTAGCTCACAGGGGTGAAGAACTGATCTCTCCTTGGATATGAATCTATTGTTTTAAAAAATCAGATAAATTTAAAGCAATAAATCATCTTATTCTGGGAGCTGAAAGTATATACTCTTAGCTCTTCCATGAACAGTTATGTCAAAGTACCAAATAGTGCATAATATTTTTTCCTCTGGTGACTGAAATACATTTATCATCACGGTAGATGGAGATTTACTTCCAACTAAATGGAGTAAATATATGATTTTTTTTCCTCTATGTTCTCTCTCTCAGGCAGAGGAAAACAACACCCTTAGGAGTGTATGCAGGGTTAATCCCCAGCTCACCAAGCACTGGTTGAAAAGGTAGGGACAAGAATTCCCTTCAGAGGCAGGTACTCGATGCAGCTTCTGGGTTGCAAGATCTTTAAAATTATTTGTTGCTTGAAGCCAGGAGGGCTTGTCAGATAAAGCATCTGTCTTTTTCACAGTTCTTTTCCTTAAACACCTGCTATTCCTGGAGACTAGATAGTGAGATAGCTGGACCTTGACATGACTTATCACAGCCATCCTCATGGAGATGCTTTTGTGATAGAAAAAGCACCAAGAATGAGTTGCTGCCGGAATTAAAAATACCCTGTGTTTATTGTCAATAATCTGTTGCACCGGATGCACATAGTACACATCATCTGAGGATCTAAGTGTTTTGCAAACATTAATTAAGCTCTGCATGCTGATATGATTCACTGAATGCTATTATCATACCCAAGGAATGCAGGAAAGAAAGGTATTAAAGCAGAGTACGGGGAAGCAAGCCCTTGAAAGAACAATGTTTGGTTCCATTTCAGATCACATTAGCATACATTCCAGCACAGAGAAATTAAAAACTAAGGATTACTCAAAACAGAGCATTTCATTTTTACATGGTTTATGAAGCATGGATACTTTAGAAGTAGTAGTTTCTTATGAGCATTTTCTTGCCTCTTGTGGAACTATATATTAACATTTCCCAGTCCTATTATTTGTTTACTCTGATCTCACTTCTCTTCTTACATTCACCTGTCTATTCAAATCTGCTAGTCTTGTCCTACTTCAAATCATTTGCCCTTTGAGCATCACAGTTTCTCCAAGCACCCTATCCTGCACGTTCTTTCACTTGACAGTTCTTCCAGTAGTCAATGAACATTTTCCCTTCTCAACCTTTGCCACATTTCTTAACAGTGCACTGCAGTTTGGGCTTACTGGGGAGCTGACTGCTTACTATTGTTAAAGACAGGGTGTAAAAAGGTCTCAGCAATATAGAGCAGCAACCGATAGTCATTGTCCTCCAGTACTTCCTTTCTTCTCATTGCCAAAGCAGAGAAAAAGTGAAGAGCATTTCCTCAAAGTTTCAATAGCTTGTTTGTGTTGTGGTACGTCTCCGTAGTATTGGTCATGGTAACAACAGGAAATTAGTATGACTGCCTCTCTGCCTGTATGCTAACACTCTCGGCATGCAGAGCAAATGCTGAAAATTTGAGTTCTGCATGCAGTTGTAGGGCTGCTATCTCATTAGTCTCCATGCCCCCAGTGAGATGTGGCGAGAGCACTCACACAGCTCACGTGCTGGGAAGGGTGGGTATGGTACATTCTGGACAAGGAGGAAGATCCAAGGAATTACAGACCACTTGACCTTACCTCCAACCATGGCAAGGCGAAGGATCAAATCATTCTGGAAGCCATTTCCAAAATGGGTTAGTCAGCAGGAATTTACAAAACAGGAATCATGAGTGCAGTGGGTGAGTACAGAGCAGCAGGTATGGTTTATCTCAACTTTAGCAAGGCTTTTGACTGCCTCCTATAACATTCTTACACATGTACGGACAAATACAGACTAGATAAATTCACAGTAAAGTGGACTGAAAGCCGACTGTACTGCCAAGCTCAACAAGTTGAGATCAGCAGCACAAAGTCTGGCTGGAAACCAGTAACTGGTGGTACACCCTTGGAGCTGATAACTGGGGCCCAATTCTGCTTAAACTCTTCATTAATAATCTAGATAAGAGAATAGAGCACATCATCAAGTTAGCAGATGATGTGCAAATGAGGAGGAGCACCTGATACACCAAAGGGCATGTTGCCATTCAGAGGGACCTCAACAGCCTGGAGAAACGAGCTAACAGGAACTTTGTGAAGTTCAGCAAAGGGAAATACCAAGTTGTGCACCTGGGGATGAACAACGCCATGCACGAGCACAGTGTGTGGACGAACTGGAAGGAAAACAGCTCTGCAGGAAAAAAAAAAAAATGGAGGATCCCAGTGGACAAGAAATTGAACATGAGCCAGTAATATCCCCTTGAAACAAACGACAACAGCCTTCTAGGCCACACTAGGAACAGCACCGCCAGAAGGCAAAGGGGAGGTAATACTTCCACTCCACTCAGTGCTGCTGGTATGTCAACACCGTAAGTGCTGTGACCAGTAGAAGAGAGATGGGTATACTGGAACAGTTCCACTAAGGGACTGTGAAGATGACTGCAGGACAGAGGCAACTTTCATCTGTAGAGAGGCTCAGAGATCTGGGATTGTTTAGCCTGTAGATGAGAAGGCTCAGAGAATTTTGTCAATGTGCATCAATATCTGGTGAGAGCAAGAATAAAAGACTAAGCCAGACTAATTGCAGTGGTACACAGTGAAGAAGGGGGGGTGGGGGGGGGGGGGAGGGCACACACACACACACAAGGAAACAGCTGTAACTTCAAGTGATTAATTACATCTAAGGAATTTTTATTTTTTTCCCCAACTGAGGCTGATCACACACTGGGACAGTTTGCCCAGAGAGGCTGTGGAGGCCCCAGCTGTAGAGCCACTCAAAACCAAACTGAGCACAGGCATGAGAGCCTGCTGTAGGGAAACCTCAGCTTGAAAAAGGGGCATTTTATTAAACAGTCTCTTCAATCTTAGCAGTTCTGTGCTTCTGTGACCAAGTTCTAGTGAGTGAATAAAGGTTTTAAAAATAAAGGGAGGGGGAAGAGACATTGTTCCTCAGTACACTTCAAAATCAACTTATGGAAAGAGATCAGCCTGACATTCTCAGAAAACATATGCTATCTGCAATCCACTAGCAGGTTAATCAGACATCTCAGTAATTCTGAAATTTTAGGTGGATTTATCGAACACGCATATCAAAGAAGTCAAGCAGCAAGGCTTTTCTCTTGGAAAGGAAACAAACTCCAGAAACAGGGAACCTGCTTTAGCAGAGTACACGTTCATGCCTTCAGCTAATGAGCAGCAATGTCAGGATAAGCCTGCGCATTCCTTTCTATTACTCCATTAATTTAGAGTGGTTTTCAAAACAAAAAAAAATAGCAATACATCTGTGAAATAAATACAGAGCACTGTTGAAAGTCTTTGTGATGGTCCCATGCCACTTCACATTCCCAGATTTGTGTCTTTTCCTTCCCCCATCATCTGTCACTTTCTGAAACTCCCTGTGTAAGATGAAGAAAGGTCAAAGCTGCTTGTTATTTTTATACTCTTTCCTGGCTTTTCATTTTGCTTTGCACTTTTTTTAATATATGAATAGATTAGTGTGTCCTGAAAGACAGAGTAGAGTCTCATGTGGCTTTGAAAATCAAGACTTCTCTTTGCAGGAGGAAATGTTCAGCTCTCAGAAGAGTTTCATCCCTTAATCCGTTGAATTACTAATACCTAGAACTCAGAATAGCACTTTCAATTAACAGAAGCTTAACATTTATTCAACCCCCTGCAGGAAGCAAGTCACTATTACCTTTTTTTTACAGAACAATTGAAGTGTTTTAATTAAAAGTCACAAAGCAAATGAGCAACAGTAAGAACTAGATTTGAACCTCCCATGTGAAGCTTAATCAAAATGTATTACGCTATTTTCTTGCATTCATTAAAGCAAAGATCCGAAGGTACTACCTTTGTTGATAGTTACCTTTGAAGGACCAGAAAACAATAGAAATCTTTCACTTCAAAGTGACAACAGACAAAACAATAGAATTTCTCCACTTGAAAGCTACATTGCTGTCTTAAAGTGTTAGTGGGAACTTATGCTAAACTTTAGCCATACACCTTCCATATACATATGTATGTCAATGCCCACATTGTTAGCAGATGTAGAGTTCAAAGTGGGCAACGTGAATTTCTCATAAGGAAGTCTTCTTTTCCCCCACCTTATTATTGTGAGATTTGCTGTGCTAGGTAGTAGGTATTTCATTAGACTGAACCTGGCAAAGCTGCTCTGGGTTGTGTCCTATCAAGTAAGGACCTCAAAATGGACAAAACAGAAGCAGTAGCAGTCTACGCAGAGTGATCAAATACAGACTTGAAGTGCACGAGGAAAGCTCAGCTGGGGCTGGCTGCTGTTGACAGCGAAGGAACCAAGTCCCACTGGTTCATTAAAAGCAGCTTTGAAAGACCTGTAGTTTTGTAGTGTATTTGCAGAGTACTCGTTACCACATCAAATGAAAGTGGCTGCATAAAGATTCATGAAGCTAACCTGTTGACAGTTGTGAGCAAGATATTACAGCTGTATTTTACTACTAGAAAACAGAAATAAAGAACACTATACTGCTTCATTTTCACTAAGCACAATGGGCAAATGATTTGCAATGGTGCAAAGCACGTGTAACAGTAAGTTATACCTTTATGCTATAAAGTCATGCAGTCATATATGTGACACCATTTTCTATGCATTTGTAGAATCCTGTATTATGGTGCTGTGGAAGCAAAATAACTGAACTTCAGTAATTAGGGTTTTGTCACACTTCCAGCATTATACAGAAAGAATTTGCTAGTTTCAGCTGGCCATGTAATGCTAGCAGAGATGGGGGCAGAAATGTAGCAGAAATTATAGTAATTAAAAGTCTTCCAATAAGATAATTTGGAAAAATAAATGACCAAGGTAACTTGATGAGTTATAGTTCCAAGCTGGCAAGTAAATGGAGCACTAGTTAAGTGCTTCAAGCGAATAGGGTACTATTCGAAAACAATTTAAAAACACACGTTGGCAAATCCTTCTGTTGTCCATACAATTAAGCTATAAAAATTCAAGGAGGCAGCTGATTTTAGATTCACAATCCAGCAGCAGTATTTCACTGAAAACTGATTCAGTTTTTCAATTCCTGACTGTCCTATTCTTCCATCTCTGAATTCTTCATTGCTCCCACTAACTACAGCCTGCGGTGGAGTATTGATCAAATCAGGTGTCCTTTGCTGTTGCAAACTACTACAAACATTACAATTTCAATGACAACAGGAGGCCACTAATAATTTAGTGATTCCCTCAAAGCAATTAATCACCCTGCACAAGCTGAGGGTAGCTCCTAACACAGTTACCAGGAGCTTTGAACTATTACAGCTGCTGTGAGAAATAGACACACCATGCAAAGACTGGTAACGATGAAGTCAAGAAGCCCCATTCAATACATGGCTTCACACTGGTTTGGTTTGAATTTGGGAAGTCATACCTCAAAGGTCAATAGGTTCAGTAATCTAAGAAGCAGTGACTGCAACTGTCTAGGAACAAATGCATGGGAACAGCTATTTTCAAGTAGTGAGGACAGTAGGATTTTAATGTTATATTATTTCCTATTAGGTTTTTCTCTGCTTAGTTTACTTTTAGAATTTCTGGTTTTATTTCAGATTCAGAGAAACCTCTTATTAATATGCAACTGACTCGTTCCTTCCTCCATAGCTAGGTGACCGACCTAAGAGCTGTAATAAGTGAAATTCTCTCATCTGCTTATTCCTTTAATGGCAAAGCATGGACACACAGATTTCCCTAAAGTCTTCCATAGACGAATTTTGAATGTGATATATCCTGAACACAGAACTGAAACAGTGATTCAACAGTGCAAAACCCTCAAGAAAGAAAAAAATAGGAACAGCTAGTGTTTCAGAAGAGTTCAGGCTGCATTTAAGTGAAGGAGCTATTTGTTCAACTTCCAAGCCTTTCTGTTCAAATGAATGTTTGACTTCTCCCAGACTGGGAATATAGTAAGAAATAAAAGGTCTTTTCATAAACAGCTAGGAAATTGAGCTGCCTGCCTAGTTTATATAACTCTTTGTAAAGAAGCCATCCTCAAATGTGCATACTAATTTTCCCTTGTGAAAAGGAGCAGCAATAATAACCAACAAGTTGAACGTTAGCATATTTGCGACCTAGCTGTCAAATCAAAATGTGTGAATTACAGTGCTGCCTTCTCCATTGATGTTCAGAATTTAACATATGCCAGCTTACACAGTGCTTGGAGATGAAGAGCATCTTTAAAGGGATGGAAAACATACGCCCCTTTCTCCCTGTGGAACAAAAGAAGAAAATTAATGTTTGGTTGTAATGCAACAAAATCAATCACAGCTCTTTGATAATAGGTTTGTTGGAGCTCCCTTGGAAAATAGGACTCTTGAGTATTCTTAACTACAGCAGATACAGATCCAAAATAGCCTTTGCAGTTGCAGCAAATTCATGCCAAGGAAGGTTGATTTATTTCCATACAAATCTCAGAACAGTTTTGTTCCACAGGAATACTGAAATATCTGGCAGAGGCCAAAAAGCCAAGATGATCGTCTGATCCAAAGGGAACACAAAGATGATTGGAGGGCTGGAGCAACTCTCCTATGAAGACAGGCAGTTAGAGTTCAGATAATTCGGCCTAGAGAAGAGAAGACTCTGGGGAAACCTTACAGCAGTACTTAAAGGGATCCTAGAGGAAAGATAGGGAAAGACCCTTTATCAGGGAATACAGTGATAGGACAAGGGGTAACAGTTTTAAGCTAAAAGAGGGTACATTGAGGTTAGATATTAAGAAGAAATTATTTGCATTGAGGATGGTGAAGCACTGGAACAGAAGCCCTGGATACCCCATCCCTGGAAATGTTCAGGGCCAGGTTGAGTGGGGCTTTGGGGCAAAGTGTTTTTGAAGAGTATATACTAAATCCCTCAACATGACTGATTCAAGAAGATCAAAATTAGCTTTTAAGAGAAATTAGTGTCATGGCTGCTAACAATCAACTTGCATAATCGCCATTCTCTACATATCCAATTCCAATCCTGACATCTTACATGTTCACACTGATAGCAGCTGAATGCTGAGTTCTCACTTGGACTGCCAAGTCTCTTTCCCGAGTAATGAATTACATCCAGAGCATTCTAGGGATCAAGTAGTTAACACTTCTAACATACATTTATCAAAACTGATCACCTAACCACTCATCTACACTTGTTCATATTTGTCTTGTTTACACTGAATTTCCAGTAAATGTCTTTTGCTTCCTTCGCTTACATTTCATCTTTTCCATCATTAACAAAGTTAAATACTGATAAACCTAACATGGAACCATGGTGCCTTCACTGTTCCCACCAGCTACACGAGCATATTACTTTACCCCTTTTAGTGTCTGAACACTTGACAGTTATGTCATGAACAATTTTTTTGGTAGCCCTGTGTAAGAGGAAATTATATTTTCCTTTATTTACTACTTTGGGATGTTGAAGGACAAAGTAATATTGATTTTCCTGTTCAAAAAATAACCTGAGTCAAGTGAAGTAAGTAGATCTACTTCAAGGCTTCCTCCTGTACTGTCATGTTTTAGATGGAAAACATTTCAATATTTTGGTGAGTGAGAACTGTCTCCACTCTGTAGAGTCTCTAGAAAACTAACGTGCTTGTCTATGGCTAACATTAGCAATATATGCACTGAGCAGTCGGCTCAGACTGTGACCCAATAGCTCTGGCTAGACCTGCCAGGAATCTTAAAATGAAGTATTCCACGCTCCACAAAACAAAATTCCAATAGAAACTTCAGAAAAAAAAAAAAAAAAGAAAAAAAAAAAACACTTGGGTTTGCCTGTATGAGGTGCACTGACACGCACAAAGCAGCAGAGGTATCCCAGGCCTTGCTTAGGCAATAGAGGTTGCAGGAGGTTCACAAGGGGATAAATTGCACTCCAGAAACTCTTCTTTGCATTACACAACAAAAAAAAGTCACTTTTGCTACAAAAGAACTTCATGTTGAGATAACGATGGATTGAGCAGCTTATCAAAAGAAATCGAGGTTACTGATACACAGCTCACTGCTGTATTTGGTTACTTTACGCTAGAAAACTTGTCTTAAAATGATTTATTCTTTCCTCTTTGAAGTTTCATAGCTGAAGCTGGTTGTTCTTTTTACTTCTAATTAAATTTGGAGTTCTTGCTGTTTACGAATCCAAACACACACAAAGCAGAAACGCTACAGCTAAAGCACACCTTTGAACAATTCATTGTGGACTTATTAACTAAAGTTCTTTAGGAAGTGCGATAAGCCTCATGAGAAGTCTACTTTCAGAGGATCTTCGCTTGTTACATACTGGTGACTCATTAATTTTCATCAACTTTCTCCAAAACTCGGTGTGTTCTTTCCTATGTCTCTGCTGCTTCTTCAGCCCCAAACAGAAATTAATCAAAATCTCTGGCAACGTAAACTACAGCTATGCAGGCTTTTATCTACTTTAACTAGACAACAGCAGGCTTAAAAAAAAAAATGCTTTAAACACCACAAGATTTGGTGTTTTATTTTGTACCCATCTATCTTGAAGCATTTCTGGCACATAACGTTGGTATACCATTGGAGACAGACAAAACATCCAAAATAACATTCTTTTATCTACTTCCTCTAAAATTACTAGAAAAAGATTAACATATTTTATAGTTGGAGCAGAAAACAGAATGGATTTTTTCCCAAGCCATTATTTTTATTCACAATCCTCTGATTATTTTCATATTGCTAAGCTTTCCCTGTATAAAACCAGTACTAATGAGAGAAGTTATAGAATGAGTAGATTTAAATAGAATGTATGGAACAAACGGAAATCCAGGATGAGATTCTGAAAATATTTCTGGAATGCTTTCAGCCACTCCTTGAATACAGAAGACCCCTGGCCTTCACCTCACTAAGGCTAAGCAGGATGCTGCAGACGTTCACCAGCAATGCCAGCACCCAGTGGAGCTGTTAAAACTGTCAGTTTAAAAGCTTAAATTTGACAAGGTCAGGAAATTGACTTCAATTCGGTAGTAATAAAAAGTAGTTCATCTAGAATGAAAGAGATCTAACTTCGGTGACTGAATCCCAGCCCGCTGAAACTGGTCTTTATGCAAAGCTCAGCACTATCATCCCACGGTATTAAAATGCTCTGTGGTCCACTTGCCTGGGTGCCAAATTTAACGGCTAAAAAAAAAAAAAAAAAAAAAAAAAAAAAAAAAAAAATTTATTACAGCCTATGCTAAAATAAGCTCATTCACAACTTTCCAGAGAAATGAATGGTCGGTCCCCAACAGAAAGTAATTTAGCTCTCCAAAGATGCAGAGCTGATTCATATATAAGGTTTAATCAAGGGTAATAGGGACAAAGTGAAGTGAAGCCAGTGACCATCTCACACACCACATTACTGCTTCTGTAGTGAGCTATGTTAGACTAAACTGAGAATAACTTATAAACAGTTCTGATTTCCAATAACCTGTTTCTTTCTAGAGCAGAAATTTATTCTGTACTATAAGTTGTCTGAACACCATTCACATGGTTTCCATGGTCCCTCACCTGTATTGTCATTCACCTGCTTATCTCACTGCAATTTTATTACCTTCAGATAGGTGGGACTTTAAATGTAAGGCATTCCGTTTGCAGCAGAGGTTACAAGACAACTCATTTTAAAAACTGTTCTTCATGTGCAGCTTGTGCTTCTTCTCAGTCATGAAGAGTTAGTAACGTAAGGAATATTAAACAGTAAGAACTTTTAAGAGAGCCTGAAGATTCTCAAACCACTCCTTATGATCAAAATCACAAGGCATCATACCAATAGTTAATTGGAAAGGCTTTTCACCTTGTTCAGAACCTTCCCCCACCCCCCCCAAATCCTCAACATTCATAGTATGAAGCAACTTTAAAAGTAAAAGTGTCTTTCAAAGCAAGAGCCCTAAGACTCAGAATCTCCAAGCCTAATAAGTCTGCCCAAACCTTTTTCTTCCCAGTACAATTGATATCAAATTTAATGATCGCATGGTAAGCAAAGAAATACTGGCCAGACTTCTAAGCATAACAAAAAAAAAAAAAAAAAAAAAATTAAAAAAAATAAAAATATCAATGTTTATATACTCTGGGAAAAGTCTCAAATGAATTAGCATTACATAACATTTTCACTAACACAATTTCACTTTTCAAAACGGAAATCAGATTTATTCAACATTAAGTGTAACAACACATCAGAAATCAATATCCACTTATAAAATAAAGCAAAATAACATGAATAAACACAGGAAAATACTGTCTGAGACTCTCCAAGCAGGACATTTCTCATAAGACTCACAGGAAAAAAAAAATCATATGCAAACAGACTCAATTCCCAAAAACTCAGTTCTTTCCAGTTGTAAAGCAATATATAGCCAATGGGAGGTAAACTAGAAAGGGGAATGAAATGCATCATGCTGTACAACACTAAAGAAATACTCCAACTGCATCTGTGTACAGCATTAACAACATGCAGTAGATGAAGTTAAAAGCAAGTACATTGTGTATACATTAGAGAGACAGAAACTGGTCGGTCTCAGGGCTTTGTTTCTTATTTTAGTTCAGCTAATGAAAACAAACAGCAGCTAAGAGCAAGTAGAGGAAGAGCAGAATCTGCATGGAGGACAACATATCTTCCCAGAACAGTAAAGCATTTTAAGAAAGACTTAGATTGTGCACTTGTTTACTTGTCTTGGTCCTCTTCTTGCTATGTCATTGAAAAACAACCTATATCCAATGATGGTCTTTATGCAAGTATCTACAGTTTTAAAAAGCTGTAATTAAAAAAACAATGCAAGTCACTCAAATTCTGCTAGTTTTCTCAGTCAGGTATTAATATGCTGAGCACTCACTACTAAATGTTTTTGTTTTTTGCTTTTTTTTTTATTGAAAATAAAAGCAGGGGAAGACATCTCCCAAATAGCCTTGCTAAAATGTGGGGTTAAAAGTAATTATTTTTGTTGCTTGCAGCGTGTAATGTGAAAACACATGATATCCAATTCATTTCATTAAGAGCTATATAAACAAGTCCTTTAAACCACAAGCTGGGAGGTTTTTTGTTCAAGTCAGTCCATAACCTGGCAGATTTCTCCCACCCCATCGCCAATTTTTAAACAAACCCCTAAGATCTCCCATGGCTTATGTCAGCTATTGAAAAGCAAGCAAGCAAAGCGCACATGCAAGTTATTAGAATTAGATAGCCAAATATAATTAACTACAGAGTTCCAAGCAGTAAGTACATCTACATTCCCCTGGGGAGACTCAGTCCTATTGGGAGATGGATTTGAAAGCTGAGAAAAGAACACAGGTTACCTGGTTCATTTCAGTTCTCTGCCTTCCACCTGAAGACCTCCAGGAACCTGTTCTACCATCTAACAAGCTAATAAGCTAGTACAAATATTCAAGATGTTTGTTTCCGCAGAAGACCACTTTTAATTAATTCCAGTAAGAACGGGCTGATGGCTGACAACTGGCCGACCTTTGTTAGGACTAGACATACTGACCTTAAACAAATTCAAGTCTGAAAATAATTGGGCAGCTTCAAGTTAAGATACAAAACAAAGGAGAATTTAAGAAGGAAAACTTCACCGTTCATACAGAAATTGCACCAGTCAATGCCGTACCTAGCTCAACTGAAGTACAGCAGCATTTTTACAACTATATCCAACCACAATTTAGTCTTTAAAAGCAGTATCTATCACTTATCTATTAGTAATTAACAATTACTAATTGAAAAAAATGTATTCTAAACAAACAATCAAGTATCAGTACCTGTATTTATTTTGTAACAGTAGAAGATCACAAAGAACTGAGCTGAACTAAAGTAAAAGGAATGTAAAGAAGAAAGAGTTAATTCAGATTTCTTTAACACGTACTAAACCGAAGTCAGCTTTAAGACACACTACTGAAATCATTATCTGAAACAGCTCTGAGCTCTGGCGATCACAAGTTAGTGCTGTAACTACCAACTTTAATGTTGGATTGAAAATAGAATGGAAATGTCAAGTCAATGCCCTGCAAATTTCTACAGAAGAAAGGTTAATTCTTGGACAAAGTCACTGATCTGAAAGTTTTGAGACTGAATGCACCTCTCATCTCCAGCAATATAAATTGTGAGCATTCTTTAGTCTTGTGACTTAGAAGTGATATATCTTTGCACTCTTTTTCATCCTATGCAATGAGCAAAAGGAATTTTTTTTCCCTGTGCCACCCTTAACATCTGAGGCCACCCTAAGCACTTTTCATTTCAGAGAAGCATTGAATACACAGAGCACACATTCCAGATTTGGTAAACATGGGACTCTGGGACTCGCAGATGGAGAGTGAACAATGGAATGCATCCTTTTTATTGCTGAAAGACAGCAGATTGGTGAGTGCTGCCATCTCACTTAAGCGATGTCAGATGCAAGAGCAACTGGGAATAACAGTTTAAATTTGTTTTAATTTATACGAATCAGTACATTCTGTTTATGCAAGAAAGGACTAAGTGGAATTTCAGACCAGCACCATCTCAAAAAGGCCTTGAAGGGAAAGCCATCTACTGAAAATGTGTACGACACTGTTGAATTGGCACTATAGCCTCAAAAGAACTGTTACCTAAACATTTACATGCTATCAAGCACACAAACACTACAGGCAAAAGCCTTTTTTGGTTACTGGTTATACCAAAAAGTCAGTGTTTAAGAGTCACTAGCAGAAAAGTTTACCAACACTTGAAATCAAACAGCCTTAGCAGGCTTAACCATTATTCAGTGAAGATGCAATACCCAGGATTAAAATGCTTAGAGAAATTCTGAGCAAGCTGTGTTTCAAACACACATCACTTCAGTCAGTGCAACCGGAACAGATGAGAAAACCTCGTTCATCATAGTTAACATATTGTACAAGGAGATAAGCAAGTAGTAAAGAGGTACAAGACCCAGTGATTCCTCTATTTGGCTTTAAAAAAAAAAAAAATTAAACACTCAGGTTTATTTACATTCTTCTCCCTTGCTTCTAAGTAAATGGAAAATAAATGCTTCTTCGCATACATTATAAAATTAAGCTAGCAATCCTTCTTCAGTAATGTAACCTGGTAATGGAATAAAAACTATCCTGAAGCTCTAAAAGCTGGAGGTATGAGAAATGCTAATTGGAGTTCTCTCTCCTCTGCACATTCCTTTCCCGCATGTTGAGAAGCAAAACATCAAAATACTGTAAGCTTAATTTCTAATTGTCTTTGTAGGCTTTTAGTCAGTCAAAATTAATGCCTAACTCAAGCTCGCATCCATACATATAACAAACGGAAGTCTTCTTGGGTTCACCATCTCCAAGTCTTCCAGATGAGGATGGATCATTATAACCATGACAATGATGGAGAATCTTCCCTGTTTCAGCAAATTGTCCATCAGAAAGCAATCTGCTGCCTAGGTATCAGTGAAATGGGGAAAGAAAAGTGTACTGATATGCCTGGAACTACACATATGCAGCTTTAAATTCCATCACTGACCACAGAAAATGAATCAACTGCTTTCATCTCAAGGTTTGCAATAATCTAGTCAAAGGTATTCCCCACACAACCAGGAACAACTTCCCTACGTTTTTGTATTATTAGGGAAGAGAAAAATCCTAGTCTTAAGTAAGAACAAGGGAAAAGTTTGGTTCTAGAAGGTTGGTAGTTTGTTGTTTTTTTGCCCCTTTTTTTTTTTTTTATTGTCAGTACACTTCTTGATATAGAATCACATACTTGACATTTCTTCCTCTTTCAGGTGAAAGACTTAGGATTCACCCTGAAGAGGTTACCAATTAGGCGGTGTCTACAAAGGGGCCCCTGTGCTGACAAATGAACCTTCAACAATACATTTAAGAAAGCAAAGATCCTTATTTTCTGAGAAAGTACTGAAGAATTCAAAATAAAACGTATTTTGGCTACAAAAGATCAAAAAAATACTCTGATCACAACCATTCTGAGTTTAGAGCTTAGGAAGTCCTGAGCTGCTAAGCAATGATGACACTAGATCGTCTCAGATGTCTAACATCTTACAGGAACCCTTATGGACAGTGACTGCCAACTGGTTTGACTTGCACTAAGCAAAAATAGGAAAAACTTGGAGGGCCTTTTAAAGCACATCAAATCCTGAGATGTTGACATATGCCAGGTACTTCAGCATTAAGGCTGGATTTGATGTCTACCAGTGAGGATCTATCCCAGTATCAGTGATCTCTACATACATTTCCTTCTTATTTCCTTTCTCTACCTTACCAAAAACAGATAGAAGCCAAATGATTTTATTTTTTCTAGTGGACAAGAAAAAAGAAGCTACAGGTTTGAAGACGAACATGTCTATAGTAGCCATAATAGTAGCAATGCAAGTCACTTAGATTGTGTACAAATTAAGGTGGCAAAAAGTATAAGGATTCTATTAAAATAATGAAAAAAGCTTTGAACTTAAAACCAATTACAGTTTATGCTCCAACATCCAATACTCACCACTTCTGATCATATTAACTTAAGCTTTTAGTTCTATTATATTTATTAAGTAGCAGCTATAAGGTTACAGGACAGCTGGTGATAAACTGAGTGTTGAGAGCAGTCTGTGCTCCAAAAGTTTGCCACTATAAAGCCAAAACCTATCACACCTATGATAATTTTGTTTGTACAATGCCATCTTTTTTCCCTAGAAGTTGATTAAATTGTGTATTTCAGAAAAGATACTTAACATTAAAAATTCACAGCTAATGAAGAACTTACCACTACCTCTGTTTCAGTTTTTGTTACTATAGAACACTGGATTTGTCTGTTTTGGCTTCTCTGTATTTGAGCTTGCATGACTTTGACGTCAGGATTAAGAAAGTGCTGTCCTCCCGCTCCTCGGTACCAGATATTTTATTTTTTTTTCCCCCATGTGTACATATATTTACTCTCCAGTATCAAAAAGCTGCTTTATCTTCTTTGGTAATGACAGAGACAGAACTCCTCAAACGTTACACCACAAGATCTACTATCCAGCCCCAAACCTTAATTATTGCTATAGCCTTCTTAAGTGCAGACATCAAAATTGAACATTTTTGGTGGTATTCTTTTCTGTGATGTTGTGGAGCCAAAAGTGCCTTAATTTTATGCATTTCCCCTTTGTACAGGTTAAAGTACTTCATCAGGCTTTTAACTACAACTCTGAAGTCTCAGCAGTGAGGTGGTTCTCTGGCACAAGTCTTTGCATAGCTGCCTTTGGACAGTCTAACATGTACAGAGTGCACAATCTTAGTTTAAAGTCATCACAAGGCAGCAATGGTGTCTACTTTTGCAGCCACTGTTATTCAGTGATGATTCAGAGAATGGGACAATGTAATTTCCTTACTTACTATTCCAGCAATTTGTCTCTTCTCCAAACTTTACCAAATCTTTTATTTGCCTATACTTATATTTATATAGATGACACTCATTTTCATACAGTAAAAAAAAAAAATCTGATTAATTCTGTAAGAGAACAGGAAGAATCCAAATGTTCCAGGACTTTTAAGGTACTTGCATAGGTAGCATCTACATCTCTTCTTCTAACCCTCCTCTTCTAACCATTTCACTAGCCACAGTAAATGCTTCCATTAACATCACCACCACTTATTAAGGACAGAACTAACACATCATTTATGTACAATGGAACCTAAATAGAAAATTATAGAAAAACATGTATCATTTCAATTTCAATTAGCTACAGGTTTTGTTGAAGGCTCCTTACTAGCAAAAAAAGATTAGGCAATCAGTGAATTAATTCTTTCATACAGTACAGCATGTACATATTGTCGAGGAATGAGCCCCTGATCACAGGCTGCTGGCAGTGGCACCTGTTACTGAGGCAACTAGCATACCCCTATGGAAGAGCTGAAACTATTTAGTCATCGCTGGGTAAATTGCTTGTGTTCATTAGAGCAAGAAGTATTTCTTTGGAATGTACCTCAAAACAAATTCCTGCTCAGTATTAACGTTTTCAGACAAACTGAATAAAAGGCACTGTTACTCAAGCAGTACGTTTGTTGTCTCCAACTGTTGGAAAAAAAAAATGGTTTTCAAGCAACTAGCTACTGTTGCCCTAAGAAGGCTTCCTTATTATCTCGTAGTAACTTCATCTCTCCGTATAAAAGCTCAACAAAAACTTTTCTGAAGCATGTCGAGTCTCACCTTTATAGCTATCTTTATATCTAAAATTATGAGTTAGTATAACAGTATGCATTATAAAATTATACCATTTACTTCAGACATGTCTGAACAGCTAAATCTTCAAACTATACAAAAATAAAGTGTATGAAATCTTACAAAAGGAGGACATTAAGACATTAATAGCTAATCCAAAAAATATAACAATAACTTATACACAGCAGTAAGCATAAGCAATGTAGCCTACAACAGCTTTCAATAAACATGACTTCTGAAACAAGCATTAGCTAAAATTGGAACATTCCCAAGCACAATAATGTTTCCAATTTATTATCTTTACCACAGTACAAAACTTTCACAAACCGAAATGTCCATTGTCTGTCAGTCTGTAAACAAAAGCAACAACCCCCACCTCCTCGTTTTAAGAGAGTGAATATTTTTAGTCCTCGGTCAAGTTTCATATCCATCACTTGCATAAGGAATCAAGAGCCTCTTCTCTTGTTAAATTACATACATATATATATATATATATATATTTATCATACAGCCTGCAGTGAAGTGAAATCACAGTGAAAGTCCTGGGAAAAACATGATCTTTACAGCAGGACTTGAACCATTCTAATAATAAATGCATCTAACAAAGCTTCCCATAATAAAAGCGTGGCATTTCCATTTCCAGAAATCAAGTCAATTAGAAATTCTAGGTTCTACTTAAAAACCCCAAAGATCTAAAAGTGAAAAGATTCATCTCCTCAAATACAAGTCTTTCAGTTTCACTTGCAGAGAGACTTTTCCAGTCTGTAAAACAGTAGTGCAATTCAATTAGTTCTTTTATTTTTCTTGAAGTCCAGTAGATAAATGTTGTAGCTCTATGGAAAGATAGGAAGATGCTCTGGTAAACAAGAAACTTTGGCAAGCCCAGGAGGGCTTACTAGTTCATTAAAGCTTGTGAGTCCAAAGTGGCTTAAAAAAGGTTTATGAATAAACTAAAAAAAGAGAAATAAATAGGCAGAAATGAATGTAAACTGTCTGAAACTTTTAATGATTTCTCATTGACAGCTGGCACAAACTTTGATAGCAAAGTCAGTTAAATAGAATCCACCTACAGAGTATTCCATTAACGCATCCAGTCTGGAATGCTCAAATGGAATTACATTCCTAAAGATTTAAAAAACAGTACTTATAACATTACTACAAGGCTTCTTCTGCCCACCTCACTTACACTTCTTCTTAAAGAGGCTTTTTATTTTTGATGGCTTTTTGTTTTTTTCACCATTTTGGTACAGGTCCTGTGGGATGCTACTTATCCTAGGGACAGAAGAAGCTTCGTGGCTGGGTTTACTGTCACTACTGGCTGAAGAACACGAGGTGTGCCGAGGCTTTACGACTGGGATCCCACTTGAAAGCTGGTTCATGCTGCAGGACTTCTCCAGGATTCCGTTATAAACTTTGCTTGCAGGACTAAAAATCATGCTCTTAGTTTCTGCCATGCCTACACAGTCAGGAGAGCCCCTAGATATATCTGCAGTTAGAGAAGAGGAGTCTCCTGTAGATGATTCCTCCAGTGAGAGTTCTTCCCGGGATACTTTCTGAGGAGAAAGTGTCTGGTACATCTCAAGACTAGATGGAGGAGACTGCTTCCTTCCAACGGATGAATTTAAGGAGTCACATTCTGAACCTGCTTCCTGTACTTCCCTGAGTCAGAGCAAACAAAGGAAAAAAGAATGAAACTATTATTTCCACCATGCAATTAACAAGGAAATTTAGAATCAATAATATCAGTCTAAAAGCACCACCCACTTTTCCCTAGTAGTTAATTAACAAAAACATCAAGTCCAACATTTTAACTTACAACTTGCACTATATCATTTCATTACCTAAACTTAAAATAATTACTTTCTGCAATTTTGCTTTTTGTGGACAGCAGGATCTGCCCAGAATCAGTCATTTGCATCTCACTTCAAAGAACAAAAACTATCTTTCTGGCACGTGAAGTCAGAAAAGTTATGAAATGAAAGGAGGAGATTTAAGTCTATCATATACAAAAAGTTTCTTCAGGACAAGTGTCCCTACCTTTCAACAAGCTCATTTGCTCCTTCCAAAAGGAATTTAACCTTTTCCTATGAGGCCATGTAACAAGAGTAGGTACACGCTCAACATGCTGTAAGAATTGTGTTACCATCCATCTTCTCTTCGCCCAGTAGCTGACATTGCTTTTGATCCTAGTTTCAGATGTAAAAGCCAGTAACATATTGTAATGGAGAATCAGGGTTAGTTCAGTGCACCCTGGATTGTAACATTACTTAACTGTACATGACATGCTAGCTATTTACATACACATACCAGACATGAACACTTTCTGCTCCTTTTGACTACATTCATTTATATTATCCTACAAATTACGTTAATTTTCGTCATGGTTCAACCTCTAATTCTAAACTGACTGCCTCAAACACTCCTAATCAGATTCCCAAGTGCTGTTTGCTAGTCCCCATACCATTGTTTATCAGCAGAGAAGTAAATGGCTTCCTCCTCCTCTTCAGTTCGATAAAGAGCTGGGCAGCTCGACACAGAAAGGATGTCAGGGTCAGGGGAGTGCAAAGCATGCTGAGATTGTGGAGATGATGGCACAACATTGCGTCTTGATCGACACAAGCTACTGCTTCTTGCCAGTGTGCTGGGAGGTTTTACAATGGACCCTGAGGCAAAGAAAAAGCAAACCAAACCCCCCCATGTGACATCGATGTTAACAAAATCTACTCTAAAGACTAAATAGCAGGTGTCTGCTTCAGTCACAGTGATTCTTAAACAACTTTCACATTGCTCAATTATTTAGAGGACATTGCTCTATTGTTAAGAGAGAAGGCAGACTAACAGCACCTTACACATTCTACAGGTAGATGAAGCAGCTAACCAACTGCAGAAGTTTTGTGCCTACCAAATACTATTCTGACCATGTGCAGCACTGCCTCACGACCCTCCCTTGGGAGGGAAGAGACTAATGAGACTTGCAAACCCTTATGAACTAAAAATAGCAGTACTCAAGTTAGCACACTACACAATATCCTGTATTTTACTTGTATTCTTTAAGCTCCAAATAACCACACATGAAAGTTTTGTAATGTAGGTGGTACCTAACCAAACACTCAACTGAAATACACTGCATTAGTTGAAAATTACATTAGACATAGAAAACTAAATCATATATAACAAGATAGAAAATATATAATTCAACCTCATTTCAAGCTCAAGAATTTCCTATTTGATGTTTTCTTTTTCCATGCTAAGAATTTCAGGAAAAAAATAATGGGTGGAGACAGCAACACAAGAGTCGACCATTCAAGCACCTAACAGGAAGTGACAAACTATGATCTTTCTCATCCAATTCCTCCTTCAGAAACTGATTAGACATCAATACTTTTATGGAAAGAAACCTCCAGATCTATTTTCAGGATAGCTGTAATGCCTCACGACTTCTCATATACCTCGTTACACTCTCCAACAGAATGCATCACTTAGCTTAAAATAAGACAGACCATACCTTTACTGCTGCTCAAGACGTTTACTTAGTACAGCATACCAAAAGAATTTAACATTTACTGTAGACAAAGATGTCTAGCCTGACACAACGTGCATCTTATTTTTGAGATGCAAGTCAGTCAGGTAGATTACAGTCTCCCTTCCTGGAATCTCAGAAAAGGTTCAGTTCCTGTTTTCAGTGCAGGAAGCCACAACCATTCACAAAACTGCAAACAACTGCACCTTCACCACAACATGGACTTTGTGTCCTGCTGGAGTGAGCAATAAACAGTGGCTTCCAAGTCTTAACATGACAGTTATCATATAAATCAAACTTTTAATTTTACTTTGATGAATTCCCTATGACTTGGAAAAGCAGCTAAAAAAAACAAGCCTGTCAGTAATCAAATTCCTAAAAAAAATAAATAAATAAATAAATAAATAAATAAATGTATACCAAAGAATACAGAATCTATTTAGGCAATTTGTACTGTGTGTCCAGGTAAATAAGATGCCATCCTACTTGCTGGTGTAAAAAACAAGACCATCACTGACTTAAGAGAAATTATAAGCATTTTGTTTTCTTATAGGGGTATATTTGCAGGATTGTGAAAGATTCAGCTATGACAACTTAGAATCAGTTTTATAGTGCAAATGAAACCCACTAGATCAAGGAGTCAACTGAATCCTAGCAAGTTAATGGAAAACAGAAAATTTCACTATCCCTTTCATGTAATGCCTTCGTTTCAGCCTTGTTCATCTACTTTATATCCTCCTGTTCTTAATTTCAGGACTAAACAGATCCATTACTTCACACCATTTTAGCCTATCATATTTCCTGCTGAAGTGCAAAGAAGCCTGTCCATCTGACTGCCAACTATGCCAACCTTACACAGATATCAAAGGATGCTAAGGCCAGGTAACAGCCTAGACCAGACAGTTCAGTTATGTCCAGACACTGAAAGTCTTGCTTGTAACTGACCTGTCTGCATACTGTCTTTTGCCTGAAGCCTCATGAGTGAGACAAGCCATTTTGCTTCTGTCCTTCCTCGTGTGCATTTGTCATTTTTCTCTAAAGGATGGGAATAATTTAGCAGTTACCAACGTATCACACAATAATTTGACTTCCTGAATGATGTTCCTTTCAGGAACATCACTGAACATATTTTTTGTTTCCCCAGTCCCAAACATTTCCAGTTTGTTTTTGTAAATAGTACAAACTATAAAAGCTAGTAAACTAAAAAGTTACTTCTCTCATGCTATCACTTTACAAAAAGCAGACACTTATGCTTCATCAAAACTCAGAAAACATAGTTAAAGTTCTTGTAACGTTATTATGATTTAGGTAACTTTCATCACTGATTAACTGAGATACCACTCACTAGCTATAAACACTTCCAAAAAGACAAACTAAATTTTAACAAAAACAGAAGTTTCAACTACATGTGCTCTTAGAAACTATACAGTCCTTCTCTAATCTTCGATCCTCTGAACCAGCTGCACTTTGTTGCTCTCTGGCTTCACTTTCATGCAAGACCTGAACAAGAAGATGGACTAAAATCACATCTTACATACACATTTCAGTGATTTGCCATTTTAGACTATCTGGAAGGTCGTGAGCTCTGTTTTAAAACCACACCATAGGTTACTCCATATTCTTTCTTGGAATTTTGGACCTGGGAATCCACATCTTACTGGGTCATCCAAGGAATTTGTTACTAAGCTTTAAATCAAAGCCCTTATAGAGAAGGCTATAGTACTCTTTACAAGTAATCAGAACTTACAGAAAAAATAGCATTGCATTGGTATTAAACTTTTCAAAGGGCTCCATGGAATACACGCAAAAACACTGGTATATTTAGAACGAAAACATGCCCCAAGCACATGAAACAAAGCCAGCAAAGTGGCATTCTCCTTATGTGCTTTTAAAATTCTAATTGATTCTAAGAATTCCAGCCCTGGAAGAAAAATGTACACACATAACAAAGATTTCTTCCCTACTTATTCCCCAGCTTGATATTGTTTATTTAAAAAAGCTACATGGAAGCTCATCTTTTGATATGCCTCCAGAGTCCAGTTAATCAAAACTTCCATGAAACAGGCTCTTGTATTGACGTAATGACTCAAGATACCAGGGTGGTCTGGATCCCCAGTGTATATACTTTCATCATAGTTTAACCAAAGCTGGATTTCCCTCCCTCCAGCATTTGGCCTCTGTGCTTCACACTCAAACAACCCAATGTATCTAAACACAAACATTCTCCCTGAAAGCTTCCCTTGGACAACAACAGGATTTGAAGAATGTTTGAAAAGCTATGTAGCACAAGGAACCCTAGGCAAAATCCATCCCTTCCATCTGAAAGGATAAATGTGCTATGTGCTAAGAAAAAAAAAATAGCACTACAGATAAGAACTTGTTTTAGTGGAGAACCAAGCATGACAAGCAGACTTTAAAAACTTTAGCTCACTCTGTACCTGGAGTGTCCCCCACCCCCACCATGGTAAAGAAACAAAGGCTTTTTTTCCTTTATTTTTATTGCAAAACCTTATTTTCAGTTTATGCAAGTCCCAAAAGACATCTGAAAAGTTACACAGAATTTTGTTGCTTCTAAACTTTGATGCAACCCTATATGATTTTAGTATGTCCCTCCCACTTGATTTTAAAATCCCATGTTCGAAAGCTTTCCCATCAAGTTTACTCAACTTAATACTTACCATGAAACTGTGAAACTATTGGAGGAGTATCTTCATCTAAGTCATCAACTCCCCCTGCAATTGGATAAGGAGGAATGGAAACTCGAGGCATAACTACCCAGCTGTGATCAGAGTACAGAGAGGAGGTCAAGCTCGGTAGCCCAGAGTTGTGTGCAATTTGAAAACCACAAATCTTCTCAATCTGTTGCCATCGATAAAGACGCTCTCGTAAACAGGTTGTCAACTCAGAGAGTGCCTTCCTGAAAAAAAGCAAGCATTAAAATTACTTATTCTGTTCTTAATAGCAAAGCAACACCAGTGCAGCCATTCTAGGCCCTTTAAGGCTGCAAATATTCCCATTTTAATGTCTTTTAAGCTGTTCCACATAGAAGTGCAAAAACACTAAGATAGTAAGTTCAAATTCCAGAAATACACAGTCAAAAAAAAAAAAACACATGCGTCCTGTTATTAGTCTTACTTTGCTTCAAGGATTTTATGGTCCACTTCATCCAGTGAGGAGCTGTGTGCAACATGTAATGTTCCAAATACAGTGCTTCTCTTCTTTTTTATCTTTTCTGCCTAAAAAGCAGAAACGCTTATGTTATGTACTTAATACAGACAGCAAAATATCAGCAATATTGATAGGCAGCATACATCATCTCAAAGGAGAAAAAATATCCATACACTTATCTGAATAATTTGTGTTTACTGTTTCATTCACCTAGCAAGATATCGCTCTTAAGTAACTGAAGAGTAAACATTAGTACCTCATCTTTGGCAATTGTTAATTGCATTTCTGCATGCTGTCTTTTGATATTGTAATATTGCACTTCAACTTCATGCGTTAACTGAAGCCACTTCTGTAAAGCTTCAGGAACAGACCAGTTACTTCTCAGCTCAAATTCCTTCTCAGCCTTTTTTAGAGCCATGCGAACCTAGCATCGAAAAAGAAAAAAAAAGCATCACCAAGATTCTCATTAGAACTGACAGCAGAAAACAAAATATAAACACCTTTTTAAACCCAGAGCAACATATTAAGGCTTTACAACAAGCTTTGGCAAGTGCCCATCTGTCAGGAAGGCAGATGAGGCATTTCTGAAATTAAGGTATGTGAATTTCCATGTACTATATTACACTCAGATATTTCTCTGGTGATATATAGTCACTCACTTGAGGCTTACAAGTATTTGTAAGACAACACATTGATTTAGTATTATAAATCCTCTATTACTACTCAAGAGTGAGATAAAGCTACTCCTTCTCATGTGATAACAAGATAGAAAACAAGCTTTCTTATATCCTGTTCCATGAATCCAGTTACGTTATGATAAGATAATACATAGTTATGTCCTTTTATGTAGCAAAATACTCCTGAAGCTATGACATGATTGACAGACTTTTGCTTTTAGTACTCCCAGAATTTTCCATTCAAATCTAGTGTCAGAGAAAGGCTGTTCTAAACCCTAAATATCTAATAAAGGACCAAATTAAAGTCAACATTAAAATACATACAGTTTGCAGATACCTGTACTAGCTCTTCTTCTGCATATTTGAGCCTGCTGAGCTCACATTCAGCTCCCTCCCTCAACTCCCTTAGGCGATGAGCTTCTCGTTTTGCATCATTGATCTCATCCATCATTTTGCGCTCCAGATTTTGCTTTTCCACAGCTACATTTCTATTCTCCTCCTGTGCCTTCTCAAGCCTTCACATTGAACAGAAAAATGAGAAAACACACAGCATGTTTGTTAAAAATTGCCACCCTCTTGAGAAGAAATTGTGTCCAGTGCCAGGACAACAGGCAATTAGCACAAACTGGATCACAAGAGGTTCCCTCTGAACATCACGAAATACTACTTCACTGTATGTGTGACCAAGCTCAGGTTGCCCTGTAAGGAGTCTCCCTCCCTGGAGATCTTCAAAAGCCACCTGGATGTGATCCTGAGCAGCCTGCTCTAGGTGTCCCTTCTTGAGCAGGAAGGTTGGACCGGATGACTTCCAGAAGTCCCTTCCAACCTCAACCTTTCTGCAATTCTGTAATACTGAATACAAGCTGCATGAATGTGCAGCATCATGACAAAATGTCCAGTGTCAAACAAAATATGCCAACTTTCAGTTGAATCTTCATTAGAAGATCAACTTTCATTAATAAGATCAAAATAGCCATCTTCATAGAAAATTGAGTTACGTAAGTACCAGAGAAACCTACCAACTATCATGCTAAATAAGTAATACAAAGTAATCAGCCAAAGTCTATTTCAAACTTAAGAGCTTGAAACAGGAGAAAGATAGTTCCGTGTTCTCATTTCAATGTACATAAAGAAAATAGAGATTCCAAAGCAAACTAATTGTATGAATATAACAATATGTACTTCTAAATCAATAGATTTCAATAGATTCAAAAGACTGAATCTCTACTCTCACCTTTAAGTTATTATTTTATTCTAAAACATCCAGGAGCAATATCTACCCACTCAAAAACCCATCATCACTGACATCACACTTTCTATGTAAAAAGATTAACAAAATCCAAAGAAAGCTTTAAGGCGCAGTGTTTATGAGCATAAATGGTCTGTATTTGTATTTCACCACAAAATGAAGTCAAGGACAACTGAACTAGGCTTTGTTTGTTTTCATACCTTTCCTGCAAGTCAAGGAGACTTTGTTCTGCTGTTTGGAGACTTTCCAAGTCCTTCATCATTTTTGTGATGTGTTCTTTGGAGGTTCTGTTCTGGGTATATGCAAACCAGCAGCCTCCAAAACCAATAACTATAGAAACCGTTAATACAAAATCTTTCATCCAGTTGTGAGGGGGACCTGTACAGAGAATAACATGATCACTAACCACTTCGTGGATACATGAATACACCGTGAAGTTGTGTTTTGTTTTGTTTTCCTGCACAGCCTAAAAGGTGATGCAACGTAAGCCATTCTGTTCTAATGCAATCTACAGTCTATACTAAAACGTACATTACATTGAGGAAAGCTTATTAAATTTTACATTACATTGTCTATATATTTAAATTAGTTAAGAGAGCTTTCCCAATTACACTTTATCACCCTGGGAAGAACTTTAAGTTATGTTTCAGTAAGTTCTCCTCCATTTGTGCCCTCTGAAATACCCTAATACTAAATTAAAAATTTTCTTGTACAAAGTAGATTTTTAGAAGGCTAACTCCCTACCAGCTCTGGAAGGGCTTCCTAGTTTGGGAGCAGACAACACGCACAGAAACACAACACAACTGTAACTGTGTACAAGTAAGCATGTAGACCACTGGTGATGTGGTAAGGAAATGTTTGCATAAGCTAAAATGTGTCAGATGCAAAACTGTAATACTATATTTAACAGCACTTAAACTTGAGTGCGCACAAAAGACATTGGCATTGGGTTTGAATCACAGTCTCCTCCTCTTTGGGACACGGAGCGAGGAGTCATCCCCTCTCATTTCAACATCCCAGCTTGCAGTGTCCAAGATTTCTTGGAGGTGAATGTAACATTAGCTAGAAGTGTAACTTAAACATAGTCAAAAACAGTTAGAATGTACTTATTGCAACACAAAAGCCAACATGCAGCCCACTGGTAACACACCAAAATTACTACAGTCTTAAATTTTACAATTCTAGAGTTCCAGCATCCTTACAAGTTTTAATTCATTTAATTTCATAGTGTATGCCAACCAATCCATCAGTACAATCACAATATAAAATAAGCCATCCTACCTACAGCATCAAGCCTCACTGAAAGTATTTTCTGTTGAATTCCTACAATGAAAATATAAGAAAAAATACAAAAAAATACTAACGTGTGAGAGGTCCAAATAAAACAACATCCAAGGCTTTAAGCTGAAGTTTCTGTCTATGGCTCCGGTCAATTATTTTGAGGTGAGAGATCATGAAAGCATGTTCATTTACTGCTATCCTGTTAACAACAAAAACATTACCTACTTCACAAGCTATATTCAAACCCATCCATGAAAAAAATAAACACTCAATGTATGGAATTTCCTGGTTATATGGATTATAATCATGCAATTTAATTAAAAGATACAATAGATTGACCTGTTCCACATTTCCCTGTTCCACTTTTTCAGGAATAATCATTAATCCATCTGCCACAGCTAAAGGCAATAGCTGATCTATAAATTTGTGAAACCAACTCCACAAAATACACACAATACTCAGCTTTGGTAACTATGCTCAAGAAGAGGTGTTATGCAGATAGTTCTGATGTATACCTATGCAATATATTGGAAGTTGTCCAAAACAAAGTGAGCTAACATACAGAACTGCATGATTATTGATAGAAATTCAACAGGAAGAAACAAGGCTAAAATGAAAGGAACGGCTGGATACAAATTATATTTGGAACTATTTTGGCAGAAAAAAGTCAGTCATCTCTTCAGAAGCACGAGGGCATTTCTCTTTTCTTGGATTCATCCATGTCTTGTTAGACTTCAAGTTCACATCGTCGGTCTCACATCCTGACTAAATCAGCAGAACCTGTGGGGAATCATTTGAAACTAATTCAGAAGAAATTCACCTGGGAAGTGTTGTTCCATTGACATTGCTGTCTCTAAAATTCTTCTCGTATTGGGGCAGTTCGACAAATTCTGACAGCCACTGAAGGGTATCCTCTTGAGTCCAGTTATGAACTAGAAGAAAAATGTTTGATTAACTTAATTTTCACAAAAATCGATAGCAAGACATAGAAGACAAGCAGTAGAAAAGGAAGTTAGTGAGCATAAGGCTTTAGCCAAATAGAACTGCAGATTCTAGAATAGAATTAGCATTCATACTAACCAATGTGTTTCTGGCATTTTGCATTTTTCTTATTTGCCTAAGCTTCCTCAGGGAAACACATGGTAACCAAACCAGCACGGAACCAATATTTCTTTATTAAAAATCCACAGAATAATTTTATAGATATATTTAAATCGGGACTGCATCTTGTGACAAATCCGCTTAATGATCTCAGTCTCAACCCTTTTGTCTTTGCATATGTCTGCAGGTGCTGTACCCATTTTAAAGCAAAGTACCAAGATCTCTCCCAGGGACCCATTTTCACCAGCATCTTCAGAGGCTTGTGCCTACTGACCACAAAAGGGGAGAGAAGAAAGGAAATTTGCTCTCTAGAACTACTCGCACGTGACAAAGCTGGGCAGAGACAGCATCTCACACATACAATCAGGAAAGATGAAAAACAAGCTTAAACATTTCAGATTTTGATCAATTCAGATAACTAGAACACCTTTCAGACCCACTTACAAGCTTTTGAAATACAGTCACAATACAAACCGCTTGCAGCCATTCATATAGGTGGTGTATTACTCCTTCTCAGCACACTATTCCCATTTCTTCCTCTGCTTTAGCACCACAAGCTGTTGTCCAGGTGTTGATCTTACAACAGACACGGTTTTGTCGTAATACCCTAAGCTTTGATAAATGATGTCTCGGCTATTTGTAAACAGATCATATGCTCATTGCAAAGATTCTTAAATGTTTCTTGAATGTGAAAAGATCAGTTTCACAACTAATTTTAAGCATTTCAGAAAGGTTGACTACGATCATCCAGATCATCCTTAATTGCATCCTGCAAGCATCAGATTCACAAACTGATTCAAAGCAAATGCACAGTTTTGATTTGACATACAAAAGTTACCTAAAATAGCTACTACACACTACAGACTTCACTGAGAGTACAACATGTAATTTTGGAAGTAACACAATTCACTGAGTTGATAAATGGAAAAACTGAAATTTCACTGCTGATGAAAATACCTGGTAGTCACACTGTCAAGATTTAGGTGAAACTGTTTTCACATATATATATATATATATATATAAACATATATATATATATATATATACACACACACACACACACACACCCCTCAGCAGTAAATTTTAAACTTTTCACCTAAGAAATATCATCTGGGCTCTAATGAAATACATTTGAATTTACATGAAGCACAATTTCTACATTTAGAATTTATTTTCAAAGTATACGAGTTCTTTGTAGAAACTGTTAGATTTTGACTTCATGCAATAACTGATTGCTTTTTCACTTATGTTTTATTTGAAATACACATAAAATCACTTTTCAACTACAGCACTGATCAGGGAATGGAAGTAGACCAGGGGACACCCTGGGGAAACTGAACACAAGTGTTCCATACAACAATAATGGTCCATTGAAGCGTCCTCTTACCACCACAGAAGCTTCCTTCAACTTAAGGGTTTCATATCTATACTGTTTGAGAGTCTGAAACAATTATAATACAGAAACAAAGACTGCAAGAGAAACCTGCAGTTTAACCTGTCAGTTTATAAAGCCAACCTTCAAGCCAGGCAATTTGCTCCAGGTCCCAAAACAAGGTTTCACAACAAGTGCTTAATCCATCAGAGCTTTATTCTGTAGAAGACTTTTCTGTAAGTTATTGACACTGCTCGGACACTTAGAATCTGCTTCTGCGTCAGTGAATTTCTAGTGCTAGGCCCACAAATGCCCACATTGTCCAGCTGTAGCCCTGTCCTCCCTTTTCTGCAGCACCACAGCAGAGCCCTGGGAGACTTGCTATCAGCGAAAGCCTTCAAATTGTTTCTTTCCATTTGTGTTTTCTACATGGCATATACTGGTCAGAAGTATTGCTTGACTTGTCTCTAACAAGACCTTATGACCAGTGTATGAATTTATTCTACAACAGCACACAGCAGCGAGAAGCAAACTGGCCTTTTTCTCCTGCAGAAGCATTTATAGCCTACTGAAACATGACACAAGAGCACTGATGACAGGAGCATACTGAAAGTCAAGCTGGCCAGCAGAAATTCATCTCGATCAGCACTGGCAATTAGATTGTGACAGCTCCAATAAGCAAGCTGCAGTAGTAGTAATTTTTCCATATTTTAATCACCCAAAAAGAGCATAGTCCTTCAGATAGTGGAGTAGCAATTGACAATTGCTGTAAGTTAAAAGCACACTGCATTAAAAGAGATATCATATCCTTCCCTCTCACACTTATTTTCAAAGAGCTATCTTGAGATTGAGGATGTCAGCAGCATGCTTTGGGTGGGCAGGTATAAAAGCCACATTTACACCCCAATGCAGCACTCAGTCTGTAGACTTGCATCAGCTGTTATGCTCTGGATCCCAACGTGGCTGTTTTTTTTTTTTTAAAAAAACATCTATAACATACTTGAAGGTGAAAGAAGCAAAAAGGACCTTCAAACTGGCCCTGTATCAAAGTTGCTCCTTGCTAACACATATTCATAACTGATTGGAAGATCAGGCTATATATATATCCCTTTAATCACGTTAGATTTATCACATAGCACAGGGAGCCACAAAGTAAAACCATTATAGTATCAGCCCCAGTACTCCTTTGGACCTCCTGCACCTTTCAGAAGTCAGACTGCATTCAACAGCAGTATTTCAAAGAGTTTAGCATTGGCCAAAAGTGAATGACAGCCATATTCTGGGCTTAGAGTTAAAAGCAGGCTGACCAGGTAATAAATTAAAAAAAAAAAAAAAAAAAAAAACATACTCTATCAAACACATGGAAAGATTCAAAAGCATTAGTATGAAATATGCTGCTATTAGTTTTTATAACTTTTGAATAGCATGAAAAATTTTAAGTCTGGGTCAGCGTTTACCTTCTTCTCTATCTTTTCAATAGCCAAGTGCATGTCTTTTTTCACCTCATGCAAGACAACCCATCTGCAGTACTGTACTCATCCTGCTCCAAATGGCATGGAGCCTTAGGTAACATGTCCTTCGCCAAGACCCACACGTGTTTCCAATCTCCGATATTTAAAAACTGAGACAGTAAACGATTAACAAAGTGGAAAACAATCCTAACATCTCCATGGCGTGCAGTTTAGTCCTAGCTACTGCAAGAATACTTACGAAATATTACCTCAGATTAAAACAGGTGATGACATATATAATGATATTTTTAAAGGCTTTGTTTATCTACTAAAGAAGGTAGACTTCAGGTCACCTTTTACTTTCTTCTCTGTGGAAAGCAGAAGGAAAAATACAGAGCTTGCATTTTTTGTATTTGCCATTTTGTATTATAGAACAGTCCACAAACTACAGGATGTATGACATTAAACGTCAAATAAGCCATAACGGCAGAGAAAAAGTAGTTGCTTTTTCTTTAAAAAAAATCAGTTCATAGAAACTGACTTTTGGTAGGACTTATTCTGACAGAAGTAAACAACTCAAGAATTCCAGGTTTGACCACTACAGTTTTGTTTTGCCACAGCAATGAAGTCGTATGGGACAATGCTACCTTGTCAAGAATACAGCTCCCTGCTCTATTCACCCAGGCAGGTCAGAGAGCTATCCAGCTGAAGGCTCCTGCCCCAGTTTTACAGACTGCCTTATGACTGAGACTAAATATGTAAACATCTCTCTTCTAATAGCACTCAAATTCATGCAGACTTGATCTGGGTGGTGTAGGGGGTGCAGAATACAAGGGCTAGGGCCACAGATGCTCCAGACTGGACTTTGAATGCCAATTTCTGCTCAATCACTTTTTAGACATCAAAGCAAGTGTTCATGCATCACCTTTGTGAACTCCCACCTCGCACCTCTTCAAGGCAGAATAAATACCGACTCTGCACTTGAACTTTAACTCAACAACAACTAACCTTGATACTTGAGAATAGCTGACAGACTTTGTGCATATATAAATAAATACTGCTTAGTTAAAAAGACAGTCAAACACCACACGGCAAGCATATGGAACACAAGGAACAGGCGTACATAAGAACAGAAATCAGAAGACTTTTAGGAAGCAGGGTTTTCTATGCTTTACACAAGATATGCCAGTTCCTAACCAATCTTCTAAAAAGAGTTCTGTCTCTCCAGAGTTAAATCACAAGATTTAAAAGTTTAAATGGTCAGCGGCATCAACTAAACTAAGTGCCAGTTGTTTTCACTGAAAGAGTCACCAAAGCTGTATGGCAACAGAGCAACAGACTAGATGCTGATTTTAGCTGCACTGTCTTTCCTTTCATGCAAGAAAAACTTACAGCAGCCTCGAAATCCCTTTAACTTGCACCAGTACAGACTACTACTTATGGATTTTAAGGCAAGGGGGGATACCAAAAGCAGGCCTCGTGCCAGAAATAATTAAAAAGCAATCTGCTTTTTTTTTTTTTTTTTCTTCCCTCAAATCTCATCCATCTTGTATCAAACAAAAGGCTATTTTAAACTACTTGATATATGCTGAAGACAAACATCTGGAGAAAATTATCTTTATGAGAAAGAAAGGACAATTCAATTCACCATAAAATAAGAAACACTAAATCCAGAAGACAATTCTGCATAAGCACTAATGGGCACTGTCAAAGGCACTATTTAGAGCTTGTAATTCTCACAGATACCTACAGACTACTTAACGAAGTCTCAAATTACCGATACCACCATTTACACTACCATCCACGCTCTTGCTTCATGCTGTCAAATTGCATTAAACTGGCACTATATACTAGCAGCACTTAAATCAGTATTCCTAAAACATCTAAAAAGGAAAAGCAATATCTTGTGTGTTTCCTAAAGTTAAAAGAAAATAGTTTAAGATTTGAGAGGCTTCATGCTTTCTAAGTCACCAAAACCAAGCATGCATATACATATTAAAAAAAAAAAAATCAGAGGCAACTTTGAAAAGTTCTGTATTGGGAAAAAAAAAAAAAAAAAAAAAAACATTTCAAGACCATGTCACTTTGCTTCTAAGTTCAAAAAGCAGTGAAGAGGAACATCATATAAAAAGCTTAGGCAGTTATTAATTACCAAAACATGAGTTTGGAAATCTCAGAATTTAAGCAGCTCAAGTGAAAAGTTCCAAAAACTTCAACAACTTTATTTCTTAGCATACAATTAAAAGAAAGAATAAAGAAAATAAGCATATAACAGTTAGATTTCAATTAGAAACATAAAACTTTAATATTGTTAGTATAAACTCCACTTTTCCTAAAGCATCCTTTATATGTCCGCTTGGGAGGCTCATTTTCATCCCTATGGTAGAACTTCAGTATAATGGTACTGAACATACAACAGCACTGAACAGTGCAGAGCAAAGCCTCTATAAGCAGACACAGGAAGACCAGACAGTCCTTTCAAAATCTGAGTCTTATTCACACTACTCACTGTACTCAAGAGACGTGGAACAAAGTTATATACAGATACTTCTGATAATACTACAGCCTGCATTTCTGAAGAGTTACTATAGGTCAGACAAAATTGTAGACAAATTTTTCTTTGATAATTTAGTTGCAATGTTTTCATTGCACAAGATCTTCTGTGAGCAAGTACCTAAAGGATACTTGAAGAGATGAAGCAAGAAACATCCACCGATTAAAATACAACTGGTTTACTACATAGCAAACAGTTGCAATGTATGACCTCTGACTGCACTTAAACGAGTGCCTAACAGTAGTTGAACAAATGTCATCTTCCTAGTTTCAATTTGCTTCTGTTCAATCTTTTGTTCAACTGATACTAATTTACAGATCTTTAAGCACACATCATTAGTTCAATAGCTTATGAATGTTAAAAAAAATTACTCTTAACTATGACCAACATTCCTAACTTTTACAGATTTATTTTTTCATCACTAAATCCTGGAACATACTCAGCAATGAACAGTATACCATTCATGAAGTATGTGGCTTATAATTTCATTCAAATCAAGGAATGCACGTTGGATCATCATTGCATGGTCCTGTATCCCAAGTTTCAAAAGATTTTAAAAAATACTTAGGACTAGGAATTTTAGCTCTTTGTAGCCCAAAGACAATTTATACAGTAGAAGTACATTGGATTTTCCACTTAGTACAGTGTATAATTAATGTTAAAAAACACCTTGATAGAAACCCTTAGGGTTTGCTCACTAAATAAAAACACTTATCTGGAATTCAATGATTGCAACAGTCACTTCCATAAATTACAACCTCATACCGATGAGTGTGAAAGCTATCTTAATGTACCCAGCACGTCAAAAAGAAATTAACACTAGAGTGAGCATTCAGTTGGGTTTTTATACCCCTGTGAATCACGGTACTGATACAGATTCATGAAAATGCTGAAGAAGAGGTCATCCACTTACTACTATAAACAACTTGGTGGAAAACTGTGTCTATTTCAATAACCAATATATTTTTAACCTACCTTCAGATGTTTTCCAGCGTCTCCATAAATCCTCAATGGTAATATGCTTGTCTTCTCTGTGTAGGTGGCTATGTTTATTCGAGGCATCCTTATACTGCATATCTTCCCTTAAAAACTGAAGGAAAACAAATTAAAAAACATCACTTTCTAAGCAGAAGCTGCAAGTATATCAGGGCAAAAAAAATCTTTACTATCTCTTCCCCTTGCAAGCAGCACACAATTCATGTAAGCTGACTATGTCAAAGACTCAAAAAGGAAGTTTTAACACTCTTACAGGACTTGATTCTGCAATTATTAAACTCTAGGAAAACTGAATTTGCAATTGCTAGTATATAACGTTTAACAACATTTTTCTTGTACCTTAGACTTAGTGATTCCAAGTATGCACCGCACAAATCATACTGCATACTTTTCCATTCTGAATACATTTGGTCTTACCTTCAATAGATGAAGATGACTATGTAATAATAGAAAACACACCAGACCTTTATGGATGATGAGTAATACCTGAATCCTGCTACAGCAGTTAAAAACAACCGCTTGTGGAATGATAGAAAGGTGTTAACTAATATTAGTCTTCTGAGTAGATAACAAATTTTAGTTCCATTTCAAATTAAAAACAGAAGCCATCTTAGGGACAATTTTCTTCTTAATAATGATGCCTCAGTGGCTACACTCCAAGCACAGAAGTATTACACATGGCATTTCATTTACAATAATTAATAGAAAGCCTATGTCAAAATACCAAGCTTTGCATATTAGTAAGCATAACAAAACAGATCCTGCAATCTCATTATACAACAGTGTTGTATCAGTATTTCACAAGTCATTGCAAATGGTTTCTCTTTATACATAGAGCCAGAAAAAGCATGGAAATGCAAGACCCTAGCATATATCCTCTTAGCTAGGGCCACTGTCAGGAAAAATGGATACCACAACCATGAAATGAAGACCTTCCTCCCTCCCCCAAAAGCTGAGGAGTGCTAAATGTCCATTAGCCAACAATCTTAGCTCTTATACTGCATTCATTATTGGGTGTGCATAAAACCACACTAGTGCTGCAGTGTAGTACAGCACTATGCCAGAGAAACCCCTTAATTCTTCTCGTACCTACTGCTTCCCATTCTTTTTCCAAGTTTCAGTGTAACTGAAATATCTTCAGCTGCAAGTCAGAATTGAAGTAGGGGAAATTATGAGAGGGAGAGATTGAAAAACTTACTGCAGGTATGAATGAAGCTTTCCAAGTGGACAAAGTGAGCAAGACAATAGAAGAATAACACAGAACATAACAAATAGGTGCCGGTCTTATTTGTTTCACACAGAGCCTAGAGAAGTTGGAATACTGGTTAGCAAACCCATCTCCCATTAGTAGCAGTAACCTTACATCGGTATCAGACCCTAAAAAGCACACCATCAGACACCTCTGTGGATGGACACCTTATGAGTAGCAGTACCAGAAAACTAACATGAGAGCAAAGTAATCTCAGAGGAGATTACTTGCTTTCCTCACTCCCTGAAGGATATGCAGCCCAACCAAAACTTGCTATAGGTAGTCAAGACAGCTAACAAAAAAGAGTTTTTATGTGGCAGGTCCATATGCTATCTCTGCTTCAAACAAAGGTGATAAAGAATGGCAAGTGGTGAACTGCTAGATGTCCCACTTAAACTTTACTCCTGGAATAGAGCATCTGCAGATCTTCCCACATTTCTAACAAATCTAGAGATGATTTAGTTCAAGTTGCACCAGATGGAAAAACAATCAATGTATGATAGCAGAAATATACAAGAAGAAACTCACACTTACCAAAGTCCCCTTATTAAAATCTTCATTCTTACAAGAAAATTAGAAGTCTTAAAAAAAATACAGGAAGGGATTCAGGTTTCTCCTCTAACTACTACACTTCAGATACAATAGTAGTTGCCTTCCTGAATCCAATCATAAATACCATGCCTATCTTTTGGTTCCAAATACAGGTTGGGTGCAAGCCCTCTTTCACCTACCACTTCAGAGCATTTTTGACTGACAGACAATAGCTTTCTAAAGCAGTTTGATTACTCAATTATTTCTGTTTAGCCAATAAAAATTTCATGTGTGCTTGAACTACTACTGTGCATACGTATAAGAAGGCAGAGATGCTCATGTTTACACACGCATGCATACGAGAAATATCAGAGAAATGTACTAAATGAGAAAATTGAGAATGCAGCCTGTTGGGGTAGAGCCATTTGCAGAACTTTGAAAACACCCTGGTCCAACAGTAGTAAAAAAAGTACAGTAAGCACAGAAAGGAATGACTGCTGTAACCATATGGAAATGTATCTGCTGCATGTTCCACAGTCCAAACATGAACTCTGAGTACTTCCCAGATTGGCACAACAACTCTGAAGCTGGTAATTCCCATAACCAGCACACGATGTACAATCGAAGGTGTCTGTGACAGGCACAGACATTTGTTTTAAAAAGGCCAGTGTGGTTTCTGAAGGGGAACAGAATGGAATACATGCTGTAGCTAAAGGTTTCAGCACATTTTGCACCTCCCCAGCTAAAGCTCATACCTCCGAGTTTTCAATTTTCTTCCATCTATTGCTAGTTGACAGCAAAAGCAAAATATTTCACGACAGGAACATCTGAACAGCTACAGGTGCTGTCAAGAAAAAGTCTGAAATGCTGTTAAGAAAATCATGCTACAGACAAGGCTAGGAAGAAAGAGATGACAGATGCCAACTGATATACAGAAAAGCTTTAGGGTGTTACATATCACACAAGAGCCCTATAAGGTTATACAGGAAAGCGTTCTGATTTTTAAAATGCAACATGGGTTACCTCGACAGCCAGTTAAGCAATGCAGAAAGGATGTATGGAAAACTTTCAAGGTTTCCTGTTGTTGGGCTACAAAGCCAGCAGAGGGAGCAGGAGTTAACAGATACATTCACACGGCACTGATGCGAACACAGCTATGTAAGCTTGAGGGGGGAAAACTGAAAGCTTAATTTCAAATTTCATCACAAATACAGAAAAATCTAAGTTTACAATAAAAAAAAAATCCAGAAGGAGAGAAGAATAGTGGAAAAGATCTAATTTACATTGAAAGACTGTTAGGGTATTTGACTAAATGTTTTTGTTTGTTTGTTTTTTTAAACAAGGAGTCCACACACAAACACCTCGAGCAACTTGCATTAAATAATTAGTTTGCAGTAACTCCACGGGAGTGGTCCTGTGTTTATGAGGATTTCTCCATGAAAAACCAAAGTGCCTGTCTTCTGTTCAATCCCACCTATATTGCTCTCAGGTCAGAGACAGTCACAGCACAGGACTGCCACAGGGAAGAGTTACAGCATGTACAGCTGGACAAGAAAACATCACTTTTCAAAGAAGGAATGCAGTCGCTAATGAAGAGATATGACAGTCAACAAACATCTCTTTTGCTTAAAATACCTTTTTTTAAGAGCTGGCCTAATATGGAAGTTTTGTTAAGAAAAGGAATTGCATCCTAAATTGAAGAAAGCCATAAAAACAGAACAACTCTGGTAGAAAGAGGATTTTTCTGTTCCTTGTCATGGCAGCTAATCTCTCTTCTGTTGCCCTGGCCATTAAGTACACAAAGAAGAGGTTAGAAAAGTAACTCTAAATTGGGAGGTTAAAAGAATTAGCTCTGACAAAACACATCGAAGTATTATCTTAGCCAACATAATTATTCAACAGGGAGAAGGCCTTTTAAAGACTACAAATTTGAAACCAAGAAAGCAGACGAGTTACGTAAAAAGAAGTGTAAAATAGCCATTAGTTGAGGTAGGTAATTCAAAAACAACTAAAAATTACTTTAAAGAAAGCCACACACCTAAAATCAAACCTGGAGTTTTGATCCCAGAAGAAATATTAACAACTGTGCTCCTACAAACAAAAAATCATATCCCAGAGCCCAGGATTCAGTGTAATAAAGTGGGGATGAAAAACTTTCATCCTGGCGCCAACAGAAGCTGAAGCCCTGGAACAGTTCAAGGCAAGGTCAGGTGAGCCACCACCTTCCTCTCCACAGAGCCTTTATTTCTGTAACATTCACCAAAACCCAGCAAACTCAACCAAGAACTAGCCTGAAGCAAGAACCACAAACTTCTAACCCTTCCAAAGAAGAAAAACAGACACCAAAATCCAACACAGGTCTGACACCAAGGGAGCACTGACACACTAAAGCCATACACCACAAAGATGCAGGGCAGAAAAATATGGAAGTTGCAAAATTGCAAAACATCCTTGCTCCTTGAGGAGCAAATGAACAATCGCATACTTTTGCTAAACAGTGGAAAAGTAAAATTAACCACATTCACTAACTGCAGAAGGAAGCACTCATGCTATGTTTATTCCTTGTTCTGGATAAAGACACAAGTTTATGATTTTCAGTTTCACAAACTTAAAATAGACCCTCCAACTGACAAGTTTACTTTAAGAGCAATTAGTAACATCTCCTGGCTAAGTGTTACCATCCTCCCTTGAGCAACCATTCCTTTCTACAGTGTTATTCCTTTCAGTTTTATTATTTCCTCTTGCTTTAATTCTTCTGAAGAAAACCTGCAACAAGTCAAAACCTCAATTTTCCTTTAACCCTACCTTAGTATAGAGGCAGTCCTAGCAGCAGTCACCCTTAAATGGCCTTTTACAAAGCTGTCCCATCCTGTGCTACCAGATTTACTCCATCTATTGCACACTGTCAAGCCTTACCAAGTTATGATGGCAAGTTGATGGCAAGTGTGCTTTTAACATTCAACATGCTGCAATTAAGGTACAACAGCATTCACCATTTCCCCCCATAGAAATAGCTTCTGAAGATTTTACAGAGTAAAATAAGGTAATTTATTCAAGCATATTGGAAACATCTCCAGTAAAACAAAGTCCATGGCTAATGAAAGCAGAAGCAAGTGTATCTTAAGTAACCTACAAGTTCTACTGGGAAAAAAAAAAAAAAAAAAAGCTGGAATTAATTTCCAAGAGAGCATTTAATTGTAGCAGGACTAACTGCCTGCAATGCTACAAAACAGGTGCAGACAGCTACACATTAGCTTAAGCACCTCCAAGGAGGCAAGGCATGAGGCAGGTCTGATCCAAAACACGTCTGCACGAGTTTCTATGCAACCATACCCATGATAACAGACGCTGCCGCTCCACTGGACTTCTTTGCACAGACACAGCCACAGACTAGCACTGCCATCATGCTTTCAAGGCAGGGCTGCCTCCTGCCTAGCGGGCTCTGAAAAGCACAGACTGTGTAGACATGCTGAGCTGCTGCAAAACTTCAGGAGGATAGAAGAGTTTGCCTTTTAACAATCAGAGGCAAACGCATTAGCAGGTGAATGATAAAATTCAATAGAAGCAAGACCTCTACTAACACATCTGCAGCTGAAATTTAGCTGCTTACTAAAACTAACGGAATTTTAGAGTAAGCAGATAGCTTTGGGGGAAAAGGGCTGTCGTACTGGTTAGGACACTCAGCGTACTCATCTGAAAGTTCAATGTTCTTCACACAATGTTCTCGCACAGCGAGATGTAAAACGCACTCGGGAGATATCTGGGATGATGCAAAACAGTTGTATCGTTTCTGAGCCGCCGCAGTAAGCATTTCCCTACAACACACAGTTTTGCCCAGCAGTCTGCCTCTGAAGCATTTTCTACCTTACACACCTTACAAACAGCAGTTTAAGGACATTTATTATAAAAGTGATAATGTCAAAGCCAAAACACTAAGGGAATTTATGTCCTTTAACAAGGACATTTCTTGCTGAGTGTATATTTGCAGGCAATGAGAGGAAGCAAGAGCTCACAGTAGATCTCCTCCCAGCTGAAGTTACAACACCTGGGGTGAGCTCCTGAAGTTTAACAAGGTCCCAAGAGACACTAACAAAGGCAGATCAAGCTCTCCAACTACGTCACACGTGTGACAGTTTAAAAAACACGTGTCAGTTTAAAAACATTTGAATGGATTTCTTCAGGAGCCTCTGGCTAAATTTAGGGAGGTTGTAACTTCTATGCTTCCCTATCATCTAAAAAGTTTGGGAAAGCTAGAAGTATGTCCATTTATTCCATCAACTGCCTATACATATGCACTATCTACCAGCCACTCATTTTTCCAACATATTACATAGATGTACTTTTCCCCTAAAATATTTTGCTAACTCTTTACTGTCTCCAAGATTTAACAATTAAAGGGGACAGAGATGCTGTGTATAAATTTGCTTTTGTTCAAGAATACAGAGGTATCTGGAGTTTAAAAGTTTTAAGTGCACAATATTTTCATATAGCAAGCTTGTAAAACAGACTGTGGTGTTTGTATGTACCATTTTAACTGCTAAAAGAAAGGAAATGTAAACCACCGGGAATATCACCAGCAAATTACACACTAAGTAAAAGGAGAACCATTCATACTCTTCTACTTTTTCTTAAAACCTTAAAGGACAATGAGCACCAAAGGCAGGGTTTACTGAGGCATGTATTTCTCGACTCAACCTAATTCTAGAAATTACTTATTTCTGTTTATGCTTGACTCTTCTACCTCCTCAATTTTGGTTCCCAACTGGATTATTCCACCTCTTCATCTTCTTTCAAACACTCTCTCATAACATAGGTTGTTCCATCTCTCTTGGATTATTTGCATCACAGATGCAAATATGACCTTCAACTAATGGCTTCACAGAGCTTGCACACGTTCTGAAATGGCCACTTTCACTTCAAGGAAGGTCTTGGGCTGCCCATCACACAGCCAAGGCGCTGATCTACTCTTCCTGATCAAATCACATTAGCTACTTTTACTGCTTTGGTCGCTGTACAGATGATGATCACCCACCCTGTTTAAGCTGCTACAGACTGATTTTTACATTCTTGTCTCCAGACATCACTTATACATCTCACCTCTGAGTTTCCAGCTGCTTTGACCAATCTTGCTCATGGGCATTCTCTGATCATTTGATGCTTTCAGTACTGCAGTCTCTTGGTATTCTTTTTAGTGTTTTTTTGTTTGTTTTGTTTTTGTTTTAATTATGCAAGATATTGAGATACTAAATCACCTAATCGAGGGATCCCATGAAATGCTGTAAATTCATGCCATTAGCTTTTGTGTCATTATACACATAACATAGTAATATTTCAAAACCATCAACTTACTTATTTCTACAGTGAGATTCCTTGAGGTGATTACATGATGTAGGATCTACACATACAGTTTCTTTGGAAACAGGAAAAAAACTTGGTAAATAACGAACATGCTGATAAGTCTGTCTTGCTACTCGTGCCTCTTCATCATTAAAATAAGTCATATATGCCTGCTGTAACAGATGCTTCCTGAGGCAGATAGCCTCCCACAGCACATGACTAAAGCCTCAGTCAATAATGTCCTCCCTTTTAGTTACCCTTTTACAGTCTACACCTTTGAAGCAATGTAAACAACTGCAACCTTTTGTACATTAATAGTAAAATATTAGTAGCAGGAGCCAGATTTGAAAAATTCATATTGACCTACCCTAATGATAACTACAGTCTTGTCTTCTATGCTTTTCCTTTTTCCTCCCATTCTGCCTTTCACGGTGATATCCTACTTCACAAAAATTAATAGCAGCACAGTAAAGCATGATCTACTTTAAATTATAACACAAGTTTATTATCCAAATCAATCTTTTTTTCCTTTGAGTTATGTTCCTTGTTTTTGAATTATGTTATTCTATATTAAAAATTCAGGAAAATGTTATAAAATTATGTGAATCCTGAATAAAAAAAAATCAAAAATGAGTATCTATGACATAACCTCTTTTCTTCCTCAAATATTTTCTAGCATTTCAAACTAGAAAAGTATTTTCTGGTGAATTTAACTTAGGTAACACATCAAAACTAAGGAAAAATCTCACCAGTCCATGATCAGACTAGAACCCTTCCACCTTTCTTAGCTGACTTCCACAAATCCCTTATGTGTTTCAGTGACTAATAAATCTCATAGTAAAAATTTTGATCAAGTTTCCCACATGAACTTCACAAAGGTTAGCTAGCTAAAATCTTCTTTCAAGCCTACAGAAGCCAACCCCAAAAGGCTTCCAGTTGCAGACAAGTTTTGAGGAAACACGAAGTTTCTTATAAATGTTCACGTTTTCCTACTTCCTAGAGAAATTCATTCTCTAAGGAACAGTTTTATGTGAGACTTTATTTTACATAGAATAAACAAACTACAACAAAAACAAGGCATGAGAAACTTTCCAAAAAAGAAGAGCAAGCAAGGTCTCGGGAATCACTGCCAGGGGTTCTCAACTAGATTAGCAAATTAAAATAGCTAAAGTAGTTCAACATCTTTATTTCTTGTCACCTTTCCTTTCTCAAAATAACTTATTTACAAGAACTTCCTTCCTCAGTGTAAATACAGGCTTGCAATCCATAACACTGTTTTACTAGTGGTACAACAGCAGAAAGTTAATATACCTTGTCATTTTTCCTGCCAAATAATAATAATAAAGCTGGTGAATATCAATATACTGCTCTTCCAGGAGTCTTGTTGTAAGCAGAAGCCATGCAGCACATAACAGTAAGAATCCATTACCTTGCTGTTAAGAAGATCCCTGTATCTCATGCAAGCTTTATTTATAATTAAGTGGTTTATTATCTATTCTCATCTTTAATCAAGACAAGCAGCATTATCCACTCTGACAGATAAAACATCTGTTTTGGAAGCAGTGTCAATTACTGTTCTGAATATATACTACATGTGTTGTAAGTAATAAGGTAATTAGATAACTTCATTGTTAAAATGTCAGATTTTTGAAGATTAAGATAAAAACTAGTTAAAGCAGCACAGGAACATATAGATTACTAGTTTATCTTCCAATTAAATTATGGTTTTCACTAATTTCAGGTTTGCTTGTAATGTCTTAGATGAAAGTACATCTGTGCAAATACGTATTCACTGATCTGCAAGATACTAAATGCAGAAAAAAAGCTAATTTAGCTCTTATTAAATACACCAACATTTGAAAACAGAGTAGAGAGAAAGGGCTACATTTCAGTTGTCTTGCTTTATGCACGGTGAGTACTTTGAATACATAGCTTCACTAATCTCTCATACCCTAGCTATAACCGCAACCCTCATGATCTATTCAAATTTCAGTCATTTTAACGAATTTAAGAGTAGCTTCTGCTGCTTTGATTCACCTTGACACTCCTCTGCAACAGGAGGAAACTTAGTCTCAGAGATAAAGATGAAGAGGTGTATTGGAAGCAAGGGCAGGTCTTTTGAATACTGCTAGAAACTTTTCAATGTGTATTTCAGTGTTTTCTTTTAACTTTCTTCACCTTCGTGTATAAAAAAAATGCAGTGCAAGTCAAGATAATCATGCAATGTTGAAAAGCTTCTCAGAAAACTCACAGTCACTAATGTTTCATTTTGCAGACTGGATTGTGCCTCTCCCAGATATTCATGTTAATAAACACCCTAGCTCTAATGTTACAGAGTATTTTCAGTGCCTGAACTGCTGCACCATTACACGCCTTAAGGTACAGGGCAGATTTTTTCCTCAGGAGCACGTTAGTTTACTCTGGAACATCTTCTCTATTGTACTGTATTCCTTCAGGAAGCACCATAGTTGTTTTGTACATATTCACACAGAACTCAGTGTGGTATCAAATTAGACTTGACCACGATAACTCATAACTTCATTCCTTCAGGGAGATGTTACAAAAAAGGGATGAGAAAACAAGGCTAGATTCTTCTCCTACTCACCTTCAGTGAGAATTGGTTTCAGAACCACATGGTAATACCCCTCATTTTTAGCAAACAGGAAATCAGGGGACATCTTCACACACACACACACCAACCCCTCCTTTCTCCTGCCAGAAAGCTGGAGAAGCAAGAACAGTGAAACTACATGGATAGATCTCCATTCCTCCCCAGTAATTCTGAGTATCCAGATGGTAAAGCTGAAGTACAAAAGGGCAAGCCCTTTGCCAGGGCCACCAGGAGCCTGACTACTGAAATCATTCAAGCACTATCACAAAATGCTTCAGGCAGCTTTGAATAACGTTCCTTAGTTCACAGACCTCAATCTGTCATTAACCTTTAGCAGGAGGTGCTTACTACTTGCCCATAAGATGGGAAAAAAAAAAAAAAAACATAAAGCATTTAGACTGTCTTTTACAGGTACTGTTTTGCACCATGAAGCGCCTTGAACAAATGTGAGGTAAACAGGAAAGCCCGGTGATGCCTTAAGCAAGAAAATCTTAAAGCAAAGAAACTAAAATAACATTTGGTAGATTATATCAATGCTTAGTAACCCTCAATGCAAGCCAAGCCAAGACCTTTTACACTAATATCAAAAATAACACCTTTTATACATACTCTTATTTTTTTTTTCTTTTAGGCTAAAACCACGGACAACAATTTTCCATTTCTGACTTACTTTCTGCATTTTCATGCAGAAAGGGCTGAATTTAAAAAGAAACAACTACTCAGGTTCTGGAACATAAAGAGCAGCTATGTAAAACAGGGGGAAGGACAGACCTCATAGGTATGCACAAGTGAAGACTTTTTATATTCTTACCTCATCGCTTTCATCTACTTCAATACCACCATCTTTGTCATCATCCATTTGCTTATGTATCATGCGGAGAGCTTCTAGGCTGAATCGGTCCTCCTCAGTAAAGCATGGTGGGCTGAGGGAACTGCAGGGATCTAAAGGGGGGAAAACAAATCAGAACAGAAATATCAGTCACTGTCACTCTAGAATATAAAATTCCCAAAGCGTAACACGGAACTTCAGATTTTGTTTGTATACATGTACTTGCCCGCACGTAGCCTCCAGTTCAAAGACAACAAATTAACCATAAAATATGAATTCTGACAAAAAAGTGAAAACACACCCTCTTTTTAAGCAATAAGGAAGCTCTCAGCAGACACTGGTATAGTTTGACTCCTGCAATTCTGCCCTCACTGCCAACGCCCTGTAACCTCTACCTCTTCTCCTATCTGTCAACCATTTTGCACGATACATCATCACAACAGCAAATAAAGTCACTGTTGTTTCCAACCTCCTTTCTGGAAGCCGGAGGAAAACAAAAAGCAGATGAGGATGAGAAAGACAATAGATTATAATGTTCTTCTATCACAGCTTCATAAGCAGATAAAGGAATGATACCCACAGTGCAGTAGTACTGTAGGTAGTACTACTGAACATAAAATACTCAAGAAGGACTACAGGAGAAGAAATCACACCACAAAGGAAAGCGAACTGACAAGAATATGATACCCCACAGCCCTGAATACTCTGATAAAAAAACAGCAGTCACCACAGAGCAGGAACCCAGGTCACAAATAGCACATGTTCAACCATGTCTGTTACTGAAGGCTCATGATTTGTGCCCATTTGATGGCTGTGCTTCCCCATGTCAGGATTTGGTATACCATTTTTCTTTCCTTGCCACAAGACACATGCCAAATGCTGCCCATTTTTATAATACACAATGATCAACCCATCGTTAAAGACTTGTCTTTCACAGACCTTCGCATCAACTAGTAGCTAACTTCCATTTGTTCTGATGCATCCAAACCCTTCAAAGAATAGGAGGTGGAAAAGGATACAGAAATTATTTTTTGTAAGTTCAGTACTGAGATGGTGATTTCCCAACATAATAACCATTATAAAAATACACTATTCCCATAAACAACAGTTAAGTACACTCAGCTTCAGTCATATCATTAAAAATATAATTTGAGGAGGCACGATTTTTTTTCTGCTTCTAGTCTATCAAAAGACTAAGCTTTCTTTCTACTACTGAAGTTATTAAAAGCTCATTTGCACAAGTAATGGAAGAGAAACATACAGAAATTGATAGGATTGAGTTTGCATAGAAAAATTTATTGCTTTAGTATTCCATACTAATTGAATTGGCATGATTCTGCTTTTCTGACTTCAGTTGATTATTTTTTTTAATTTATAACAATAAGAGATGCTGACACAACTCCACTTGCTACAAAGCAGAAGTATAATAAAGCTGGCAACCAAGTCACAGCTGGGATCTCGGACATTAACAAGACTGATCCCTACAGACTGACATGAGTTAATGCACTCTTACTTTCTATACCAGTTTTATTACACAGAAGTTAACTGTTCCATCTGTGTCCACATATCAACCAAAAACCACAACACAGTCACAGAGATAGAAATACTACCTATTTAACAAGTACTTCACATATTTCAGAGAGACAAATTACTAAATGCTAAACTAGGCCTATCACAAACATTTTTCAGCTTCGGAATACAATCAGAAGGCCTTGAAAAAAAAAAAAATGAAGCTCTTCTAAGGTTGTGGGGTTTGGTTTTGTTTTTTTAACATTAGAAAAATCAGTTATTTATCCATCTTTGTTTCATTAGAAAATGTTTAGTTCGCACATTAGATGGCATTTAAATTTTTACCTTGCAATGAGAAATTTACAATTATTGGGGGATTTAAGGACTTATCCCCCTGGAATATGGTGGCTGGTATAGAAAGGCTTCCCTTGCAATAGTAACGAATCACTGCAGCATTCTGCTAATTATTAAATTCCAGTAGCCACAGAGTATGGCACTACTTAAAAACAGTCATATATCAGAATCATAACATACTTGTACTGCAAGATTACATACACTTTAAGTTAGAAGAAAGCCCGATTGTTAGAACAGATAAAGTGGTCCCTCCAACACACCCAACTTGTTTGATTTGTATTTAGTCCTACTCTTACATAGTGGAATACATCAGATAAATGGAGTTCACAGTTTGCAAGCACCCACTCAAATGCTTTTCCATTTTGTTCAGCTGAAAGGCCAGCTTTTCAAGTCACAACTTTTCCTCAGGCTACACTTTCTCAACACTGAGGTTGATCAGTTTCTTAATCTTAATGAGTACTTCTAAATATGCGTTAGAATAGAGCAGTTCAGTTGGAAGGGATCCCCAAAGGTTGAATGCACCTGCTTGACAACTTCAGGGTTAACCAGAACTTAAAGCATATGGATGAGAGGGCATTCTGCAAATGCCTCTTGACCACCAAGGGGCATGGGACAACAGGCACCTCTCTAGGAAGGCTGTTCACATGTTTGACCACCCTCACAGGAAAGAAATTCTTCCTGAAGTCCAGCCCAAACCTCCCCAAGCCTTTTTTGGTTATTTAAACATGAAAGCGCTTGAAAGAGCTATAACTCTTCTTAAAAGAAGTAAATAGGCTACTTATGGTTCAAATGCCCCATGCCCTGGCCCCAAGAACACTTGATCTCTCTCGAAGAACAGATTGAGTTCCAGTTTGCTCTTTTTTGAGCTGAGAAACATCCAGCAGGACATCTCGACTGCAATAAAAATTAATCCACTCTATACAGAACCCAAATTTACTCCAACCTTATTTTCATGCAGTAAAATTAAAAATAATGTTCCCAGACTGACAACACTTGGTCATCCCTCTCTTCAGAGAACAATTTCAAAAAAAATCAGAAAGCTACAACCTACACAATAAGTGAAAATCATTTCAAAGGAATACCTACAGACCCCTACCAAATCCAAAAAACAACTGATAGAAATGTGATCATTTGTAACTCTGCAGAAGGTTTTAAAACACTGCATTTTGCCTCATTTACAAGGCAGGTGTAATTCAAATTAATACTAGATGAAGTACTATTAAAAACTTCTCAAATGTCCAGTCCATTAGAATAAGTCTAGGGGAAGTGTCTCGATATACAGCAAGTGCCATCATCAAAAGCCTAAGGATCAGCAACAAGTAACAATTGATAAGTCTTGGCAATTCATATCTCATTCTGAATCCACCCTGCCAAAGGCATCTGGGATTCAAAACCTTTTATTATACTTTAAGGATAAATCTAACTTTTAGGCCTGGACCACTATGTCTGCCCTAGTCTGGTGTATCATACATAAATAAGCATGGTCCAAAATCACTGTCACAGAAAAGAGTACAGAGGTGATATTCAGGAAGCAAACCTGGTAACTTCAGGTTTGATCCTTCCTTTAATGAGCACCACTGAGAAATTAGCAAAGTAAAACGAAGTAAAAGATGTTGTTTAGCTGAGGTTGGCAAAGGCACACCACACGTACCATGTGCCTACAGGCACACCTTGCTGTCAGGACATGCAGGAGTTACAAAGCACCTCTTTGGGCATTGGTCAGAAGTGAGGGGATTTCGCACGTTAGGGACATGATAATGAAGGAAATTTGTCACTGAAATATTAAATGTGAGATTTACGGCTCAAACTTGGCGGAGGCTTTGGAAGGAAGCCTTTCCTCCTGCCTTGAGTAGGTCAGGAACTGCCTCCTAGCTCTGAGAGCAGGAGAAAACATGTGCCTGGCCAGAGAGCTGCTCAAAGCCACAATTGTAGGAGAGGGCTGCTCAAAGCCACCCTTCTTGTAGAACATGATGATAATGAACTGAGTTAAGAGTTACCCAGTACAGTACACAGGAAGCTGTTTGTTTGTTTTGAACACAAATAAGGGGAAAGTAATACTTGGCTCCCCCCCACACCCTTTCATTTTAAAAGGGTGCTAAAATAAGGCAAGGCTACAAGAAAATCTCCAGTTGGAAGTTCTCCTGAACTGCAGGGTCACAGCTTTTTCATCCCACTTCCTGAAGGTAACAGGATGTAAGCTTGCAGAGCAACACTGTCAACACAAGCCAGTAAGGAAAATTAATTACCCGTATCTTCAAGCATTCATGTCAGCAAAGCCCTTGACATTTATTTTAGGAATGCACGTGGCTCCAAAGCAAAGGGTATATGATCATCGCACAGTCTTATCTATCCTGCATTTGCTTTTCCTTAAACTGTTGGGAACACAGCAGATCTCAGAATGAAAAGGCCCAACAGCCCCACATATAGATAACCTGCAGTTATTTACCCCTCTTTTCCATATGGACACTGGTGCGTAAGTGCTGCAATTGTGCCTGAGTGTGACAGAGGGACTCCTGCCAGGTGCCTGCAGCTCCAATCTGGTCTCCAAAGCATCCAAAGGCTTTTTGGTACCTCAAGGAGCCTTTTTAAGAATACATGAACACACAAAGCCTTCAAGATTGTCCTGAGTACCTGGAATCAGGTTCCCAATTAGTTTGCTGAGAGGAACTTGGCTGTTGGGAGTTGCTTGGAGAAGTGGGCAGCTACACATCATTTCTGTTGAGCACTCACCGAGAGGAAGAGCTGACAAGCAGCAGTCCCATGGAAGCCTATGATGTTTCCATGACTGTCCTTTTTGTGATAAACTCAGGAGTGTGCCACGTTCTGCTAGTTTTATGATTCCTCACTCCTAAGAAGCCATCTGGAATAAAGGGAAACCTCACAGGCAAGCACTATACTGAAGTGTCAGCTTCTTAAGCACATATTTTGAGCTTAAAATAACTATGTTTCAGCAAGCCATGGTGACAGAAGCAGGATTTCTTTGCATTTTCCAGAGTCTAAGCAAGTGACCACAAAATCCCCTCCTGCCTCCCCCCCCCACCAAATGCATCTTCACCTCACTAGGATTTTCTTACAGCTGCATTTCTTTTCTGTTTTAGTTTTACACCATACTTTAATATACTACAGTTTCTCCATCAGTTCAAAATTATTTAAGGCAAAAAAAAAACTGTAAGAGAATGATGATTTTTTAGAAGCTTGAGTACAAATCTGAACGATACAGTGGGGATTATTTGAATTACTGGAAAGCAAGTGTTTTCAGAAATTTCACCAGATGTTCAAAACGCCTATTCACAATAAAAGCAACAAACATGTAGCTTTTATCTTAAATGCTTACATAAGGTGTCATTAAAATCTTCAAATGCTTGAAGAGAGATCCTCAGAGTGAGCTTCATTTAATCTTTCAATTAACAACTCCCAAAGCAAATCACTCCTACTCTTAATAATTAAACTCCTCCATATGGCAAGTAGGCTGAGCAGGATAACAGTTAACTTGACAATGTCATTTGTGACATTTATTTAAATGATGAGAGAGAAAAAAGTTCATCACTGCAGCACATCTTTCTACTAAAAAAGACGTTAAAGCAACAGACAAAATTTTGACAAAAAGGGCAGAATACACTTATCTTCTAATCAAAACACTCATGTTACTTAAATGAGCTTCTGGAAAAGGAACATACAATAATACTAATGACAGCAGGGAAAGGGGAAGGGGTGTAATGCAAAAGGAGAGGACACAACGATGCCCTGTTGTCTTTGAATTAAAGATATGCAAAGCTTCGCTTTTCTGCCACTGTATATTAGAAATCAGGTAATTTCTGAAATGGTGCTTACAATAGCCGATAAGACTTAACAATGAAACTCTTGACTGCAAAACCTGGTACCTGAAAGACTTGTTCTGAATACATAGAAAGCTTAGTGATTAGTAACACTTCACTGAGGGGGAAAAAACTATGCTAGTTCAGCTCCATAAAAGTTGCCACAGTTCTTAAAAATCCACTAAATATCCCTTGCATAACCATTTAAAACAACCTTAAAATAAATCAATACCCCTTCAATGTGTATAAAAGTGATCCATATGTGCAAGTTTCAAACCTGTTTTTGCAACTATTGAGAAGTGTCCATTTATTCTGTTTATCTTCAGTATATTCAAATTGATCATACCTACACACACTTGATGAAGCAAGAAAGATTTTTTCCCAAAATCACCATCAATTTATCTCTGCTTTCACCACACCCACAGAAAAAAAGCTCTTCAACTGTGAATTTAAATTTCTTTTTTATATACAAGAAAACAGTGAAGTAACAATACATTATTTAAAGCAGAAACTCAATCACATAATGCCACTAGCAAACCCAAGTGTTAAGGCAGGTTTCGATTGGCACTTCTCTAATCTGTGTCAGATAAAAAGCCGTGAAAAACAGAACAGCAGATATGATTAACTTTCTGATCACCCAGTAAGACATTCAAAGCATCTCACATATCAATTTAAGAACTTTTCAGCAACCACTGAAAGGGAAAAGACATGAAAGGAATTCTCTAAAGAATTAAATTTGATGTCAAATCTAATTTTGCTGTAATTAAACAGAATTCAAAGCAAGCATCTTCCAATGAGCCCAAATCAGCAATGCTTGTTTGAAGAGGAAGTTATATAAAGAGTTTGAATACATTAATCATTTAATGGATTACTCTGACAAAACAAGATATCAGTGCAAACATTTAGATTGTTAGTAAGTTAATTAGCAAATTACAACTCTTCTCTATGTCTAGACAAAAGTCAAGATGATGGATTCATGACTCCCTTTGCACAACCTCTTTGAGCCCATGTGAGTTTGAAAGGGGGAAGCTGAACAACACGTATAAAATGGTTAAAGACAGATGACTTAGAAGAGAAACTCTGGCCAACCTAACAAAGCAGTATCAGAGCTCACTGGGAGATGGAGATGTTATCTTATGCTACCCATTGAAAAGTTCTCCACTTTTCCTCTTTCCAACCTTACCTATAAGGTAACAATACTTAGTGTGCAAACCTGTAAGTACAGTAAAAAAAAAAAAAAAAGACAGATGTCTGATGTCTCCTCTTAGCAATACAAAATGTCTCACTTTACTATCCTTTATTACAAGGCCAAGAAGGGAAATATTTAATTCAGTTAACGTGATTGTAAACATGACGTGCATCTTGATTTTGTCATGAAAATTACTTAATAAACCCGTAAAAAAAAAAGTACGATATGCTCTTCACACATTATATTAATCACTTACATCCTAAGTTAGAATAGAATGTGTTTTTTTTCTTGGAGCACTTTGAAAGCACTTTGAAAGGACTCCCATCTTAATTTTTCACAGAAAAGTTTACTAAGAGACGTAAGTTTTATAAATATGATTTTAAGATTTAAAAATGTATCTTTTAAGTCCTAAATCATTACACTTCCAGGCAGTTATAATAAAGCATGTGAAAGATATATACTAGAGAAGTTTTAAGGTCATGAGCTACTTTCAAATAAACTACACCTTTACACTTAGACATTTAACTACGCTAGTTCTGCTGATATTTGTTTTCACATGTGATTCATATCATATCCTATATCCACGAATCAGGCAAGTATGCATGACATTGCTGACATTACTCAACCTCGCTTCAAGTCTTTTACACCATCCGATCCAGTACGTATATTATTAACTGTTCTTATGAAGGAATCAAATTTAATCCTCTATGAGCACCATCTGTAGCATCATCAGCTCCCCTAGAGTTCCTGTAACAACATGTTGTCAGAATGTATTTATACTTTAAAAGAGCATATCAGAATTATACAACTGAAACCTAAATTTAAAAAACTGTAACATTATACTTACAATACAGCATGCCCTTAGCATCAAGGCATTTCTTTTTTTTATTACACACAATCTGTTAGGATTTTTGCATTTGAGCATTAAATCTGTCAGCCTGTGCAGCGCCTATGCTTTTAGAAATACAAACGTGCTGACTACAGAGATTCATTTTATTTAACCGATAAGACCATAATTAAACCTTTCCTTTCAGCACCATTCAACACATCAGTAATTGAGCAAGTACAAATATCATAGTTTCTTTAAATAGTCACATTAGCTTATGGGAAGATTTAGTGGTGCAGATTGCTGGCTAGTAGAGCACTATCCTACTTCCAGAAGCTTACATGAACTGCCCTGCAGTTAGCACTCACATCCAGACTGCACAACTGGCAGTTCTGCTCCTAACTAATATGCTGCTAAATATTTTTCTTATGACAAATTTTGCCAAGTGATAAAATGGGCTGACAAACCTACTGATGCTGCCCCAGTTCACCTTAGCTTATTTGATGCTAAGAAGATCCGAACAGCCCTCTCTCCCTTTCATGTTTTCTTTTTAAGTTTTCAGAACATAAAAAAAAAAGATGATCACATATCCGTGTAAAGTAAACATATCACCATTATGCTACAGCTCAAATTTACCACAGATACTGATTTTGCAATTAAGAGTGTCAGAATAAACTCTAGACGCACATAACTCAGATTATTCTTGGTTGACAGAGTTTTAATTAATATATTTTGGGGCCCATGGAAGTAGTAGCAAAGGGTATTGAAGGGTATTGTTTTCCAACATCCACTCCCTTGGCTGTTAAAGTGGGCATTAAAAGAGAATCCAGTTCTTACACAATGAGAAGACAACAAATATCATGTGCCTGACATCATGCACTGCTGTCATGCGGAGGACAAAAGAGGAAACTTGGTTCAACTAAAAAGTCCAAAACTCGGAACAAGTTATATAACATTGGATAGGATTCGCTCAAGCTGATGGTTAAATGATGCATACCTGAAAACACAAAGCTCTTCTCATCGCACACAGATATCATTTGTACACAAGCTTAAAGCAGTAGGCTTACGCCTCTGGACAAATTTTGAGAAACTGTTCACAAAAGCAAAAGCAAAGCATAAAGCTCCTGAGTATTCTACGTTTGCCTGAGCACCACACATCGCCAAACACTACTTGCGCGGCTTCAAATAACATCAGTTGCTCCCCAACAGCACGAACACATCCAGGATGCAAGGAAGAGCCAAGGCAATTATTTCACATATGCTCTGAGGCAGAACAAGCCAAAGTCTGGTGCCAAAAGGATTCCTAACTGTTCGTACCCCACCGTTTGTTCCTACCCCTGTACTGTCCCCTTCCTTGTACCAACAGAAGCACATTTGTGCCGTCGTGCTGCAGAGGAAGGCTCAGGAAACTGATTCAGCCTGAATTGTTTCTCTATATTCCTACACAAAGACTTGCGACAGAAGAGGGAGGGGGGCAGGAGGGTGAGAAACTGAAGGAGGAGGCGGCAGAAAAGCACTTCACAGACAGCACTGCTTCTAAACCCCGGTCCTGTGGTGTCTTCTGAACCCAGCCACCGATGCAGCGAGTGAGCAAAATAAACAAAATGAGAATTAATGCAGTGGAACAACAGCTATGCTACTACTTGAGTGGGGAACTGCAGCTCCAGGTCTTAAATCCTTGCCCTCCGTACCGTGCCCTGGAAGACTTGTTGCAGCTGACAACTACCAAGTGGAGGAGACACAGCATACGTAGTTAACCACAAACTGATGCCATGGCTGGGCTTTATAGCAATACAGAGGTCCACGTAGTGTTTAATTTATGTAGCTCCATAAGTCAAGCTCCAATTGTTTTGATTGCTTTCCAAAAACCTATGAGCCAAAATACGCAGTAAGATTTCAAAATGCAAGACCTGAACACACACAGGTCTCTCCCAAAGCCAACAGACTGTGACACCTGGCTACACAAAGCCAGGTGGGTGGGTGTTTTTGTTCTCATCATCTCTATTTGTTTGATTGTGATATCAATAAGTGGTGGTTTTAAGTTTTCTGAAGAGAAGAAACAGAAAGGTATTTACCTGGAAATTTACTCAAGGGAAAGCATGAGAAAGTGTGCTTTTTCTTTAAATTTAACACTGTGACAACTGAGGTTACAACCATCTGCAAAAGATTATTAGTATAAAATACAATTTAACGTCTTTGGTTACTTTCAGAGATACATACAATATTTATTCTCAAGTCCTCACTTGAGATTGCCTTTGTTCCTGACTTGCACAGGTGAAAAAAATCAAGATGAAACGAAGGACAGCATGCTTTTTCCAGATAATGACTATTTTTACAAGAGTCATTACAGGTGCTTCATGACAACCATAAATAAAGCTTACTAAAAATTTAAGAGTCTTAAAAGAGACTTTAAACACTAATGGCCATTTGTATCTGTCAGATTTGAAAAGGCTGAAGCATGACAAACAACATACTAGATTTTTTTCCCCAACTCTGCTGGAACTGGATCCCCTGTGCACTGTATTACCAATGTTTCTGCTGCTCCTTGCTCCCTGCAATACACAGAAGAACAAAAAGAGGCCCAGAGCCAGACAAATTCCAATAGAAGTGTTTCTGCTACAGTAACTTTTTTTTTTTTATAAAAATATATCAAATATCAAGAAGTACAGGTGGTCCATCATTTCCAATTATCAAAAAGGAAATAACTTCTGGAAGATAAAAAGCCACCTGTCTTTCATTAAACATAAGCAAAAACAAGCCAGAGACATGAAAGATGAATTCTAATTCAGTACGTTCAATTAGACCCCATTTTCAAAAACCCTAGGAAATTAATTTCACACAAGGCCTTCTGTCTCCCACAGAAACAGAAATATAACAAATAGAACATATAAAAATACTAAACTAAGATTGTTTTAAAAAATGTTGGAGCTTGTCTTGTTTCATCGGGTGTCCTATTGCTGTTATACAGCCTCCATAGACAGTAAAACACATCTGAAGTTCTTCATTCATATCTCAAATAGAAGCATGTTTTGTAACACCTTGTAGTTTCTCTCAGGTTTACTCGAATACAAGGGATTTTACTTCATTTTTGAAATCTATTCTGATGCTTTAAATACAACACCTGCCAAAGCTGACACCTGAAAACCAACTACTCCAGTCACATGTAACAACCAGTACAAATGTTTTCATCCTTTGTGTATTAGCACAATGATCCACGTAACACATGACTTTGCTTTGAACCTGCTTTTGTCTATACAGACTTCAAAGCAATTCTTATACCAAGTCATCTGTAGGAGGCAGGGAAGGACAGTGTTTGTCAGTTCTTTATTTCTGAATACAGAACACTACCAATATATAACCAGAAAATAGGTACAAAAACCATGCCTTTTTGTAGCTCTGGGTTATAGCAAGTTTCTCATTTATTCTATTAAAATGCAAAGAAAGTTTTTGCTTTTCATTAAGTCTCATTTCTTCAGTAATACTTGAATCAGTACATATTAACAAAGGGAAGAGTTGCCAGTTAACATGAAAATAATAAAAAACTACCAACGTTTAAACTGTTAACTGAGGTTGTCTCCACACAGTTTTACTACCAATACCAAACCAAAGCTAGGTTCCTTTCTCAAATAACTTTATCAATAAATTAATCAAACGTTTTCGAACTGGGAGGACACACACAGGAAAAAAATCCACATGCATTCCAAAATTCTCTGCAACCACACAAACCAGAAGTCCTAGACGTGCTGGAGACAGAGCAAAGAAAGGCAATAGTTGCCTATGTAGCAAAGATGGGGCTATTACAAGAGAAGTGAACCTGAATTTAAAAGCATAGCTTTCACTTCTTGCTTTGAAGTGGTAGCATCACAAATTTAAAGCTTACCATATCCTAAGCAAACAACTACCTTAAAGAACTTTCTCACTTCCAATACCTACATTACAAACAGCCTACAGCAGACTCCAGTAGTGGCCTACTACCCGACTAGCTTAGTGATCAACATGCATCTTCAATTTCTGCCCCACCCCCTTTTTTTTTTTAATTTTGCTTAATCAAAAACTTATGGTCTATTTAAGGCAGAAAGTGTCAACACATTAAAAGAATCTTCCACCTAGGCATATCAGACATTCAATTAAAACAAATCACCTTTTAAAGAAGTCTACACACTTACTTCTTTACTTTAGTTACTTTTACTTACTTTAAGCCGCTCTGATGTTTTGAGCGCTAAACTTTCCATCACTCTTTTTTCTCACTGAGTAACATTATTCTATTTTCTGCTTACACATCATCTTAAATTCAGCTGAAACAACCTTTCTACGTGTTGATTTCATCTGGTCTCTCTCCATATCTTACTGGTTTATTACATTATTTATATGCAACAGTCTAGGTTGTCTCAAGAATGTACATTCTGAAGTACTTGGACTTGGATCCTCTACACAAAAAGATTTCGACATTCTAATATTTCCAAGTAACCCCCATTGTTGGTGTCTTTTAACTAAAACATTGCATTGTTTGACTATGTATACACATGAACGCAAACTTGCATCATGCAGCTAGTTACAGCCCTTTTTTATTTTAGATTCATTTTTAATCAAAAGTTATAGTGTGTGGTAATACTGATTTTCCAAATCTTGTGTTTAACGAACTTCAATCTTATTAGGCTTAAGAAAACAAAGTTTCAATCCTACATACATTCAAGGAGGCCACTTATTTTCAGGAAACTAGGCTTGTTTAACGTCTTCTGAAAAGGCAGCCAAGGTGATCTAACAGGCACCTGCAACCACCTCACAACAGATGGCAAAGCCTCTTCAGCAGTGGCAGACCATGAAACATGGACAAACAGTCAAACGATGCATTGGGAAGATCAGGTTGGACATCAGGAAAAGCTTTTCTTTTTTTTTTTTTTTTTTTTTTTGCCTGGAGGCCACTGCAGCACTAGATCAGGCTATCCAGAAGATGTAGAAACTCCATCCCTGAAGGTTTCCATGAATTAGCCAGAGAGCTATGGATGTCCTGCTGGTGTCGGGTCAGGGTGACATTCTGGCTCAGAGCACAAGTCTGGATTCCAGTGCTCCTTTTCAACAAGCATCTGTCATCTCCTTTGAAAGGCAGATTCAAGAAGGACTAGTGATAGGACTAAAGGGAATAGCATCAAGTCATGCCAGGGGAGGTTTAGGTTGGAAATTAGGAGACATTTTTTCTCTGAAGGAGTAGTCAGGCATTGAGATGGGTTGCCCAGGGAAGTGGTGAAGTCACTGTTCAAGGGAAAGGTTGGACATGGTGCTTAGGGACCCGGTTTAGTGGGTGACATTGGTGGTAGGGGGGTGGTTGGACCATTTAGTTGATGGTATTGGTAGCAGGGAGATGGTTGGACCAGGTGATCTTGGAGGTCTTTTCCAACCTTAATGATTCTATAAGTCTGTGATTCTATGACTGCCCCCAAAATGGAGTGCTCCACTTCACAAATATAAATAAAGGTGTAACAGCAGTAGTCATTCTTATTTATGAACTGTTAGTTGTGTCCTCTCCATGTGTTCTTAGGACACTCCTAAGAAGCACGCTGTTCTGAAGAAGTTGTTGATCCACCACATTTACAACCTGAAATATTAAGTAGACACCTAATGATTACAGACAGGAAAAGAACAAGGCATGCCTGTGAAGAAACCGTTGCAAAATCCTGAACAAGTCCAAAATGAGATCTTACAGCACTGACGTTTGTGCACAGGTTTGTGTACTGCCTTTAAGCACGCATGTGTATTCCTCATGCCTGGGCAAAGAATGTGTGTACTCGTGCACACGTGTGAACTCTGCTTAGGAATGCCTTCACAATATCTGCAGGTCTTTACCATCACATCATTGCATCTAATGAAGAGAAATGAGTTTCAGCAGAACTTAAGACAGGCTAAAAGACAATAACGAGAACAGGATGATAAGAATTAGCATGCCTGTAAAGGCCCAGAGCTTGAGAACAGGGTAATAATCACTGAGAAGAAAGAGTTCATCACAAATGAAGGCATGAGTAGGCATGTTCACTCATTAATAGCTTTTTTTTTTTTTAAAAGGAAAAAGAAAAACAAAGTATATTGTATAACATTGATTTGCGTCTTATAGTTCAATAAAAACTACCTTGTATTAGGAGACTTTATGCACGCATCCGTGTAAAGACAGAGCTAAAATTCTACTTAAACATGGCCATGTCTAGCTCCAAAGAAATGGGGATCTGTATTTTTAAATGAAACTTCTATTACAAGAGTATACAGCCTACTGCCATGATTAAAAGCAAGGAGTTTCTGGCATTGTAACTTGTCTAAAGCTCCAATGGGATTCAGTGGTATTTTGGTACATGATATACAAGAAGCCTCACCTTTCCTTTCACCAACTGATCTAAGACTGTCTAGGCATGAAGACAAAATAGAGGTTTAATGGCTTTGTTCACACAAACAGTTTTTCCACAATTCACACAACAGTTTTTAAGCTCAAGGTTTTGAGAAGGGTTAACTTCATTGTTAAGTAGAAGGGAAGCAGAGGAAAAAAAAAAAAACAGGGTTGTTTCAAAACCCTATCACTGTTTCTATAAGCAGAAAACGTAATTTATGAAAAAGTGTTACATAACTTACTGCACTAGAACTGCAATCTCGATCAAAAATAAGATTCAAGATGCTGTTAGCTAACTTGCAGCCAACAGAAGGAGGAAAGGAAAGGAAGTGTGCAAACAGTAGAAAAAGAAATACAGTGAACTAAATTGTACTGATTCAGAGAAGTGACAAAAGCAGTTTAAAACCTTTAATATATTCATAGAAACAAGAATTTGTAACCTTAACACCTCACCCATAGTTTTTGATCAGAAAGGTTTAAAAATGATTGTAAGTGAAATGCACTAAAGCAGAAAAACAACCAAAAATAAATAAATTGAAGGGAAGTTAAGGAGATCTGCAGAATTAATACAACCAACACCCTGAAAAAAAAAATAACCAAATCTATTCCCATAAACTGAAAGAAGTTCCACCTCGACAGGATAAAGAGTGAGCTCAGAGCTCATATGTAACTACCTGCAGCAGCAGCACCTTAGAGAGCAAGCCAGTTCAGGGTTTATGATCAGAATTAATTCCAACCATTTCTGAACATCAGCTGTTCCATGCAACTGCACAAGCTGTGAGCTTGAGCATTATTTATTGGAAGGTGGGCTTTAATGCACTTAAAACCTTTTCTCTAACGCTTGCCAGGAATAGCTTACGTAGTAAAGAGAATAAAGATATTAAATACTATTACTTAAAAATGTTAATCAGATTCAAACAGCAAGCTGACATAAAAATCAATGCATCAAACATTATTTAAGTTTGCTGAATTTATTAACATGAACTGGAAGTTTCATTGTTTGTTTTTAATCTACAGGTTTTGAGAATACCAAAGTGAGTAGGTTATATAAGTTACGGTACAGTTGAATCTCTGCATTGCATAAAGGATTCTTTGTTCATTTTTTTAAAAAACAGCAAGTACTTCCACCCAAGTTTTAATAAAAAAATTAAACACTGGAGTTCTTTAAATTCCCTTGTTTCATATGAGATCACATGGGCTATTGGTTTACTGATCCCTTACAAAGGATCATCTGTTTTAGTAAAACCCGATTAAAAAGAATTCTTTTAGCTTGCCAATTAAAATAATACACCACTATTTTGAAGTTACAGACATGACTGCAAGACTACAATACCAAAGCAAAAATTTAGTACCTATTATGTCAAGTACAGAATGTCAAAAAGTTGCAGCAATTAGAAAAAAAAATATTTGATATCAGCAAAGTCCAGACCTACGTTCAATCTTTCAAACAATGGCAGTTCTACAAGCATCAGCAAAGACCAAGGAATGTTCAAAATAGCTTTCATAAACATTAAAATTGTGCCATTCCATATAAGAGGTCAAAGGTACAGAAGAAATCACACAAATTCAGACCAGTAAGGTGACAAACCAAATACCCAGCTCCAGAACATACATACTTCATACATACATACATCCCCATACTTTTAGTCTAAAAGCATGCATCTCGTTTATTCTAAAAACAAGTAAAAATTTGTGCCCACCCTGTAATATGCAACTCTATATACACTTTTTAATAAAAAAAAAATCCTTGAAGAAACACAAGCACAGTGTTTTCTTATTTTCAAGGCTTCCTACCTGCAGCCTAATTTGAAATGACTCACAAAAGAGACAGCAAGAGTGTGGACTGTCATAAAAAAAAAAAAAAAGATGATATTTTTATACACTTCAACACTCACTAGCACTCTTTGGATTAGATGGCCATTTGTTGGAATTGTTCATTTTTATGTATGCACAAGAGCCAGTACACTCACAAGGGAAAATAACTATGTACGTAATTGCTAAAAGAAATATATGCTAAGCAACAAAAAGCCAGCAACTAGATAAAACGAAAACAAAGACAAGCAGGATCTTGGCTAGTTTTTCACAAGGACATCTTGATACAAACGTCTCTTGAAGGCTTACCTTTTCTGTAATACTTTTTTCTAATCCCACAGGTATTGCTACATGCCACATGAATACGTGTGTTTTTTTCAAATCCCACAGGTATTGCTACATGCCACATGAACTCATGCCAGCTTCGTGTACCAGTAGCCAAGCACATGCCCATTGACCTACTTAAGAAACCACCTGCTGCAGCAGCACAGTCAAAACAGAGACAGGTGAAGAATTCAAGAACAGTTTTCAACCTTGCCCAAATTAAGCTCGATGACAATATAGAGACAGCAGGCCAGGGCAAGAATTTTGTGTTGTGTTTTCCTTAGAAACACCGCCCGGGTCCAGAATTTGTTCAGTCGTAGCATCTTAACCCAAACCTCACGGAACCACCACAGCTCTGCTGACATATCACAGGTACAGTTGGCTCAGCCAGCAGTTTCTGTAGAGCAGCTATGAACTAGCTCCAAAAATAAATAAATAAATAAATTTTAAGAAGTTTCTCATCAGCTCCTTTTCTTCCTCAGTCAAAGCTCCATTGCCCAAACACATCCCATGAGCACGAGGCAGAAGAACAAACCTCCTGCCATGCCATTAACTGGCCAGGACAATAGAAAACTGGTGTAGGAAATCAGTATCAAGATTTTCTGTATGGATGCAAACATTTAAGTCTGCTTGCATTCGCCTCAGGCAGGACTTGCAAAGCGAACAGTCGCTTTTAGCGCATCACTGAGCAGTCTATGGCTAGAACCACCAGCCTGTGGTTTTGCATGCTCGGTTCACAGCCAGGAAGCAGCATTATTGGAACAAGCTACAAAAATATCTAGTGCTCCGAACACTCAACTTGTTATCTAGCACAAAAACAAGTTTACAAGATGCTACACACACTGCCAGATAGCTAGGGCTACCAACACATACTGTAGTGTGTAACAAGGCGACAGGAGAAACACATCGTGCTTATTCCTACTATAAACAGGCTTAATATTTAAAAAGGAATAGAAAGCCAACTGTAACTTGTTACTTCCTACTTTCAACCCCATCAGTTCCTATAACAAATTAGATCATGCCCCTTCTCCTTCCAACCTTCACACACACAGATATTCCCTCCCTGCTTTGCTCATATTTTCCTCTTTCCATTCCAGGTCTTCTCAATGCCAACCCCTGCCAGTTCAAGTGTCACAAGGTTTTCATTCCGGTTTCTTAGTCTCCTTATCTGCAAAAGTAGTACTAAAATTCACTGCTAGTTTTGATATGCTAGTACCAAATTTATCATCATACTGTATTTAAAAACAAACAAAAAAATACGTATGTCTCATATGGTGACCTATTGGCTCTCTTACCTGATTATAAAGACCTTCTACTTTTGCCCCTCCTTCTAAAAATTTAGTTCCTCCCATTGTAAGACATCTTCCCCCTGTATCCTTCCCACTGGCTGGCAATGGTAGAGTGGCTCATTCTAGTTAGTTTCTCATTTTAACAACAGAATGAGAAATATGTGCAACTAAACACTTGATCAGGTGTTCTTTTTCACTGAACCTGCCAAAGTAATTTTTGCACATGTGCATACGTGCACTTCTCCAAACAGGGTTAAGAACTAATTTTAATTGGAAAATTTTCAAAAATCTAATTGTTCAAATTGGACATTGCAGAGGAGAACAAAAGCAGTATCATCACATGGACGAGGACAATTTAATCTAGTTTAATAATAAACTAATTCAACCCAGCACGAGAGCAACTCCAGGGTAACAGCATTGCCTGGAAATGGCAAAGATGAGACCTCTGTCCAGAAGGTCATCCTTTCCTAAACTTGCACAAAGCATTCACTTATCTTAAAGATGCACTGAATAGCAATGTTATTTTACATTCACGGGAAAAACAATCTTCTCAAATGCCACTGAAACCAAATATAGACTGAGGGGTGCAAATTTCTATATTACATGTCTTTGTTAACACCACAACAGTGCTAAACTTTAAACATCTTTCTTCATTTGTAGCCTCGTCAGCATCTTTTCATCTCAAGAGTTTAGCTTACTTAAGGTGAATGAAGATGGCCACAGAGCAATTGTGAGAACTCTTCATAAAATTTACTTGCATGCATTTTTATTTTAAAAAGACCTGCTAAATTTAATTGTGTCTTCTCTAAGCTTCAAAAATCTTACGGTCATAAATCCATAGCTATTTGCTTCTCCCCTGCCACTTCAGGGCTTAAGCTTTAAGAAACTGACTTACAGGCAGGCTGGATTAATTAAAAAAGACAAATCTTCTGGATGTACAAAGATGATTGCCAGTCACTGTAAGGGAAGATCACCGTACATCAGTGTAAGGATGCCAACACTGCTCATCCAGGAGCATCCTTATTCCACATGCAGAGAACATCAGGGCAGAAACACTTTCAGATGTCTTGCTGTGGTACAAAAGTGGTTCATCTGTTTAAGAAATGCTGTACATGAACCAAAAAGCCCTGCCTTACAAACTTTGCACAGCACCAGGCAGTCCTAACAGCCCACGCTATGACAATTCCCAGGCATGGTTCACTCAGATGTCTCAGCAAAGAACTCTGTCAAAATATAAAGCTTGGGCCATTGTGCACCTCTTTTTTCACCCTGGAACAGTGGTTGTGTTCTTCCATTCCATGTTAGTATTTCTGCCTAAAGATGCTAGAAGCAGTTTGGTTAGAAGACAAATAACAGAAAGTCTCAATGCTTAAGTTTAGCACACCTAGAGTTTTCCTCCATGGAGCATTTCCCACAGTGTGGGAAAGAAGACTCCAAGTATCTTAGCTTCCCTTTGCTCTTTTTTTCGCCCCCAAAAAGCAGAAGAATTTCACTTTTGCATGATGAAAGCATTTACATGCTTTTTTTTTTTTTTTTTTTTTAAGGAGATGTTCCCTTCTACTAGGGAACAGAATCAAGAAAAGGAGTACGAAGCTAGAAGAAACAACGTTGCCCTAACCATATACAGAATAGGAGAAACTAATTAACTAGAATGTAATCAACTTTATCAAAGACTTGTACAAAAATATACACGAGATATAAAGTTATGCAGCACATAAATAAAAAGGCCACTTCTTAGCAGGAGTTATTCCAAAAACAGATGTTAATCATTTGGTAAGTAAAACCATTTATTAGAAATTAAGAATTTTTTTCTCCTTTGTTTCAATCTGGATCCGCAGTTGTGCTTGGCTGCACAGAGCCGATTGGTTCCTGATAGCATGTTCTCCAATTGTTTGCTTTTTTAACATAAAACATTTACCAAAGAAGGAAAAGCTACACTTCCCCTTAATATCTTCCTTGTAATCAGCCTACCAGAGTGCCTCGCCTCTATTTTTGTCTTCCTTTATCAATACAATAAATGCTGCATAAATAGATTCTAGGAGAAAACAGCTACTTTCGGATCTGTCTGGAAAATGCTGCTTTTGCTCCTTAGGGGAAATCTAGCAATTTACCTGAAGTTTAATTCCACAGCCAATAAACTGGTACCAAATCCTTTTTATAAGTTGTTGCACTCAGCAGAAGAGATGGTGTGACTTGTAAAACCAGACAAATGACAACTGCTCAGAGACAGGTTATAAACACAGTAGAGAAATACTGAACAGTGGGTACAGAACCAATCTTTTCTACTTGAAGGATTTCTCAGTTTATACCCAAAACAAAACTGAAGACTTCCCTTTTCCCCCCCGTCAACACTGAGTAGCTGCAAGTTCAATTGCAAAACTGATCCCAAGCATAACAATCTTCTTCCTACTGAATACTGCTGCTGATCAAGTATGTCAACAGCAAATCCCACCTATGACACTTTCAGGAGGAATCCAAGCCAGGGCTGCAGAGAGGGAGAAGTGGAGGGGAAGGCACAGAAGTTTGAAACAGCCCATTGCTGATCCGCACAGTAAGTCACCTGAGGTAATTATGCACACTGGAATTTGTTTTAGCAGAAAATTTCTTACCAGAAAGATTGCTAATAGGTATTAAGTCAATTAAGTCATTTGCTTAATAAGCAGCTGTTAGAAGTTACTAAACAGAGCAATGCAGAGGTAATTATACCTCCCTTGCTTGAGTACGCTCCTTGGTTCTGCTCATCTCAAAATAGACTGAGCCGAATTCCAAAGGAAAATAAGGGGGGAGATATGCAAAGGACTTTAGAAGCAAGGTGATAAAAAAAAAAAAAAAAAAGAGAGAGAAAATAACCCAGACTTTGAATTTATTTGTAACCAGTTGATAGTATTTTTAAAAAGTTACTAATTAAAAAAAAATTGCCTTTACACAATGTGATGCTCAATTATGACACTGAGCTTACTGATAAACATCATGTCCAAGACACCAAGAACTCCTTCCAAAGCAAGGTCTATGTGACGGAGCCACTTTTTTTTTTTTTAGGTAAGAAAAAACAAGCAGTCTGGAAAAAATCTTGACTAGGACATAAGACATAAGGACATTTTTGTTAGGAAGAGTCTTCCTGAAGACCACATGCCTTAGCCACGTGCTGAGACTTCTCTTAATACCCTCTTCTTGAGCTGCAGGTACACAGTTAATTCAAGATTTTAGGGAAGCTACTTCCCTGGTTTTGTAAGATGACTATGTTCTTAAGCAAGGTTTTAACCTTTTAATCCACCTCTGGATCAACGAGGATGAGAAAAAAGCCCACAATGATATACCTAAAGATAGTATTTATGGAAGAATAAGTGTCAGTTGTTCCCTGTAAGAGCTGCCTATGAAAAAAACACTGCAATTCCAGTATTTCTAAACAACCCCATGTATTTCCATATTAAACCATAAGGACTACACGTGTTTTTTCCTCTTAAAGAAACAGAAACCAAAGTTTTAATAATAAAAGCTGATGCCACAGGAATTGAATCTTGTCCTAAATCAGTGAGTAAAATTTTTAGCAAAATGATTCTGGGTAACAGGTGAGTGATAATGGTCTGCAGAAATGCAAGTAACTTCACTCTTTTATAAAAGAAATAAAAATATTGCCTGAGATCACTTAATCCAAAAAATACTTCAGTGATCTGTAAAAATCCACAGCCATTTGCCACTTTTTAGTTTAGTTAGTTACAGTTAGTAACAAGAGCGTGACCCATGCACACAGCCCTCCTTGTTCATTATCCAAGTCTTTAGCAGTGTAGAAGTACTCATCAGTAAAACCAGATTATTCACAGGAAAAGCGAAAGGATGACCTTGGGGTTTCTTGCAGGATCATTTCAGCAGTACTAATTGTCAAACCACCAGTGGTGAGTACACAGACTCAAATTCCTCTAAGCCAGGGGTGGTGGTTTTTAGTAAACTGATTACTAAAGCCAATCCTAATCAGTGAATTAGCTAACAGCTTCCAGTCACAAGACATACGAAAAATATTCTGCCACGAGTGAAGAATAAACACTATACCGTGCCAAGCACCCTCAAAGCAGAAAATTTCATAATCACCACATTTCTTATACAAATATGAACCACACAGTCATAAAACTATTAGTACAGTATTTCTGCTTTGCTTTATACTTGCTTCTTAAACACTTAGGACAAAATGCTTACATGACAGCACAAAAAAAAAAAAAAAAAAAAAAAAAAGAGGCAAGGAATGAACTGAAGCAGCATTTCCCAGCCGCCCCAACTCATTCGCTCCTGGGATCTGTGCATGCAACCCTTCAAATGCTATACAACAGCAGTCTGTCACCACAGCTATCCTAATGACTTGAATATCTCATAATGCCAAGGTATTTCTTCTGAAAGATCCAGAATTTTTACCTTTCCAGCATCCACAATCTTCATCACCCCCGCTGATGCAGCTTTCCCCTCACCCATCCCACATTTCACTGTGGAGGAATGGTTAAGTGAAATAGGACATGTGGATGTTGGGCAGTTAGGAGGCAATGGGCTAGTGAAGTACCGTACTCAACTCACATGAGTCTGGCACATACGCAGCTGGCTGAGAGCCAATCATGCTCAAGGACACGATGCCCTTGGGCGATTGGGAAAGTCCCTAAGGCGGGACGGTGGCTAAAAGAAGGAGGAACTACCTGAAAAGAGCGGGAAATGTTAGCCAATGCTGAGCTTAGTTTTTGCAATATGTATGAGTTGATTATGTTCAAACTAGATAAAAGGCGACTGAACTATCCATTAAAGTTGAAGTTCATTGTTCACTCATATTGAGCGTCTGTGTCTTCCTTCCGTCGACAACATTTCACCAGCAGCTTCTATTTAGTCTCTCTGCCCATGTTCTGCCATCATCCATCTTCTGATGAACATTCAGAAGGCCATGCTGGGAACCTCTCGTTATTCTCATTTTCCTCCAATTTTCTTATTTCATCTCCTCGTTTTACAATCTGGTTGGGCAATAGTGACAGCTGGTTGGCACGTTAAACATTAAAGCCAAGCAGGTGCGTGGACAGAATGGAGGAATTCATTTAGAGTCACCTTCTGCTGAAAGCTGACTTCGTTACTTCGTATGGAACTGTTCACTTGCTATTTACTAGAATCACTATACACAAGTAAGGTCCTAGTTCAGAGGAGATGTTATCGCTATATCACATGCTAAATCCTTCTGCTTATATTGTGTTAGACCGAATGCAAAACTATTCCTCACATTAAACATAAAAGCTATTAGGTGATGAGTCAACCATCAACTCTAAATGCAATGATAGAGCAGAATAAAAGCACAAATTTTACAGGTGGTCATAAATTGGGCAGAATCACAAAAAAGTCAAAGTAAATTCAGACAGTTACAAGGCCTCAACTAATCTAAATGGATTGGCACCATGTTTATTTAGAACAGGAACTCCAGATTGCTCAAATACTCACTCTCATTTCATTCACCCCCTCCTTATCTGAACCGAACCAGCTTATAAACAACAAAAAATACAGAAGTAGATTTCTGTGCAGCTTTTGCTTTTCTTTTGAACACAATACTTAGAAAATTCCACTGGCTGTTCAACTGAGGCAAGTAAGGAGCATGAGCAGAAGTGAGGGTAACTGTGGACAGGCACCCAAAGCCAGAGTTTGTCCAAGAAAAAAATTATTTAAGAGTTACATGACAGAAGTCATCACATACTAGACAAATTGCTGCTGTTAGTAAGTATATATTTGGAAGACTGTATATGAGGAGTTCGCCCGCAGTCTTCTGGATGTCTTGATTACATGAAGCACATCCAACTGTGCTCAAAGTACTTTACAAAATTTAAACATAAATGCTGATTTATTACAATTTTCACCAGTCAGATAAAACAGTTGTAAGTTCTCTGCAGGTTCCAACATTAGCCCAAGAAAAGCACAGAAACAGATATTCTGAAGGACTACTAAAAGGTCCTCAAATACAAGACAACCATAGCCTCCAAATAAGCTATAATCATCCCCAGCCATGTTTGAAGATTTCAGTTTTTCTCCAGCTCTCTGCTATCTCTCAGAGACTAATCTATGCCATTAAAAGACACTGCCCACAACTCTCATCCTTCCTACGGCAAAGCTCCTATGAATACTAATGAACCACGAACAGCAACTCCAGTGCCGTGGTAGCTTGCAAAGACGGAGTAGGCAGACCAATATTCTGCTTGTGACTAAACCAATCACAGTTGCATGAGACCGAATGGTTGTGGGCGAGAATATCACCATTTCCAATTTAGCACAACATTCTGCTCTGAAGTACAAAGCGTTACTTCAAGTTCCCAGATGCAATTAATGCAGAGGTGGAATTGTTCTTTCCCTTTTTCATAGCTGTGCTTCTCTCTTATCTGCAGATCTGAAACATTTATGTTAAAGACTTTCAGAACCACATGAGCTGATGGCAGCATAGTCTTCTGGTGTTCCTTATGAACACAGGCATATCGGTCCTAAACCAGCTGAGCACACACAAAAAGGCCTTGCAGTGCAATCCAACCGTTCAAATCAAGTTTGTAAAACGGTGCAAAAGCTGAAGTGACTTCAAGCATAGATAGATCATCTTCTCTACCAAGTCATCTACCAAGAACTCCCAAACCTTCTCAAAGTAATAAATTAAGGCTAACAAGGATATCAAAGATGAGAAGGAGTTAACACCTCCCTCCCCCCTTCCCTAAGACATTAATTATAGCTTCCTAGCTAGTATTACTGATTGGCTGAAACCTAATCCTGCAGCATTTTAAAGCTAAATGACAGGAAACAAGACTTTAGCACACTTAAGCTGCACTATGAATGTAAATATCAAATTAATATCTAACCCAAGCAGTAATTATTCAGTCTGCAGCAGTTAAAAACTTAAAGGCAGGTAGTTTTTTTTTTTTTTTTTGCATGACTCAAGAGGTGCCTAATGTTAGATATAAGATTATGGTGTAAGGTCAGATATCACCTTCAACAGGCTGGAGGCTCCTTAAGCAGGTTGAGGCACTGCTCCTGGAAGAGCTTTCATATAGAGCTGGGAGCACACATTTTTTTGCCTGCATCTGAAGTGTCCTCTTTCCACTGTCAGTTATATTCATGTTGAATGCACAGAGTTAATGGTGCGATCCACATGTCTGAGCAGGGTTTGCTACCTCAAGGTATCATGTTTGCTCTCTGTACTGTGTTAGAGAAGGAGCCCAGATTCTTCACTCAGATACCAACACCTCAAGAACTGTGGAAGGAATCTAACCCTTAAAGTTTCTGATCAAGTAACATCACAGGGAAGCACTTAAAGATGTCTGAGCCCTACTAATTTAACCATGTTAAAAATAAATGAAAATAATTAAGCAGCAAACCGGGCAGAGTAATTGATACCCAAGTACATTTCTTCCCTCATATGTTAAAATCTGCAGCTCCCAAACGTGAGGGCATTCTCCAGGTCTGGTGTGACACTAACCACCTTGACACGACCAGCAGCGAGGCAGAGAAGCCAAGGGGCATGGAGGCAGGCTTCCTGCTGGAACAGCCGGGCAGGGAGCACTGCTGCTGGGGCCCATACCCCACCAGGAACCATCCCACACACTTCCAGCCCCATCTGGGAGCAGCACAAGGACTGACAGCAAAGCTTTCTGCCTGCTCCAACAAATGCAAATCGTTATTTGCCTACATCCTCTGACAGAAATGGCAACCGGATAAAAGCTAGAGGATTTCTGAACGTCATCCTTCGGATGACATCTTACATACAATCTCTGATCATAGAAAAATTGAATTGGTTATACCTAGGTAACTCAGCTCAGGTATCTAAAATCTTTCAGGTCAGTAAAAAAAATAATTGAGGTTGACATCATCATTACAACTACACTTCATATCCATTTGAATTAGTAAATAGAAAATGACTAATGCACAATCAGTAAAATCAAGGGTTTTTGCCTGTTTAACAAACTAACTAATGAGAACTTGCCCTTTGAAGTAACGTGGCCTATCTCAAACCTCTCTTAAAGAGGAAGCAAGCTTCAAAATATTTCTAAGTAAATGAGAAACTTGAGATCATCAGGTGAGGCTATTTCATAAAACAAGCAAATATGTAAGAGCCAAAGGTTTGTTATTCATGCAAATATAGCAGGCTACTTACAACTCTTGGACAGGGTGCATTACGAAAGTACAGTATTCACTTCAGCCCAACACTTAAAACCACAATATTTTGAACACTTCATTATTAGTGTCAGTACTTGCCACCTGTATGAATGTTGCAATTCACTTTATAGCATATTTCTAGCCTATGCTTACTTCACATCCTAACATTAAGAAAATATCCAGGAAATATTCCTCTCCAGTACGTATGCAATAAGTACTTTAGAGAAATGCTGTTTTAACTCCAAAGGATACAGAATGCCCTATATATTCACATTCTGATCTTCAGCTCACTATCCGGCCTCACACAACGAGCTCTTTGAGATTTCCCAATGCTTGTGCAAACAGCAGCCTCCATGGTGATCTCAGGACATATGTATGCCACCGATTTCTACAGCAGTTCAGAGCTGATGTTTCTAACTCTCATCTGTATGCAAAAAGAGCCAAATAACTTCATATTGAAGACTGTCTTCTCCAAAATTCTGACTACAATTCTTGCCAAGGAAAACAATTAGAGCTCTGTCCTGATGGTGCAATACATGCTCCTTCCTGCTTCTAGCAAGTCTCTTACTACGCTCCTAATAAACAGGCCAGAATTAAGCTTCTCTTTATGAACACTGAGAGCACAATACAGATGTGGCAAAGGTGAACTTTCATTGCTTCCAACACCAGATTTTTGTTAGTTTTCATCTGCAAAGCATCCCAGTTACTAGAAGAGTTTCACTTCCATTTTCATTTTTAATGTGCACAGTAAACAATTCTGAAAGAGGCAAACTGAACTAGAGATATTCATGAAATGTTTCTGTAGAGTCAGTTTTCAGACTAGAATCCATGCCAAAGCCAGATAGTTTCATTTAAAATGTTTTCGACTGCACAAGATGCAGTGAAATGATCGTTTTTATTCTGGTAAGCCTTTGAAACCTTTTTTTGGAGAGGAAAAAAAAAAAAGAAGAAGAAACCACAAGCTCTGAAAAGTTAATTTCCCTCATCATCCTGCAAATAAGAGTGGCAGGGTCATATTTAAAGAATATTTAAAGCAATAATTTAGGTTACAAGACAATGGTTGTCTTGTTCTTGGCTGCTGCAAGAATGTTAATCTGCTGCTGACAGCATTTTGGGCATAGAAAACTAAGAATGGTAAAAAAAAAAAAAAAAATCAAAAACAAAAAGTCATTGTAGTTTTATTAACTTCTGTCAGGAAAGAAATTTCAGCTTTAAGATAGCATTTAGGAGCCTGCAAACCAATGCAAATCAATGGAAGGAAAACATTTCAATAAAATCCATTTACAAAGTGAGTGCCAGCAAGTATTCTGCAAGCCCTCAAGTTGAAAACCTTCATTTAGCAACATCTCCCAAAAAACTTACTGTATAAATTACGATGCAGCTTACTACAACATTATGACATTCTCCTTTGAGTATTTTAACCTTATTCTTTCTGCATTAGCAATCACTTCAAACATTTGCACAAAACTGAAAATGAAGAGCTAATGGAAAACAGCATCTGCCAAGCTGTCTTGTTTCAAACAACACAACCGCAATGAGTTCCCCAGTTTAATTCCACCTGTTCACAGAGGTCCGCTCCCTCCGAGGAAGTGTGGGGCAGGTGGGATGTCTAATTTAAACCTTCTGATTTGCAATCAGTGCCCCTAGGTCCCATATGAAAGAAACTACCAGTCTTCCTATAGTTGCCTCCTTTATAACATTCATGTTTTCAAACTGGTCTACTACATCCTCACCACCAATCCCTACCACCCAAAGCCCACCTGGCTGCCACAGTGCCCCACATCCCTCCTTCCTTCCCTGACCCAGCCTGGGGTACATATGACCTTCACTTAACCAGTTTGTGAATTATTCTAGTAGAAAGTGTCAGTTTACTAAACTGAAATTGCTCAGCATGAGGAAGAACACAGGGTGAAGGCCTAAACCACAGCTGTTAATGTGTATTGGCTTCAGCTTTCAAATAACTACGGCCACAGGGCAGGTCTTTTAAAAGGAAGGAGTCTCAATGCCTTTTCATACACAAAAGCATATGTACAAGAAGTTCATCCAGCTTTATCCAGACCTTTTCTAGTTTCTTATACCCTTTTCAAATGACAACGGTATGTATACTATCTTCCTTTCTTCACAATTTGTCATTTTTTCAGGAAGAAATATACCAGGCTTTTTCCAAAGGACAATCCACAATTACTCCCAAAATCAGAACTGTAACAGTCAACCAAGTTCCAGTTATACGGTTAAATTCAATACAAGCTTTTACTTGTATTGAGTATGAAAATATCCAATTCCTTCCTCCTCTCTCTTCTTCCCTAAGTGTATTGTTTGCTTTTGTTATTTTGTTTTGTTTTCTGCACTAAGACAGTCTCAGCTACTATTCCATTACCCTCTCACACAGTATCATGCAATACCTTCAGATACCTGTGCAATCAACAGCAGTTTATGGCAGGGCCCCCTTCATCATCCCGTCATGCGTCAAACTTCCACTCACCCTGAAGCTAATTAGGATAACGCTCCATTTGTCATCATCCAGTACTTTGAAGATGCATAACTTCTCTTCCCATTAAGGTAACATTAGCTGTGACTGCTTATCACTCATCTGTAAAGAAACAGCAGTTTCTGTGGGTCTCGTAACAGGCCAGGTCGTGTACAGAGCCTCCATTTTGTTGAAGCAAGGAAATGTTACCACTCTTCAACACAGAGAGAAATTAGAGCCTTGACTACTGATCTCACAATACTATAAACACACAGACATGAGGCAGCATGACACAAGTATCTGAGTGCTTTTGTGACAAAAAAGGAAACACCACAGATGTAGCTTCTTCAGAAAGATGTTTACTTAATAAAGGAAACAAACCAGTTATACTCAAATTCCTTTACGACAAAGATTAAAAGCAGCAGTCAGATGAACTAAGAGTTCAGATTGGCTCTTTTTTTTTTTTTCCTTTCAAGCTGATAAACATTTACATCTCAATCAGAATGGAAGATGCCTTCCTTATCCTGTATTAATAAAAATCATATTTCATTAGTTTGCTTTATGTGATCAAATAGTTATGCCAAGCAAGCAATTTTGCTTTTGAGATAAGCTCTCTTACAATCAACTGGTAAAAACTGAGTTGGCTCCTGGAAGGTTTAATTTGAAAGCAAAAATTTCTACTTGGCATGCATGTGCTCCTACTGAAATGGCCAACACTACCTTCCTCCAACACTGTTGCCTTCTCACAGATGCTCTTATGCAGCAGTGCAGTGAAATGAAGCCAGGACCTGACCCTGCTAAAACACAAGTGACAACTACCAGCTCAGTGCATTCCCCTGGACCACCTCAGCCACAACAACATTAAAGAACTTGGGACAGACAGAATAGGCAGGGAGGAAGAGAACGCAACAGGCACAAAGGAATATCCTCTTCTGCAGCAAGAGCCTGCACTGAGGTCAGCTGAAATTGATAACAAAGCCACATCCTTCAAAGACTGCAGAGTGACTCTGTCATTTTCCTGCAACGCAACCAAAAGAAGGGCAATTACAGGCACTGCAGTTTCCTCAGACCAAAACGAAAATATTCATTTAAAATGCAGTGTTGGGATTACATTCTAGAGAATACAGGACACAGGTTCCTACATCAAAATAATGTCCTTGTCTCTCATCTATGAACTGACATATTATTCAGTTGTTACATGTTTAACCACAATACCCTCGGTGGCTATGCCAGCAGTGTTTCAGGAGATGTCTTCAGGGAACACAAACCAGACAGGAGAGAGGAAATTGAGCCAGCCATGTTCCCAAAAAGCACTGACAAAAGTTAAGTCAAACATATATACATGTTTGGGGGGACAGTGCTGCCTTGATGCATTTCAACCTAAAAAATACAAGTAGACAAGGATGTAAAGACATTTTTTCCTTTGTATCACATCTTTATGTAAGTATCAGAGCTACATGATATTATAGTCTAATTTTTAATATTTAATGAAACAGTACACCATACTTAGCATTAAAAAAGAAAACTGCCTCATTCTCACTTCAAAATCATTTGAGTCCAGGCAACAAAAACTAATTTAAGCCAACAGTACTTTTCACCCAGGCACACAACGCTACAGTAAGAAGTTATCTCGCAGCCTTCTATATATAGCAGTCTAGAATTAAAACCACACTAGAAGGAAGTCTCCTACTACGAATGATTAACTTCAGTATTTGTTTCAAAATCATCTCTAAGACCACAAAGTTTGGGTGGTTTTGTTTGTTAACAGTATAATATTTCTTGCTTGCTGTTCTCCAAATACTAGGCAGCACTGCAAATTGAGGGAAAAGCAAACCAAGCTGGTCATTTCAGGCTATAACTATGGAGAAGCAACATAGAGTTATCTTAATCTGCTTTAGGTTAGGTGTACAACCTGAAAATTCATCTGCTTACAGAAGTTAGTGAGGGTACACATGGGAGGAATGAGTTTCAAATGAAATCCTATGGTTGGAACAAAGTGTCAGCACATTAACAAAAGTTACATTGAAAAATTCCCAGCAAAACTCACCAAAGACTTCTACATGTAAACAGAGACGATAGCATAAATATAAAAAACACTTGCTGAGCCATTCCCTTATTCATGAAGTACTACAAATGCTGAAAAAAAGATGGTATGCTCAGGAGTTACCGATGACAAATCTCAATGGTCATCTAGTAGAGTTAATTGACATTAAGAACAAAATAATATTGTGAGAATCCCCCACACTTGTGAAGAATTCCAAATTTTAAGTAATTCAGTTCACACAGTAACCTGATGGAACTGAGGAAAACCTATTCCTTCTCCTGTGTAGCGTTATTACGTGTGCTGAGTAATTTACATAAGACTAACCCCTTCCTTTATTCTAAACCGCAAAGCAAGAAAGAACATTCATACCACACCTTCTTGTATGCAAAGTTCCAAATTTTAAGGAGAAAGTACCCAGAGTTTAGAAACCCAAAACATCTTCACCAAAAAAAATGTTTGAATAACGGATACCAAAGGCTGTTTGCTTTTAAACACCTTCAAATCATTTCAGATAAGCTGATGGTTTTTGCCGATACCAGTTTTGGAAGCTGAGCACACGTCAGCTTCTTACAACCACAGAAACAATATACACAAAAAAATCATGTATTAAAATTGTAACTGGACACAGTACCATAGGGCTGGGCCACTGTCAGTTGTGAATTGCTTCATGGTAAAGAAGTAGGGAACAGAAAGCATGGCCTAGAGGAAGAGTGTCAAAGCTATCTTTGCATTCCTATAAACTCTAAGCTACAGCAGAAGTTAAAGCTTCACACAGTCCCAGTAGCCTCGACAACTGCTCCAGTTTACCCAAGTTTCTGTGGTGCTGCCTGTGATTTGCAATACAAGCCGCAATATTCAGTGACGCTGCCTTCTACCCCTGCACCCAGAGATCCCCAGAGAAGCACAATTCACCTGCAGGAGTGTAACACTGTCTGCATACAGAGGAAGTTTCCTCATGAGGTAGCTAAAAATCATTGCTAGAGACAGCAAGGATGAGATTTAGAAAAAAAGAAAAAGCTGGTGGTTCCTACCTGTTAATTCATATTCTGCTGAGTCAACACTTATGTTAATGTTAGTGTTAACCCAAGTTTTTAACTGCTTTGGCAAGCACCTTATGTGCAATTTCCATGATTATTTTTTTGTTAAAACTCTGGACTACTTCTCATTATACAGAATTAAACATCCCTCTAACAGGCCTCTGAAAGGTGGCGTGCTTTTGTGATTGGAAGAAAAAGGAGCAAGGTCCAAAGGGAGAAAAAAAGCATTAAAGAAACAGGAACAAACATCCTCCAGTTAAGTCTGAAGTGCTGGCAGAAATCAAGTAAACAAACGCAAGTTGTAGAGTACCCAGGCAATCATCCCATCCCATTTATGCTGATTCTCAATTATAAATATGCATTTTGTTTTATGCACCCTCCCCCTTGCAGAGATGCAAAGATAGTTTCCATGGCAACACGAGAGACTGGGGAGCATCCACCAAGGCAGAATAACACCAACTTATGTAACAGCTCGAAACTCACCTTTGTTTGGAAAACGCACAGGTGCTTATTTTAGGACAACACTTGTAATGATTATTTACTCCCCACACATACCATGTGTGGTCAAGATAAACATCTCAAGTTCCTGTATTTAAAAAAGCATTTCACAGATAAGATGCAGACTAATCCCACTGAAGTCTTCGTGTGCATCAGGGCTTCTGCAGCAAGTTTCAGAGTCAACTCTTATGTAAAATACCACACTTGACTCCTGAGAAGTTTTAGATAGTGCATTAAAAGCTACAGAAAGATTAAACCTGTAACCAGCTTTCCCACAGCATCACAGATCTTTACAATATGTTCTTCTCCCCTAGTGCTGGTTGAGAACATATTAAATACAAAAGGACAAAGAGTGCAGCACACACAGTAAAAAAAAAAAAAAAAAAAAAAAAAAAAAAGGGATATCAAATTGTTTACTTCATACAAGCTTTTTTAAAGAGGAAACTGCTTTTTTAGGCGTTTTCCGTAGCGATAGTATCATCATGAGAAATCTTAACGTGATCCACTGCCTCTGCCACCGGGTCCAGTTCTCTTTTGACAGATGCACAGCAGCTCAACCTACTTAGGATAGATAGTTAGAAGAAAATGAGTCATGCCCAAGTTGCGTAGGAGTAGCTAGCCGGAGCCTAGTAGGAGGTCCCCAGGAAAGCAGAGATTGCTTCAGAATGCTTACAGCTGAAAGAGCAATGCGAAAACCTGCTGATGGAGGGATGATCCTGAGTCAAAGAACTTCAAGTAACTGCACCGAAATGCAGTCAGGAAGCGACCGACAGCTTTAGGTCGGCATCATTTTAGTGGGAAAAGGACACAAATTTCTGTCCTCGACCTAAATGATAGGTGCAGATCACAAAGAGCTTAGCTACAAGCATACATATAGAAGTAACAGAACGAAACAAGCTTGAGGTACTCAATTTTTGTCACTAGAAAAATCTACTGGCCTTAAAAAGCAGCCTGCTAGGGAAGAGACCAGTCCTGGAGCTCAGTTGTACAAGACCAGTGCATGCACATGTAATCCAAGATCATTTTTCTGCACGATCAAGATCACTACACATATGCTGGAGTGATAGCAAGCGTAAAGTCTCACACGTAACCACACCAACTTCTAAACAGATTATTCTAGCTAAAAAAGGTCACCAGAGCAGTTTCAGTCACCTTCAGATGCAATTACATGGGCAGGGAGGCTCATTTATTCACTTACTGCCATCACTGCTGACCCCACCCACACAGCCCATCCTCCCTCTTCCTTGCACTGCTGCTGGCACTCAGAGCATGCCAGGAAAGAGTCTGATAAGAAAACCACTGGTTTTTGTTGCCCCTCTCACATTCCTGCAAGCTAACGCAGCAGTGCTCATCACAGCACTGGGGACAAAGAAAGCACAAAGCAGAAAGAGCAGGAAACTCCCTCCCTCCCGGTACCAGGATGTCCTCCTGCTTGCTCTCTTGCACTGATCCTGCTAGCATGGCCAGCTGGGGTCAGCTTCCAAAGAGAAAAACCAGCCTTTGACAGCCACCCGCGTTAGAATGGCTTCAATCAGTTACAAAGTTCCATAAAAAACAGTGTTTTACACAAACCTTTATTTCTCAAGTGCCAACGACAGAAATTTGGGGATCACAGAGCACTGAGACTACATGATGGGGCAGTTCCAGAATGGAAGCTCAGTAAACAAGGCAAATCTTTCACTTTGAGAAAGCAGTTACATTGTGGCATCCACTGTTTCTGCAGTAAATACAATGTAGAGCTACAGTTAAGAATGGCCTAGCTAAATATTATAAGCTACTATTTGAGAGAATTTTATTAGCCAGATACAGTTCCAAGTTCTCTGTCTTGCCTGAAAGATGACCAGATTTTCTGATCATTTATTAAATTCAGACCAAAAAAAAAAAATCCTCCAGAATTGCAAAGCAGATAACAACAGAATAAACAGAATATGATAACTCACACTTATCTTCAAGGTCTGGATAAATGATTCCTTAAAACTTTCAACCAAATTAAGAGTAAACAAGCATGGACAGAATGAAGAGAAGATAACCTCACAGTATTCCAATCAGTGGAAACAGTTTCATTGATCTGATTTTTATAACTGTGACTACACATCTTCAGATGCAACATATGTAGAGTTGTCATTTACAAGTTACGATTAAAAAGGTGCACGCACGCAAGTAGACAACAGTAACAAACGATTGAGTCCCTGAATAGCTGATAAAATATGGCTGTTTATAAAATCATAAAGTCATAAAATTACTTGCACATCCCTTTTCTGCCATGTCAGTATCTCTCTAGATTACCTTTGCCAGCTGCTCCTCTAACCCATTAAAAACCTTTAGTGATGGGATTTGTTGAACCATTTCTGTAATTTGAATGTTATTGGTAAAAACTTTCCAGTTGATATTTAACCTCAGTCGTCCCCCGTACAATTCACTTCCTCTTAACCCACCTCTTAACCACATTAGATGGAAAAAAAAAATTAAATCAATATCCTCTCTTGAACTAATTTCTTAGATAGTGACACACCCCTCCCACAGCCTTTTCCATCCCCCCAAATAAAGTAATACATCAGTCAGAGGCTAAGCCTCTCCATCCACATTGCTACTTCTGACTTTTTTTTTTGGCTTGTTTAATACTCGAGACTAGGCACAGAAGAGCAATGAAGAACAATAAATGAAGAGCTTTCTGTAATTTAAGCCAGATCAACACATCCCAGGATAGCATCCGCTTTTGCCAGCTGCTTTATGTTGCTTGTTCAGATCAATTTGCAACCATCACTCCTGGATTATTTCCTACAGCTGTGCTGACTATACACCTACACTGTATTTGAGCATCTGAGAGTCCTCTGTGCACAGCATTTTATACTTAACAGACTTAACTTCTGGATTTTGCCTCTCAAGCCTATGGAATTTGATTTTCATTCTGTTTTTATCCAGCAGAATACTTGCAGTCCCTCCTAACTTGATGTCACATCTGCAAGTTTTAATCTTCAGAGGAAAGAATGAGAGATAATATAACTACAATCACTCCCTGCACACTCATCTGGTTCTCCCCCCGCTTTCAAGGCTTCTTCCTTCCGACTCTGCAGAGTAACTTAGAACTGTTTGGGTTAGCTACCAGACAGGCAGCCAATTCACACATTCAACTCAAACACCAAATCCTGCAAGTGGATGAATGCAGAACTGTGTTAAAAACCTTCAAAAGATTAAAACTGATTCTCTGATGGCTCTTAAACATACCTGCTCCCCAGACCACGCTTACACATGTAACAGTAAATCCACGTGTGATGTGTTACATTTCTCACATGTATTTTCTCGCCAGATCCAGTGCAGGGGGGTGGGGGAGGGAGGCACCACAGCAGCTGACAAGCATCGCAGTGGTTTTACAGTCCAAAAATATTTTTAAAATACTTCTCCCTCCAAATTGACATTTCAAGATTGACTGAGCGTGAAACGCAGACAGCATCAGCACCAGGCATAGCGAGAACCACTTAATACCACCTACAACCACATTAGTTATGTTCTGAAAAAAAAAAAAAAAAAAAAAAAAAAAAAAAGCCGATCCAACACGGCATTTCCCCAACACCCTTGGGAGGTGCGACTCCTGCTTCAGACTGCGGATGTTCCAACTTCCTTAGTTTCTGTGGCGAGCCAAACAAAAACCAGGCGACGGGGACCTCCGAAGCGCCCTGGCCTCGGAGCAGGCTAACGGAATACCTAGCGCAAAGTAGCGATTTTGGCTCAGGGCGCTGGTTCAGCCAGCGGCGGGTTTTGCTGGGGCAGGAAGCGCAGCCCGCCTTGCTTCGCAGGGGCGGTGGGGTTTGCTGCTCCCCTCCCACCCCCAGCCGCAGGGCTCCCTAAAGAAGGCGTTAAAGCGACCCGGGCAACTCGCAGCCCCCCTCCGACGGCTCCCCGGCTCCTCAACCCCCTGCCCCCGAGCCTGCGGACAGACAGGTCCGTTACCGGGCGGGTCCGGGCCACCGGAGCCTGCCGCAACCCGAGAGCAAGGGAAAGAAAAATGGGGGAAAAAAGGGAAGGGAAGCCCGGTATCGGACCGCAGGCAGGCGGCTGCGCCCCCCCGGCCCCGGGACGCGCTCCCCCCGTTACCTGCCACAACCGCCGCGGTGTCCGCCGCAGAGGAGGAGGAGGAGGCAGGGGGGCCGCCCGCCCGCGACCCCCGCCGCCCTCCCACCGCCACCGCCGCCGCCGCCGCCTCCTGCTCGCCGCCCGCAGCGGCCAGGAGCAGCCCCGGCAGGAGCAGCCCCAACAGGAGCAGGCGGGTGGGCAGCGGCGTCCCCGCCGCGCCGCGCAGCGCTCGGAGCCCGCTCATCGGGACGGGACGGCCGGGCTGGGCCGGGCCGCGGCGAGGGAGGAAAGAGGAGCTGAAGGATCCGGAGTCGCTCCGGAGCCGCTCCGCAGCCGCACCGCGCTGCAGCCGCCGGCCCCGCGCCGCTTCCGGCGGCCGCCACCGCCGAGCCGCCCGGGCGACACGTCACCGCGCCGTGACGTCACCCGCGGGGCGGGGCCGGGGCGGGCTGGCGCCGAGCGGGGGGGACATGGCGGGGGGGCGTGCTGAGGGGAGCCCCGGGGTCGGCTGCTGAGGTGGAGCGGGGCAGGGTGCGGTGTGTGGAAACAGTTCGGTTAAAAGCGTGAAAAAATAAAAAATTGAAACCTCGTGTTATAAGTTTAATATAAATATTAATATATCCTTACGCTTGGAGTCCCGTAAACTTGCCCTGGCCACACCGGTGTTGCCCAAAGAGCGGTCGCCTGAGGAGGGTTGTCCAAAAGACACGAAGGTGTGAGGGAAAACCTAAATTTGGCACGCGCAGCCTCGTCTGGGCAGCCACAGAAAGGTGTTTGGAGTCTGGTCCTGAGCAACTTAAATCAGGAGCGCCAAGCCCTCATGAGGGCTAAACCCTGATTTAACTGTGCTTAGGGCCTTGGCAAAAAAAAAAAAAAAAAAACAAAACAAAAAAAAAAACACCTTTTACTCAAGTCATTTTCATCAAGCCACTGTGCAGGAATAAAATCCGTGTTGTGCCTTGTGCTGTCCAAATCCACAGGATTATCAGCCCCTCTGTCTTGATCCCTTCAACAATGAATAACAAGGCCTTCAAAGCCCACATCCCACGTAATACCACAGATACACAACATAAAACAATGCAGCGTGGATGGTAAAAGCTATATAAACCTTGCCCTCACTATAAAATTAACTACTGCAATCCACTAAGAAGTCACAGCAGAAGTATTTTTAAAGGTTCCTCGGAAAAGCCTCGACCTGCCTCGCAAACCCCACAGGAGATGGAGGCATCGCATGCCTCGCAATCCCAAAAGCACAATCCCAAAAGCTCACTGTGCTGCCTCATAGAGCTGTTACATACAGCAGGAAATAACTTCTCAGCGACAGTCAGCTTGCACACCCATTTCAGCCAAAACGTTTCAATAAAAACAACACGCACACAAAAACTTTAGTTACATAGCATACAAAGATTTGGAAAATGCATCCAACAGTGACTTTGTGGCCTTAGCATGCAGCAGCCTTTAAAGACCAGCAGTATCTGATCAGATCTGGTGCAGAGAGAACAATGAAACGCCCGCATCTTACGAAAGCTCGCTCGGCGTTGTTTGACTTTAGGGAGGGGAACTGGAGCAGAGTAAATTCCCCAGAAGGAAACAAAGAAACCAGCTGTTATTTTAATTAATTAGGTAATTTTAAGATACAAAAAGAGATGTATTCATAAAGGGTACACGAAAGAGGCAAGTTTCGTGGATGAACGTGAACTACTGTAACTGAGAACTGCTGGAGTCAAAGGCTATGGGCTGCAGGAGTCCTGCAGAGAAATGCCATGTGTCAGAATAGCTGTGAGCTGGGGACATGAGCAGGGAGCACTTCACTGAAATGCTGGGGGTATGAAGCTGAAAACGGTTTTCATTAAAAATCTTGCAAAATCAGTTTGTTTTCACCTGTTGATTTCAGATACAGGGTCCCCAGACCAGGAAGCCTGGGATGAATTGTTTCCAAGGAGCACATGTTTGGGAGCTGGGGGAGCCTGGTGCTGATAAGCACCTGATGGTGAGGGGCACTTTGAGGGGGAACACCTCCAGGGGCCCTCCTGCTTCGCCTCACATGGACTCAGCCACACCAGCTCAGAGCGAGGGCAGGTACTGGCCCCGGGCTGCAGCCTGACCCATTAATCCACAGAAACTTAAGCACCTCGTGATTTCAGTGTGAGGACCCAAATACGGCTGAGTGTCCACCCACTCAACCCAAAGAAACATGTATGACCACGTGCCAATTTGATTCTGGACTGTTGATCAGTACTCTTTGTGTAAAGTGATTCTGCCTCTTTTTCACCCACTTTGGAGTTATTGGATGCTGGATGAAAAGCATTGGTAAAATCAGGGTATGCTTCTCTGATCACATCATCTACAGAGCCAATCATCTCATCATAGAAAACAAACATATTGGTAGCTCTGTGCTATTTTCTCCAAATCAACTCCTTGTCCTTCATCAGCCTGGAAACGGCTTCCAGAAAGATTTCCTTCATCATCTTCTCTGAGAGAGAGGCTTGCACAAGGCTGTTTTTTTCCAGTACCTGGCAATCTCATCCGATTGCCACAGCTTTTCAGGGATGATAGGACCAGCACAATTCCATTAGTCAGCTTCCTCAGCACCTTCACGTGCACATCCTGTCCAGTCCTGTGGACTTGTATACATCTAATTTGCTAAAGTGACCCTAATACAACCTTTCCCTAGAGCTGGTAATCTCTTCCCCCAGATTTTGCCTCTAGGCATAGAGGTCTGTGAGGCCTGAAGGCTGACCTTGATAGTAAATACCAAGGGAAAGAGGGCTTGGCATATCTCAGCCTTTTCTCTATCCTTCATCAATGGGTCACCTACCCCATTCATCAGCAGACCCTGTGGTTCTTGGGCTTGGTATGCTTGTAATGAAAAAAAATGAGATGGTTTTCTCTGCCGCTGGGTGTAGACAACTGTAATAGGCTGAAACTGGTGTGAATGGAGAATGAATGGTAATGTCTGGGTGTGGAGGCAACAGATTGAGCACACTGCTACAACAGGGCCTGTGCTAATGGCACCCACATTAGCAGATTATCAAGACCACAGCACATCTATGTGCAGTTTTACAAGACACCCAGATCTGGAGAAAAAAGATCAAAGAACAAATCCAGATGACTCACAGAGGTGAGACAGAATAGAGATGCTATCACTATCAGCTCCTAAAGACTCCACAGGGTCATTTCCAAAATCTCCACACAGTTGCCAGCCTCAGAAGAACCCAGGAAACTTGAGGACTTCAAAGCTGGTGTCACTTGTCCTGTATGTAATTGCAAGGGATGCTGGACCTAGGCATGACAGTGCCATAGGTCTGGACGGGTGGCTTAAGCATCTCTGCCTTGGTGCCACATGGCTTTACAGATTTCCCAAACACACATGTTCTGGTGCCCCTGAGCATGAAACTGTGAGGATGTGAATTAAAGGTGTTTCACTGCAAATTCTGTTTTAAATAAAACCATTTTCCTCTCAAACCGTTCCGACACTGATATGTGGTGCACATATGTGGGAAATATGCAGCAGTATTTCCCATGATGGCAAAGAGCAAACTCTTTTTGCAAAGAGCAAACTCATCATCTCAAGGTCTAGAGTTAAGTCATTTATGTTACTTAGAGTCTTTAGTCTTGATCAATATTGGAATTGTATAGTCTTGGTCAAATGTTCTGAATGTGCTTTGCTGTAAGGATAACCCAAGATTTTTGAGTCTTGTCTCCCATTTTTGAGTCTCTGTCTCCCATTCTTTCATTGATCTTCAGAGCAGAAAGCTATCTTTTTCTTTTTCTTTTCTTTTTTTTTTTTTTTTTTTTTTTTTCATAGTCTATATTTTACTGCTTGGAGTTGTCATTTCCATCTACAATTTGCAATCAGCAAATTTTATCCTCCTTGCTTACTTGCACACATTGATTTATCTGAATAGGGAAAGGAAATTTATCTGAATAGAGAAAGGAAATAATCTTCAGAGTTGCTTAATGCCCACAGTGCTTTCCAATAGCTACATTTGGCCAGTCCTAAAAGACCCTGGAAGCAGGTTTGAACAATAGAGCAAAAAAAAATAAATACTTTTTCTGCTCCTTGGTGCTATTTACAGTCTCTCCAGCTAACAAGATGAGAATGGTCTGGGTATATCTGAGGACTCAAAAGGAAAAATATTAACCATATACAGAAACAGGCTGATAATAAGAGTTACAAAGAAACCTGGGGGACAAAATGGAAGCATATCACAGACTGAAAAAAAAAAAAAAAAAAAAAAAAAAAAAAGAGGAAGGAAGGTCAGATAACAGAAAAGACTTAAATCAAGTGCTTAGGTAGAAATGAAGGCAATCAGATTTGCTTTTTAAAAACATTGCAAATACAAAAACAACAGTAAATTCATGTATATTCAAATAAATTATGACCACCAGATTACTGGTAAATTGTCTAAAGAGCATTTAATTCCACAAATGCCATGAAAAGAAACAATCACTTTCAATTTTGAGAGTAAAATTCAATGGTCTTCTTGACTAGAGAAGTTATTCGTATCTTTACCCAAGTTCTCTGATTTTGTGTGCTGATAAAATCTTAAGCAAATATGGAATTTTATAGTCTTTATATTTGCCACAATGAGAGGATTAGTTTAGGACCCCATTCTCAGTTGTTGCTGAGTTACTGAAGTTTATATTTTGAGGAAGGAAGGCTGTTAACTGCAGAGAAAACTACAGTAAGTATTATAAATGGTCCTGTATTCCCAGCCCTTAATGGACTAAGAAATTATGGGCCATAGATATTATCAAGTTCCAATAATGAAATTGGAACTGAGAGAATGGAAGTAAATTAAACGTTCTCATCTGATGAGCATATTAGCCCTTATGATCTTCTTATCAAGGGAGCTAGGCATCTCTCAAATGAGCAAATTGCCTGGTAATAACCTAAAATGCTGTAAATGACAAAATCTCTTTCAATCAGTGAGAAGGAACAGTCATTAAGTGCAAGCTAGGGCTATAGCTCTGTGAGAAATTGTTGATTATGTCTCCTCATTTTATTTTTTTTCCCCAGTGATAGTATTATCAGCAGTATTGCAGATTCTTTTCTCTCACACTTAAAGAATAAGTACAAAAAAATCTTGAAGAACCCAGAACATTCAGCAAATGCTTGTTGCGGCTGCATCTCCCATTAGCATGGAAGCTTTGCTTATGTTTTGTTTTTCAATCTGTTGAGCTCTTTATGGGAGCAAAGATGCCATTCCAGCTACTCGATGTAGGCTAGGCAGACTGGGGTTGGATTTTGTTTAGTTCAAAAACAAACAAAGACTCAATCTGTTTATGCAATACCTTGAGGCATATCCGGAGATACCAAATCTGAAGGAAAACAATGGCAGAACGAGTGACTAAAATATCTGAGGCAGCACTTTAATTTCTGGAATCTGTAGTAGGAGCCAAGCAGCTTGCCAGGGCACAACCGTATTAGCAATGGAGGAGCAGGAATCTTCCTATCTGTCTGATTATTTGGTGTGACAGTTGGATTACAACAAAACGATGGGTTGTTATATGTTTTGACAGCTACAGGAACATTCAAGAATAACACAAAAACAGTTGTGGAAATTAGCATATTACAGCTTAGGGTGGTCAGAAATATGTTTATCTGCCAAGGGACAAACTTGGAGAGCTAGCTAGATATTAGTAAGTCCCTTTCTTCATCTGATATACTAAGAGCATGCACCTCACTATAGTCTTTTATTTCTTTCTTTTATTTTTTCTTTCCCCGAGATTGGGTGCCAGACTGTAAAAGTCCAGACATTTTGTTCATTTTTTTTTAAGAGGGCTTTGACTCTGACAATTTTGCATCTCCAGTAAAGTCATAATCAGTTCATTTGCAAACCTGTCTTTAAATAATCAATATGACCATTTTTAATATTTAATGATCGGTAATATTACACAACCAATCAACATACTAAAATAACATGCTGGCCATCCTTCTGTTTTCACGCTATCTGTGAATTCAGCCCATTTCAAGACAGAAGTGGTAGCTTCTCAGTCTTTAGTGAGATGACTTACTAAAAAAGGCTATCTCGGAGGGAAGGTTATACAAATAATTTAATTGCCATATAAAAAAGAATCCCAGTATGTACATAATCTTTCTTTCACTTTCTCTAAATCTCAGTAAATCTCTAAATCTACACATACTGGGAGCTGAGACAGAAAGTGCTTTGTGTCTGCCTATTCCTTCCTGCTAGACAGCAAACAAGGAAAAAAAGTACAACCAGGAGATGACAGAGTCACTACTGTAGAGGACTAGCTTTTATTTTAAACTAAGCACGCCGACCACCACAACCACCACCAAAAACTAAGACTAAAATTTACAATACATTAAAAAAAAAAAAAAAGAATTTGGGCATACTAATTAGCATATACTTGTATGTTCACAGCAAGTAGTGAAGACTGCCTCTTGGGGCATGTTTGGGGATGTTTTCACTAGGAGAAAAAGTTCCTACTCACTTGTAGCTGGAACTGTTTGGGATGGAGTCTGCCTGTTCTGGCTGGTAGAGGTGTGCTGGGGAATTGGCTGTAACCAAGGGAACTGCTGCATTAAAACCAATGTATGTAGTAACTTTCATTATTTTTGTCTGTCTAAATAAAGAGCCAAAGCGCTGTTAGCTTCTAATGCAGAGCGGTGTTCTTTATCTTACTGAGCGGGGTCTAAGAAAATGCTGTCAGCTCAGTTGTTTAAAATGGAAATCTTTCACCCCTTTAAGTAAATATTTGGGATAAGAACAAAGAATATTATGACCTCATGAGCAGGCAAGAAGGAAGTGATTGGAGATTTGCTTCAAATGTGGTTCTGGTAGTTTTAGCAGCTGTTGATTGAAAGGTTGGACAAGCAACCACTCATTCGGTGGCCAGAACTTGAGTGAAAAGGAGATTATATTCTCATGATCTATGACTGGAAGATAAAAAGCCTAGTGAATGTGTACATTGTTTGTAAATACAACTATATTATCAGTTGTTTTGTAGTAAATTGAAATGGCTGCTCTGAGGTCAAAGCAATCAGATTATTTCCTGGAATTTCGGAAGGCAAGCTGCACATCCTGTAAACAGCAGCTCTCCCTAGATCCATCAGACTGCTATGGCACGTGCGATGTGTCACACACGAGTGTCACCACGAGTGATGTGTCACACAACAAATACGATCATTCTGCAGAGGCAGAGACAGCTAGTCTCAGATCACTCAGAAAGTTGAAGGTGATATGGAAACTACTGCTGAGAAAGTCAAATAACATATTTTGTCTTTGTCTTGCTTTATTTTTATTTTTTAATTATTTGGTTTAGGTAATAGGAAAAAAAGCATTGAAGGGCATATTCTCTGTTACAAGAACACTGGAAACGGATTGACTTCCTACTTTCAAATACAACCTTGGGCATTTGGCATTATGACTCACTACAAACAGCTGTACTTCTCAGGGAAAAAAAAAAAAAAGTGAGAGCAAAATTTCATCTATAACTTGTATCTTCAGAAATAGTACGTGTGCATTTCATTTTTGTTGCTGCTTGCTTTGCAGGTTGTGATACTTGGAGGTTGTGTGCAAGGTACTAGTCTTTCCTGAGCACTGGATTTGAATGACCTTCATGATTTTCCTCAGATTTTGACTTTTTTATTCTCTAATCTGCCTTCATGACAAAATTGGGAGAGTTTTGGTTAGTGGTAGGACAAAAAATGTTCTGCATTTAATGATGAAGTTTGTCATCTTTCTCTGATATAACCTGTATAGGATTCATCTACATCTATTTAATGAGTTTCAACAGTTTTTTGTAAACTGTTCATGATGGTTAATGGGAAAATACAGAGGAGAGTTCAACTAAAAGTTATATATCCAAATCATTGTACTGGGTTTACGTTGCAAGATTTTGGTAGCAGGGGGCTGCAGGAGTGGCCTCTGTGAGCAGAGCCCAGCAGCTGCCTCATGTCTGATCAGAGCCAGCTCCACCCGGCTCCAAAGGGACCTGCTGCTTCCCAGAGCTGAGCAATGCTGGTTGGGCCTCTGGGAGAGCAGATTGAAGAAAGGGAAAAAAAACTGTTGTGCCACAGCAGCTGGGAGAGAGGAATGAGAAAATGTGAGGGAAATAGCCTTACAGACACCAAGGTCAGTGCAGAAGGAGGGCAGGAGGTGCTTCAGGCATGGAGCAGAAGCTCCCCCGTGGCCTGTGCAGAGGCCCCTGGTGGAGCAGGCTGTCCCCCTGCAGCCCATGGGTCCCACATGGAGCAGATCTCCACGCTGCAGCCCATGGAGGAGCCCCTGGTGGAGCAGGTGGACGTGGCCTGGAGGAGGCTGCGGCCCACGGAGAGCCCCTGCAGGAGCAGGCCCCAGGCTGGAGCTGCAGCCCGTGGAGAGGAGCCCACGCAGGAGCAGGGGTCTGGGAGGAGCTGCCACCTGTGGGGGACCCGTGCCGGAGCAGCTTGCTCCTGGGGGATGGACCCCATGCTACGAAGCCATGTGGGAGCAGTTCTTGATGAGCTGCTCCCTGTGGGAAACCCACACAGGATCAGTTCAGGAAGGATGGTGTCCTGTGGGAGGGACCCCACATGGAGCAGGGGCAGGGAATGACCGTGAAGGAGCGGCAGAGATGAAGCATCAGAGAGTGACCACAGCCCCCATTCCCCATTCACCTGCACCACTCGGGGGAGGAGGTGGATGGGGGAAGGTGTTTTTAGTTTGCTTTTAGTTTCTCCCTGTTCTAGCCTGTTAGTAATAGGCAATAAAATAAATTACTCTCACCACACTGAGTCAGTTTTGCCCATGATGATAACTGGCGAGTGATCTCCCTGTCCTTGTATCAGCCCTTGAGCCCTTTTCCATCATAGTTTTTCCCCTCTTCATTTGAGGACAGGGAGTGACAGAGCAGTGTGGTGGAGTCCAGCTGCCCAGCAGTGTGAAACCACCACAGAGACAGTCTAATCCTGATCACTTTAGAATCAATAGAGAGAGACTGGAACTTCCAGAAGGTTGTTCATTTCACACTAAAACAAATGTCTGAGATCAGATAACTTTTCTTTTGAAATATTTGTTTCACTCTACTGGCCATAAAGGGAACCTTGAAAAACTATTTTAGTAATTTAACTGCTGCACTTTGGAGAGAAGAAAGGAGACGGGAGAAGAGAGAAGGGGAGGGGAGGGAAGGAGAGGAGAGGAATCAATACTTTTAGGCCTTACTGAAGTATTACTACTACTACTGTTACTTACTGAAATACTGGAAAACAACAACAAGGATGAATGCTTACAGCTTACTTATACATCCAGTAGCAATGAGTAAATCTATTCTGATGATTTCCTATTTGTCATCATATTTACACCTCAGTTAGTTCAGAAGATATATTCAGAACCAATCCTGAAGGACTAAAGAGAGACTCAGAGAAGCATTTGGCTCCAGAAATGCATTCCCAGTGGGATTAGCTGTGCTAACACCAGCAATGTTCTGCTTCATCAGGAACTAGGATTTGTGGTCCTTCAGAACTAAGAGTTCAGTATCACGCCAGGACTGATACCTTCTGTGCAGTCTTGATATTTTTATAATCTGACAAAGAAGGGCAAGCTCAAGAAACAGCTACCAAACAAAGAAAAAAATTAGGTTTCTAATGTCTCCTCAGTTATGAAGATTTGAGGTAGTTGTGAAACCTGTCCAGAGTTACTGGAGAGACATGGCAGCAAACCACAAACTATGACGGTGGGTGTTGTTCCTTAAAGCAGGACAGTTGCCTTGTCCTGGGAGTGTTTAAGCTGGACAGGAGAGCATGACATGAGGTGCAGTTAAATCCTAACAGCACCCCTTTTAGATCTAACAGATGGCCTGTAAAGTTACAACACTGAAATAAAGGGAGTAGTAAATTTTTAAAAGAAATACTATGAAGGAAATAAAAAGCTAGCTTTAATCCTTACTAAAATCTTAATACTGCACTGGGTCTTTAAATAATGTCTCTGTCCCATAATAGCCCTGCCTTTGAATGGCCCAGTCCCACCAAAAGCAGAGCATAGAGCCTTGACTTGTTTGCATGGAACAATTTCCCCAGCAGTATCAATAACCATTTCCCTGTCTAAATGTCTGGCCTGAAGTCAGGAAGGAGATATCCACCCTGCACTTGCTATTTAATAATCTCACCACACTGTTTTCTAAAAGGGGGCAAAATTTCAGTCAAGAGCAAATTGAAAAGATGACTTACATTTGCATCGAGAATGCACTCATTGCAGTTGGGCTGGCTGCAGTTTTCTGAGAGATCTACAGGAAATTCTATAAAAGTACAAAAATTAAGGCTAGTTTGGCTGAGAATAGTCTTGATTGAACTGTGGAACTTGTGAACAGGAAGACTATCTCTTTATGAAGTCTTACTCCTTATTGAAAAAAAAAAAAAAAAAGTTTATTTAAGAACATCAAGAGTCTGATCAATCGTTAAAGAAGAATGTCACCACTACCAGGGACCAGGAAGTATCTGACAAACTAGAAAAATGTCTATAGCTCCTAACGTCACAAATTGCTATTGTACACACCATGTAAGATGATCTTTGTTTTACTATTTATCCAGATTTCACAGTTCTCCATTGGTTTTCTGGAAAAGATACTTTTATTTTGCCCTTTCCTTATGTTCTGGAACATTGCATAAACATCTACTGTACACAAAACAGTTTATTTGTAGGAACTAGCATCTTGACCCTTCCTTTTACATAAGTCAAATAATATGGATGAGTTTTACGAATAGTATAATAATGGGAATATTTTAATTACCTGCTTGAAAGTTAGTACATATACCGTTGTGTGTGACTTCTTTTAAAGCCATGCTACTGAATATGGCCTCAGACAGTTTTTTTCCAACTTTGAGTGAACACGTAGGCTAACAAACAGCTTGAGAAGATTTGCAGTGTTTATCATGCCTGTAACTTCACTGCTTCTCTCTCTCTCTCCTCCTAATGGAAAACCTGACAGAAACGCAGAACATCCTTTCTCCACACAGTTTCTCCAAGTTTACATCCAGAAATGTGACACAGGATTATCAAGAAAACACCCTGGGCAGCAGCCCCTGCTGTTTCAGGATGACAGCACTGACAGGAAGGTCTTTGATGGATTTGACTTTCTAACATTTCAAACCTCTTGATCTTTATTAACCTAGATTGCTATAAAGCCCAAACATCTACTACTTTCATCTTCTCATGCTGTGTTTGCAGGTCTGAATACTGATTACCTGCCTAAATAAATACCTGCTGTAAAGCGACTCTCCAGTGTAATACTCACCCTTATCCATATCACCACCTAATGCAGGAATGGACTGATACCGAATCTTTAAAGTCTTTCCAGCATTTCTTCATAACTGATTAGAAATAATATCTTTCTAATGGAAAGATAAGTCCTAATCAGAAATGTGTGTTTTCTTTAAGCTGTAAAATGTAATTCACAGTGGCAAGAAAGCCAAATTATACAAAACTATGTAAGGATAATGAATGCCGTAAAAAGGAGAAGAGGAGGTAAAGCTCTAAATGGGAAAATATCAAGTGGTAAAAGTTTGAATTCCAAAATCTATACAAATATGTCAAAAATATATTTTCTCCTTCATATGATTCAACAACATTTACTCCAGCTTTTAAATTAAAAAAAAAGAATTCAGGAACACCTTTTCACCTTTTTGTTGACATTCATGCTGCACGAAGATGCAATGTGAAGTCAGTAGAAGAAAGTGTACTTTGTTAAACGTACAAATCATGAATAGCCAGCCCCTTTCTGTGCTGCAGAGACATTCTACAAAGTTTGCACACTTTTTTCCACAAGCCTTTCATTTCAAGAATCCCTTTCCACTTGTGTGATAGTGAAGCAGAAGTTGGAGACAGGCTCTCCTGCCTCAATGCTCAGGGTGAGGGCTGTTAATACCAATATTACTGCTTTCCCATGTCTGGCACTGGTACATCTTTGGAAACTGGTTATGGCAAGATGTGGTGGTCAGAACATCTCCAGTGTATCACAAACTAAAATTAAATTTCTAAATATGTCCTTATGTTGGAAACTGTAGAGCAAACTTCACCACTAACATGAATGCTGAAAGCAACCGGAACTTCCTTCACAAGCTGTAACACTGCCAATTTTCCAGTCAGAGTTTGATGTCAGTGTTAATGAACCAGAATTGGGCTTCAAAGCAATGCCTGTGTTTTTGTAACCCAGAAGCACTAGAAAATAAAAAAAAAAAAAAAGAGAGAGAGAGAGAAAAGGGAAAATCTTGTGACAGTAGACAAATAACCAAACAATTGTAGATCATAATTCTGAATACATAGAAAATTAAATACTATTGCTTTTTACAACATATATTTGTGGTGATTTCCTATTAATTACTGGACTCATTAACTGCATAACTTAACCCTAAATATTACTTTTCAGAAAAAAAATACAGAATGTATTATTCATTGAATAAACCATTGTTGAATAAAGTGAGCTATCAGATGCCTACTAGAATATATTAGGTGACTATAACGTATTTTGTCTTTGACAATCCAATTCCAATCTTTGTTGTTTAAAACACCACACAAAAATTGGTTGCATGCTTTGTCTTGCATAAACTGTGGGATTTAACTTCTTTGTTAAATAATTCCATTTATTTTGGTCATAATCCCCAAAAGAAACAATTTGTTCAAACTGTTCAGCCAAACACAGTGTCACTTGGCAAAGCACCATGGTCGTCTATACAGCCAATTCTCTAGAGATAATTGCTAGCACATATCAGTAGCCTAACATCCTAAAACAACACACTGATTTGGAAAGTATGGACAAATAGAGGCCCTGCTGCATCCTCCATCACGGAACCCAAAGCTCAGCTCCTGCAGGCAGTAACGTAACATCTGATACAATGCAGAATCAGGTGCATCTCCTCGGGCTTGCGGACTCAAAAAAAAAAAAAAAAAAAAAAAAAAAGGTTTACCACAAAGCAGCATTACCCACCCTGTAATCATTTTAGGATTGGTCCCCAGTCAGTACTTAGCACAGCTGGATTGCATTACAGCAGTTTATGCACTGCAGTTTTGCAAAGCTCACCGAACCAAAGGCAAACATCATTTTCTAAGCATGCATTCGTCCTGTCCCCATTAACGTCTGCTGGATGCTGTTGCACTACCTGTCATCTGCAGCAGACATAAGCATCCTGAGACGCTTCCCAAAAACGTGATTGGTCTGTACGGTAGTCAGTTGGTATTAAATTATTCATTGGCTAATTAAAAAAATACGAAGACAAGACATTTTAACAGTTTTAAAGCAGAGCACAACCGCTCCATGGCTGGATCAAACTGATTTTCCCTCCTTCAATGTTTTTGTTAAGGTGTTGAAAAAGCTAAGCATGATGTGTGCAGGAAAAAAAATAAAATAAAATCTTTTGGTGCTTTCAGCAGACCTCAGAGCTCCCAGTTTCCGTGGCTGTTTACAGCAACAAACGGCTCCCACAGAACCGCTCACAGGCACGCAGCCCCTCAACAAGCGCGGCCTGTGTGGAAAGCCCAAACCTCTGCAAGCCGCCACCAGAAAAAGGGGATTTTTTTTTATCCCCTGTTATACCGGGTCCTAAAGCTCTAAAAATAATGGCACGGCTGTCCTTGAGACCCTCTTCTAAAGCCCAGGGTGGCTAACTCTCGAGGGGGAATTGGTCTCTGGGGCAGCTTCCCCACCTGTCCCAGCTTTGGCCCTGGCCCTGCTGCACCCGCGGCCCAGCCCCAGGCGGGTTTCTGGGGCCGGAGGAAGGAGGCCGTAGCCGGCCACACCAGATACAAAGCCCTGTTGATCTCAAACACTGGCTTCGGCTGATTGCCTTTCCTGTGTCCGCTTTGGGGATGAAAGCGGCCAGCGCAGCACCATCTGCCAGCGGCCAGGCGTGAACAGGAAAAGGCTGTAAGAAAGGAGGGAAAAGGAAGAGCCCAGCAGCTCCAGCCACTCCTGCATCCTCCCCTCCCTCCCCCGCTTCCTAACATGAAATGCTTGACAGAGGAGCTGAGAAGTATTTTTCCGATTTGTTAAAAAGGTAGAAAAGCTCTTCTCCCCCCCAACCGAAAATACATTACCGCAGTCTCACGCTGTGTTTCAGTAGCTCTAAATGAATTCTTACTTAGGGTTAATAAGCCGCTCACTAAATGGCTTTCCCCTATTTGATGTTCACACAGCAATTTATTCAGTGAATTCCCTTTAGTCTTGTTGGAAGAACTGTGTAAAATTCATTGGATTTCTTTTTATTGGAAGAGAGTAAAAGAGAGACTTGGGCACCATTTTTTCTGCTGGTTTCTGGAAACACACAGAAATTTGTCCTGCAGTGATGACTTTCCAGCCTTTCCCTTTACTGGGATACCTAACTGTTTTACAACCTCTAAATTCCCTGCATTTCTCATAGTAAAATTTGTTACAATGAGCAAAAAAAATCCAGTAAAAAGTAGGAACTGTTCTAGTTATTAAACTGTTCTATTGCCAAGCCATCAAGACTAAAGTTTCAATATACTTTTTGGAGTACTGAAATAAGGTAACTTGGGTACATTTTTTGAAAAGGCTATTTGCTCTTGCTTTTTTTTTTTTTTTTTAAACAGTCTCTTTAACATTACACGAAACTTTTGACAGGTCATAGCCAGAATCCCAAACGTAAGCAGCAAAAATTGATCTTTCTCTAGAAATACGGAAACAATTGGTTCTTGAACTCAAACATTTGTTTGTATCGATTTCATACAGGGAGGAACAGACAAGAAAAACAATTTGGCTAGACTGAGCCATTTGAGGTTCAGCTATATCTATTTAAATCAATATAAGCATCTTTATTTATGATTTTACTGTCAAAATTTGGCTGTGATTTATAACAGTATAAATGAAAGAGGAGTTTTACGATTTAGGAAGCCCGGTGATAGACTATGGCCTTTAACAGGTTTGAACTGCTCTCCAGAGCTGAAGAATTAACACTTAAGCAATTGTACAAGAGAAGTATCTAGCTGTGAGATAGAAACCAATCTGTTTAGTGAAAAGTGGAAGAATATTATTTAAACAAGAGATTAAAAATACACATATCAGCCAGAAACTGAAACACAATACTTTGTTGGAACCAAAATGAGAAACTGATGGGAACATGAAAACAATAAAACTTCAGTAAAAGCAATTTTATAAATAGATTTCAAAAAAGTTCCAACAGAGTATAATTGCAAGTCTAAGGAGAGGAGCCAGTTCATTTTTAATCTTATCTTAATCTTATTGTAAAGCAATTGTACTCATCATTCCTATATGTGTATGTGTGTATCTTTCTGTGCCTCACAAAAGTCAACTTAAACATCTGACAAAAGTCATCAGAGGCCTTCAGGAGATTCCCTGCTGCAGCTGGTCAATACAATGCCTGGTTCAAGGCTGCATGTAGTCCCGAAGCCTTTGTCTGGCCAACCCTGAAGCAAGAGGCAAAGCATCACAATCAGGCTGACAAAGCAGTCAGCACAAGTGGTCTGGCTAATGATGCACAATGGTCTGCACTAGCTGCTAGCATAAGGTCCCTTGTTCAACCAGCAGGAGAAACGTAGATAAAGGACAGATTAAGTACTCCAGCGGGGAAGGAAGAAAGACAGAGGAGAAGTGAGATGGGTAGAATAAATAATGAGATGCCAAGTCACAAGAAGACACACCACGTCTGTCATTCACAAAACGACTTGTTCAAACAATCACCCATCAGTCGTTATCTCTACCTATTGATACCCTTCTCAAAACTACTTAAAAAAAAAAAAAGAAAAAAAAAAAGAGAGAGAGAGAGAGAAAATATCACTCAAAAATCCCATCAAGGAATGGGTTAGGGTAATGGTCAGATTCTGCACCATGTACCTACACAGAGCAGTGGGAAGAATTAGGGGGTCCAGCAGGGCTCTCAGGGATCTCATTCGCTATTTAGTAAATATTTTTAATTCCCTAAAAGCCATGGTAACCTTGTAATGAGCTTATTGAGCCACAGTCCTTGTGACTGCTTTGTAACATTATAATTTCTAAATTGGTACCCAGTCTTACGGATTTTAAAACTGCAAAATGCTCCATTTTCAGAAGTAGATGTGCATGATGTGCTGTCATGAAGATGAAGTAAGGTCTCGTGGTTAATACATAAACCAAGCTTCCTGAAGTATAAACAGGAATTCAGGAGAGACTGCTCATCTCTTAGGAATTTACTCTGTAATCTTTAGCAAATCTCTTAATCTTTCTATGCCTTCATTCCCCATATGTAAAATAGGGTAATACTTTCTGTAAAGATAAAAGCTGTCATGTGCGTCCTTTTTTAAAAAACTAGATGTCTAGAAAAGCCTCTAGTTAAAGTGTTAAAACCATTTCTGTCAAATATTAAAAGATCTATTCTCTTGGTTATCCAGAAGAAATTTTCCCAAAATATTATTCAATGTCATACCTATTAAGCAGTTTAGTTCTTCATGTAAGAAGTGATCATGCTGAAGCCAAAAACTTTTTTTTTTTTTAAGTTAGCCTTATAAATTTAGTAACAATCTATACACGTTCAGTAAGTTTCTTACTATATTATCTAGACAGAAGCACACACATAAAGCTCATTACCCTATCTGAGATTTTGGCTTAGATCACTTTTTAGATATCTTTTGAGCAAATTATGGTTTGTATTTTATTGTCATACATACATAACGTATGTACACTCATGTATGACGACTACATATATATAACACACATGATGAAGATAAAAGTTCTACGGCAACCTCAGTGACTATATTCCCCATTATATCCTTTTGACTTTGATCCTTTTCCAGGTATTAAGACACAAATCAAACCAGATTGGTGATTCCCACTTTGGTATTAAACAAGCCAGTGGAAAAAGCTGGAAGACCTCACAAAATAGTACTCGCTAACAGACAATGAGCCAGCCTGATAGCGTAGTGAAAATCCGTCACACATCGATACAAGTTTGGATTCTGAACTGAAGCCTGAGCTGTTGAATCACCCAGGGCTGGAAAAACTGGCAAAGGCACAACGCTGCTCTCTCAAAAAGGGTGTGGGGCACCGTGAAAGAACTCTTGGCATCATTCTCAGGGGAATATTTTGGCTCATGTGAGGACTGGCTTCAACAAGTTCAGAAGGAAGCTATGCTCAGGCCTTCTCTGCAGGGGAACATATTTTACAGCATGGGACCTTTGATGAGACTCTGGGTAGGACTTTAGAAGACGCCTGAGAGGGCATGTCGGTGAATGAGGAAAGGGCGACTACAACTCTCTGTATGAAAAAATAAACATAAGTAACTAATATGAGAAGACAGAGAAAACTTCTGTGGGAAGAATACGTAAAACAGAGATGTGTTGTCCATCTGCATTCTTAGAAAATCAGAAAAAAATACTGTAAGCTAAAGTATCTTTATTTTCTCCACTTACAGTATTCGAGTTGATATCCTCTGAGCTGTGAGTTTGAAAAAGTTATTTAATATGAAAAGTGTTCATAATTCTGAAACATTAACGTCACAACTCAGATGAAGAATCACATTACATTTATTTAATATTACATGCATTTTAGACACCGATTCATGCTTTGTTTTTGCACAAGTAGTCATTCTTAATGTACACGTACTAACCATTGTTACAGGGAAATTCAGTAGCATGCATTACACACATCTGTGCGCAAAGTTCCTGTTTTCAGTTACAAAATTCAATTAAGGTCATGATTTCTAAATGAATATTATACATACAGTTTAATTTTGGTTTTATGCAGACGTTGCATAGTTAATTATTAGCTTCTCATGAAAGACTGGAAGTGTGGTATCAGCATTGTTGAAGCAAATCAAGTGACAGTAGCAAACAAGAAGATTTGAAGAAGAGGCATAACCTTCAGGGTTGAAAGGTCAGCAAGTACAGCCTAGGATAAAAACCCAAAAAGCTTGTTAAACTTGACATTTGAATCAAATTTCTTTAAAGCAGCTAAAGAAGTCAGAAAAAGATTTGGTATTGACTAGTAACAATAGTTAGGTTCAGACCTGAATAGAAACAAATCACTGTTTTATGTTGTTGTGCAAAAGCGTCTCGCCTTTTTTTTTTTTTTTCATTCTAACACTTCAAAGAAAAAGCATATGTTTACATATAGAAAACCAATATATATATAAAATATATAGAAGTAACTTTATTTTAGCCTTTAGACTTACTTCAAATATACATGGCATCATGAGGGTATAAGAGGTCTAACATTTCAACTTGCTTCTAAAAATAATTGGGAATTAAGAATCCTTATCCTGTGGCTTGGCTAGTACTTGTGAAGTGAGTTCAATGTAATGACCGAAACAGTCAATGTCTTCTGATGAAGTATGTTTAAAAAAAAAAAAAGCCATCACAAGGTTTCAGTGTTTGAAAAAAATATGTCACCAGAGCTTTGAAAAAAAAATATACATTTTACACAGTAGTAGAGATAAACAATAATAATCTTCATCGTAAAGATTTTTCTTCATTTCCTACCTGTAAAATGACAATACTTGCAGCAAAATTTCAGATTCAAAAAATGACAAAAGTAACTTTGTAAAATCTTTGTGATATCAAAAAGCACAAAAGCAGCAACATTAAAACATACTGAGAAAAAGGATAAACATCCATAATATTTTAAAAAAACTATATATCCTACAAACGTAATTACATATTAAAATAGGAAAAAAATCTAATTATACAGCATAGTTTGATAACTCTTCATTTTTGTAACGAATATACTCTTTTACATAGTTATACTCCAGAAAAGCAGTATTATCTACTGCATGTTCACAATTAGTCTAGTTTTTATCTAAGGTAAGAATTTGGGCAGAAAGATTTGCACTATGTACCACGTGCCATGTGAAGCTTAAGTTACTGTTGTTGGCAAAGGATCAGAAACTATTTCAATCTCCCCTAACTGAAACATATCCTTACTTCAGCTGCAGCCAGTGATGTCACCTCCATCAGGTTGACTGCTCGGAAAGCAAACACAGCAGCTGCCAGCACTGGAAAGAAAAAAAAAAAAGAAGAAGAAGAAGCCCAGTATTTAAGTTGCTGACTTGTTAATTAGTGATTAGAATTAATCTTGATTTAAAATAGCAATTTTCACTCCCCAGAGTAATTACTTTGATTCTGAATAATAATATACAGTGGATGTCAGTATTTGAATTTCTTGGGCTATTCATTGAACTGATAGGACAAAGGCAACTTTATTTTAGAAAAGTTTGAGTGAAAATGCTTGCATTTAATGTGGCAAGCTTTTAATTACAAGACAAGGTAATTTACAAATAGTTAATTTCTACGCCAAAAATTTGGATTTATTTAAATGGCAACATTTCAATTGTGAGCATTATGTAACATGAAAAAATAATTCGTAGTTATCTCTTATACAGTTATATATATATCTACCTAGCTGTCTTACATGTACAAATAGAACTAAAACCTTTCCTCTTCTGTTCATCTACTTTGCATTTAAAATGTGTTCCAACTGAAGATACTTATCTTCTTTAGAACACCCATCTTGAACCTTGCATAAATCTTTGGACAGAATTTCCTCTGTAAGTACAAAACTTTCAACATCTATTAAACGATGGGGCTTTGAGTAAAGATATACAGCAAACACAGGGTAATTCTCAGTTGTGCTAAGTGTTGAAGAAATACTTCCCATACGTGAATAAGACAAATCTTGTATTTTGTGAAAGGTGATGAACTCAAATCTTAATCATTACCAAATCAAATGGTACCACTGAAGCTGGGAGGACATCCTACGCTCTTTTTCAGAGAGTGCTTATTATCTCTGGAGCACTATCACAGCAAACAATGATAAAGAAGAAATATTGTTAAAAAAAAAAAAAAAAAGTTACTTCACATTTGTGATAGAAATGCAGTGTTTATGCAATTCTATTTTTCTAAAAGTTATTCTCTTTGACTTGTACGCAATCTACTTTCAGCATTCAAATAGCAACTAAGTTATTTAAGTTTTCTAAGTTTCTTCTTGTCACAAATAGACTTGAGCTAACAGGTATTTGCCTTACTACCACATGGACTGAACACAATTTGTAAAAATAATTCAATTACCAGCAAGAATTTCTAGAGGAGTTGTATCCTAGGATTCTGTCCCACGAAGCAAGAGCTGATCTGTAGCTAAATAACCAGAAAATGCTCGGACCATCATTTAAATGAAATTCGTAGCCTGCCAAACAAGCAATAAACAGTAGTAGTTACATTTTTCCTCTCTCCCGTAATGATTACTGCTGATGGTCTATAAATTCTTCTGCATTTCTCCTCCAGGAAGAATGGTCTTTTTCTCTTGCTGCATTAATAATCAATATTTTCCTTTGTAACAGCCATCAGAAAAATATTAAGCATCTTATTTGATAAACCACTAATATCATTACAATAGTCTGAGACCAAACAATTACATTACAGGGATCCTCAGCTTTTATCACCCCAAATGTTTCATCCATTTCTGCTACTATTATGAGTATCAGTTATAATACAGTAAGACTTTCAAGTTCTATTGCACTTGGTGCCATGAATACATTATTGAGAATGACAGTCTCCTGCTCTTTCCCCTTCCTCCAATGGCTCCTGCTGTAATGAACATACCACAGTGAAAAAAAGTCTTCTGTCCCCTAGGAAATAAATCATTTAGTTTCATCAGATCTAACCTGCTGCATTATTCAGCTAAATTTCAGTAATTCTTTTTCTCATATGAACACAAAGAGCAATTCAAAATGAATTTCAAGGAAAACTGGCACATTGGTGGCTGCACTTTGGAATAATTTCTCATAGCTTTTTAATTTAAATACTACAGAATGGCCAGCATTTTCAGAGCAATTAATCCACAATATTTGTAGCAAGTCAGAAAGAAGTACTTACGGCTGCGCCCCAATTTCTCGAAGGTGATAAAAAAGCTGTGGCAGATGAGTTTGTAGAAGAGTCTCAAATAGCAAACACAATGACACAATGCCCTAATGAAACAAGATCATGTCCTGAATACTAACACTCATACTGTCAAATCTGAGAAAACAGCATCGGCATGTAAGTATTCATGAATTTTTAATTCAAGAAATAAAACACCATTAATGATGTAATATACAGCTCAGGTAAGCAGGGCACAAACATCTCTGATGCCTCCAGTTACTACAGCCTTGCTCCTACAATTCTGTGTATGTATTAGCAACATAATACGTTGTAATAGCCCCTTTCACCTCTAAGTTACTTAAAATATTTGCATGTCATGGTCTAAGTACTTAGTGTGTTATTACAGTATGGCCTACTTGAAATATTTCCTCTTCAATGAAACAGACCCAGTTACACGGTATATATACTAAAAAATGGAGGATGTGGGAAATAATCTGTCTGATAACTAGAAACAAACAGCAATAGGGATAACTACAAAGAAGTTAAATGTAAATACTTTTTAAAATTTCTTTTTAAAATTACCATGAAAATGAATAGATTCCTGTCTGACCGGTTTCCCTGCTATTAATGACTGAAAGCACAATGCCCAGCCTTGAAACAGTATATTAAGGAAAGGATTTTTTTTAACCAGGAAATGTTTTCAAGATATAATACAGCTATTCAGCACTTTGTGAGGGAGAAAAGGAAAATATTTGCTATGCTCTGTTCTTCAAAAACCGAAGATAAGCAAAAACGTCTACAATTGTCTTACGCTTGAGACAGCTGGCCATGAACATCACCAAGTTATTTAATTATACCTCCAGCATCTAGTAATGCCAAAAAGCATGTGCTGTCACATAAAGAGTGTCTCTTAATGAAAGAGACATTAACTTGATATCACTGAAAATACAGCTCTATATCTTTGACTATATTATAGTCCCTCTACCCCAGAAAACACTTGTGAGCAATTAGATGTCATCAATTAAAATGAGACTGAGTATGCATTTACATAACTGCTTGAATCAAGAAGCCTACTACATAAATACAAGATTACATAAAGTACATGACATTTTATAGCAGAGACTAATATTGAGGTAGAAAAAAATGTCCGATATCCTTTCCAAGTTTGCTGAAATATTTCATTATATTAAAAGGATGTCTTTCAGTTGTCTCAAAATCATGTCACCATATATTATTGTTTCATAGCAAACAGAGTATTTAGTGAGTGGTATTCATTCCTAATGAACTACAGAGGGATGAGAAGAGATGGAATGGAGTCTGAAGAAAAACGCACATAACATCTCACGGAATATCTGATACAATTTGGAAGGTTCATGGTACAGAAAACAAAGTGGAGCAACTGAAAGGATAAAAGAATTATAATTGACTCAACACTGTAAACTGCTAAAAGAGTTCAATGATTAAGAGCATGAAGTATGGTGAAAAACAAGTAATTTATACTAGCATGATTTACAAAAATTATATTATATTATATAAATTATTCAGAAAGATTTTTATAATAGAATATACCATTAGAAGTAAAAAGTGAAGAAAGGGAGTACAATACATTCTAGCTTGCAGTTCTATACATTTCAAGAACCTAAACTGCTTAGAACCTGCTTTTCACAGTGCTGGCTTCCTAAGAATAAGAAATACACTTTAAAGACAGCTTCTTTGTGAGTTAGGTCAATGATATGCTGCATAGTGCAAGCTTTTGATTTAACCATCTGTAACTTCCAATGTGCTCTTCAGACATCGACCGTCTCCAAATTGGTTCCCCATTTTCAAGACAGGCATAATTTTACTATTTGAAGATAGGTGTTTTGAAAAGTGAAGTATTAAAAATAGCTCTTGGTTGCCATAATAACATCCCATAAGCATGACTGATCAGGAGAGACCTGTTTCTTTCTTGTAAGATCTGAAAAGCATGGCCATTTGGTAGTTTACTGTTTATAGTCCTTTTAATATACCTGATTCAAAATAAGAGTTGGCTACATTTGTAAAGCAGTGATTCTCAAACCTTTTTTTTTTTTTTTTTTTTTCAGTCTGACATTGGTCTGGCATATAGATAGATCTGTTTCATGTATATTGTGCCTCAACATAATCAGATACCCCTGATTATATTATTATATAATTAAATATTATTATATTATATTATTAATACCCTCTATTCATTCAACGCACATTTCACAGACAGTTGTTCTGTATGCATTCGAGTAAAAAGCTTTTCTTTAATTTCTCCACTCACTCATCATCACTCAACTACTACTTCTTTCTGAAGATGCATTCATGCAGCTTGCAGTTGAATGCATTCATAATCTCTACATTCACCCTCCCCTCCACTTCTTTTCTACACAAGTGATACATGTCTGCATAAAAATCTATACATGTACATATATCTATGTGCATATTTATAGATATATGTGGATGTATGTGTGAATTCATTCACATATGTATATGTCTCAGGAAGGTGGCTTTATAGAAAATAATGGCACTTGTGTGTGAGAGGTGGGGCACTAAGGTTGGGCGAGATGTTCACAGAAATGTGTATTTACGTTGGGCTGAGAAAAGCAGAGGGTGTTACCAGTGTCTATGTGTAAGGATTGAAGATGGAGGTGGAAGAGCTGGCAGGGTGCGTATGTACATAAAGGCCAGGGAGATAACAGAACAGTGCCTGACAGCTGGCACTGCATGATCGTATGCATGCGAGCATGCAAAAATATATAGGATTTACATAAGGTCCCAGGTACTTCCTCCTAGAGCAGCACAGCATGCAAGACACAGGATGCTCTGCTTGGATTCTCACTAGTATTTCCACCACCTTGCTTTTCATCCTCCCTCTTTGTCACAGCTGGTCTGTTTTGTGCCCTTTCCAAGCAAAAGGGGAAAGGAGGGAGGGAAGCAGCTCCCACCCAGTTTGACAGCTGCTGTTCTAAAGGGCAGAGTCAAATCCAAACATTTTGAGAAGAATACATTTCACACAGAAATTGAAAGCCTTCTAGTGAACACTTAAGGAAGAGTTTGTAACTAAGCTATTCCTTACTTCAGAAGACTTAGATTCCCTACCTGGGTTCAAATTTCCATTTTACATTCATATTACATTTTATTTCTAAGAATCAGACATTTATTATTAGTAAAACATAGCATTTAAAGTATAATCTTGAAATCTGCTTGCCAAAAAATACACCTTTGATAAATCAAAAGAAAAAATAGGGAAACCT